>NC_041389.1:603079579-603138235 GCF_002162155.2 Triticum dicoccoides
CAAATGATCACTATTTTACTACAGTCTACAGCGACGGGATCGCAGCTGTGCCAGCGTCGTGTGGACTGTAGAAGTGCGCTATAGTAGAAGTGTATTTTCGCGCTGGCGCCGGAAGCATTTCACGTTGGGATCTCAGGTACCCGGCGTCGTCGCTTGCGGATCGCTGTCATGTGCAGCAGGGCGACAGCGTGCGGCCTGCGAGCTTGCACGAGCGCCCGCACGCCGAATGTTTTCAAGAAGAAGAAGAATCCAATGCTAGCTCCAAGCGGGCCGCACGACCCTTTCACCCATCCATCCACAGTTGGTGGGTGTGTGTGGGTGTCAGTCAGCTCACTCGCCCACTGCCGTGCCCGGCTGGAATCCAGGTATCGCCGCACGGAACACCCTTTTACTAATCCCGATCGATCCGGCGCATGTGAGAGAGCACAGCGCGGCAGAGAGAGAGAGAGAGAGAGAGAGAGGAGATGAACTGCACGCACGGGCGCCGGAGCAATTGGCATTAGAAAAGCGTCCTGCGCATGCCGACGTGCCGTGCCGCGCTGTCATGTGCAGCGCCCCGCACGGTGGATGGCCTGCACATATCCGTAAGCCGGCGTTAATCATTCGTTTCCCCCAGCGCCATAAACTAATCCGAACCACTGTACTCTATCGTCCACGGGTGCAGCTCTTCTCGCCCACGGAAAGCGGTGCAACTTGCGTTGCGCGGGCCCGCATGGCAGCGAGAACATGTGCGATCTTGACGGATGAAGGAGGAGGAGCCGTGGTGGAGCGGTGCGCTGGCTGCGGCGTCGTTGGAGTCCAGGCTGGGGACAGCTGGGGGGGATGGGCGCTATCCGCCTCCGGAATTCAGATTCCGATCTCGCCTCGCCCCCGATAAAATTCCAAGCCGCGATTGGCCGATCGCGCCGGGACGGGACGGGGGCCTAGTGGGTGCGCGGCGTGCTGGACTGCGGGCGCGCCATGCGCGCTGTGCGCCAGCGCTCCGACCACCTGTCCCAACGGAGCGCCCGGGCCGTTCCGATGGATTTCCGTGGAGTGCTCCGGAGCCCGGACCGATGGCGAAGCTTCCCCGCCCTGCGTCTGCTTGGTGCGGTGACGCCGCGACACCTGTGCTGTGGAATAACGGCGTGTGCGTCACATGGATGATCGTGGACTCGTGGTCGTCTTTTCTCTTCTCCACGGGCTTGTCACGTTACGGGAGGGCTCATCCGGTCCAACAGTTCCTGTCCGGCTGCACCGGCGATCACACGCCCTCCTTCCTTCTCCCACATCGCGTCGCCACCTAGGTTAGCACATAGGCTGGCCCTCTGATTCTAAAGTGATGGGCACGTGAAGGTGGGTGGGCAATCGGGCAGCACACAAGTTTGCGAGTCCATGACGAACCACTTCGTTGCACACTGCCATTAGGTGATTCTTCAGGCCTGTAGGCCAACCAGTTTAGAACAAGAGGGGAGCGGGAAAATTGAAATTCGTCTTGGAAAAGTGCTGCTAATGCGGGGTTACGTTTTACTTACTAAAAAGAACAAATTTTATCCAGACACTGCTCTAGTAGGTTGAAATTCGTAGGTGAGGATCCGAATAATACTGTGACATGGCTACACAATGGTGCACTCAGGTTGGTAGGTTGAGCAGCATGACATGATAAGAGGAGATAAGATCATGAGAAGAGAAAGGATAAGAGTAAGTGAGCTTAGCTACGACTCTCGGCTCAACATTCCAGGTACAAATACGTGTGCCGACCTCAACTGTTGAGCTGCCGCTGAGGATCAAGCTCGACGAGCTGGGGCTAAGGGTGAGGGAGGTTGGTGATGAGGACGATGGTGAGTCGGTGAGGAGGAAGAGCTCGTCGGCTAGCCACTAGTGTAAGTGCATCAAGTGCCTTCTTTAGTGGTTTTTTAAGTATCAAAGACAAATAGGTTGAGGGACTAATGTGTTTGCGAGTATACACAGGAATTATAGTCCCTGAAGATTTGGTTTAACCCATGAAAGACGATCTCTAAAAATATATTTCTAAGTGAAGAAATTGGTGAAGAATCTTTATGATCTACATAATTAGTCGTTATGGCGCACAATTCACATGTGTGTCCTGGGACGTAATAAAATAGTGTTCGATTAAAGATGGATTATATTGTGATTGTTAATCGCATCTGGACTCTATTTAGAAACAAGTTAGTTTAAACTTGGAAGCTTATCTGCATATAGATTAAGCCTCTGGAATTAGTAGTATAAGTAGGTCCCACCCTCTAGCATCGAATCGCATTGTGAGCGGCACCACCGATAAGGCGGAGGAATAGAGAATAGGCCTAAACCTAACATTGGTATCTCGAGCGAGGTTAAGGGTTAACGATGTACCGCCGGCGACGATCACGGCGTTCATGAACTCGGTTTCGATCTCAGCCGCCTCCGTTTGAAGGCGCGCCCGTAGCCTCACGCCACCGCACCTCGCCATCACATCGCACCTCCTCCTTGTTTGCGGACCATGGATGCGGATATGGCCGAGGCACCACCTAAATGGTTCCGCTGGCACAATGTGGTTGCCCTGCCATTCGGCGGTCTCCAATACCGGCGAGGTTGCGGTCACACGGAGTGATCCACCGACCCCAACAAATCCCAGTGCCATTAGCGCCATGGATTCCCGCCGGATCGATGAAGACCGCAGGAGGATGCACTCCTCCCGGGATCATCGGAGAGCAGCAAGACAACCATCTGCTCCTCAAGACTGCAAGGGATGAGCTCAGATACCTCGAATCTAGACATCTCAAAGTCAGTTCCGGTGACCGCCATGAAGGACTACGTTGGAGCTCGCCAGAAAGGAACTTAGGTATTGTGAGAGGGGAGTGGAGTGGAGCGAGGCTAGTGTTTCATCCATAGTGCGAATAGGGTCTAATTTATTCTAATTTATGTGGCGTCGGCCACAGTTGGCCGAATCCGACATGACAGGCGCGTCAAGGAGTCCCTATAGCCGCTACACATATGGGCTGGATATGGGAAGTGTCGACGAGGCGTTTCGACCGGATTTGCCAGCGGCGGTAGGGTGGCAATTTCACAACCGGTCAGTGACCGGGCAGCCCACCCGGTTTTTAGGACGGATACGAGGGGTCAGGTTGTATCGTATCCAAAATGCATCGGCCAAGTATACATAATAGACATCCGTATCAGATACTCCCTCCGTTTTAAATATTTGTCTTTCTAGTGATTTCAAATGGACTACCACATACGGATGTATATAGACATATTTTAAAGTGTAGATTCACTTATTTTGCTCCATATGTAGTCATTTGTTGAAATCTCTAAAAAGACAAATATTTAGGAACGGAGGGAGTACATTATATCCCATACAGATACACTGGTTCTATGAAGCATCCATGCATCCTACTCTAGATCACACAGCAAATTCATATGCAATCGTATTCTACTCTTTTTTTTAGGGAAAGCTTTCTACTCTCTTTTATGAGGTACACTAAGCATTCTACTTTATTCAGGAGGTGACCAAAGAATAACGGAAATGTTAACGCCCACACGTGTGGGCGTTTGCACATCGTCCACACGCCTCCATTACCACTCATTTTGCGACATATGAATAGACAGCAGATTTTTTTTTGATTTTCGGCTTAAAAATGTTGTATCTCCTAAATAAAAAAGCAAATTAAAAATCCGTTTTCACCATTAAATTCGTCTCGATGAGATCTTCAAAACTAGACCCCATGTTGATATGTTTCGACGAAATTTTTTTTTGCCAGAAGTTGTCACGATGTTTACACTGCAGTTGCCATAGGGTTTAAACTAAAGTTGCCATGTGGCAATTTTAGTTTGTAGATCATGGCAATTTTAGTATTTTGATGATGGCAACTCCAGTACTTTGACCATAAAAATTATTTTTTGTATAAACCATGGCAATTTTACGTGCATGTATCATGGCAATTTTAGTTTACGGTTAATGACAAGTCTAGTTTCTTTATTCTCCGTTTTATAAACGTCAAAATTTTTACTTTTAAATGTAGAAAAAATAGCTGAAACATATCATGGCAACTTCAGTGTAAATATCATGGCAATTCATATGCAATAGACATGGCAACTTTTAATCCAAAAAAATTTTCATCAAAACATATCAACATGGGATCTAGTTTCGAAGATCTCATCGCGAGGGATTTAATGGTGAAAACGGATTTTCAATCGAAGTTTTCGTTTAAGAGATAAAACATTTTAAAAACTGAAAATCCAAAAAAAATTCCTGCATGCATGCGATGACGTGGCAATCTGTTTACATTAGAGACGTGTGATGCGTCTCCCTTCCTGCCACACGTGTGGCAGTTAGCACGACCCAAAAATACAAAATGTTCACGCACAAATACAAAAGGACAACAGAAAGCACACCTAATCCCTGAAGACCCTCAATTTTGACAATGTGATACATGCTCAAACTTTGAGTGGGATACAGGTATCGTTGGCTGCCAGATCTGCGATTGGATGCTCCAGGTTTTCCACAATTAGAACGATAGGGTGGCAAAGAAATTGTTGGCCTCCGACGAGTTCTAACCATTTGGGAGGTGGCAAAATATGGCCGGTAGCAGGACAGTCGCGCATCAAATTCATATACAACAGTGGATTCTAGGTTTTTCTATGTGACCAACTAATAATTCCACTAATGCTTGTTTTGACCCGCACCTAATACCCTAGAGAAGCTCAGCATTGACAAGTGTTATAGATGACCATTTAACAATTACAGACAGATTTTCTAGCTTAAGCAAAGTCAGGGCAGCCAAGGACAACTGTTCAACAAACAAAGAAGATCATAAACAATCACAGAGAGAGAATAGTAGAGCACAGCAGAGACTGATTAAGAACAGACGCCAGGCAAGGATAGGTATGAACACACGAGGAATATAAAATTAGAGCATCAAAACAAATGCATGGCCGGCCTTCGCAAGATAATAAAAATATAAGGATGCAGAGCAACCTTCTAACCATAATGGCACGCAGTAACAGAATTATCGATTTCACATGCTCAAACAGCAGTTGCTAACATGGTTTCACGGTTTTGTCACCAGGATTCAAACATAATAGTAGTTCATTACATAGCTTATAGGATAAAGATCAGCCTCGATGAAGCACCACAGTTCGTTGATAATTTCCTAGTCCTTGCTTCCTTTGAGGTTTCCATTCTTAACGGTACTGTTAAACAAGAGTGCAAATTCAGAGATTGATATAAAGAGATTGGGATATGCAAAATAAAAGGCATACAATAAACTAGTCACACACAAACATTCAGGTATTCAGGCACAACAGCATATGCATCTGAAAAATAATTTACCCAAACCTAAAAATTGAAGCATAAAACTATAGTTAATCAGATAAAAGTGGAAATGGAAACAATATGGAAAATCATCTCAATTTTCTACAAAATCATAAAAGTACAAGTTGTTACGCAAGTATATGCCTACATAATAGATATTTGCACAATTGCAATACACTCAATGTGTCATGCATTGAAATGGACCGGTATGCTTGAAAATACTTAATCTAATGCTTAGTAAAAAAAGTTGAAACTGTGGACAGATGCAACAGACTTAGACTTATATTGGAGAGAACAACAAACGGAGCTAGTATCATGTAGTCATGCACAACCCTGTCCATTCCAAGATGCCTTACGGTGCCTAGAAATTGCACATTGATCAAACAGATACAAAACATTGCAAGGTAGAACATGAGGTGATGATTGGAAAACTTGACCAGGTTTGCTCTGTCAAGAGGGGCGACACACAAATCTAATCTGAATAAGTGAATCTAACATAACATACAATGCACCACAGTATGTAACAACTCACGCTACCAGATAGTAGTTCTCTAACAAATTAAGACTGGTTCACCATACCAAGAGAGGCCTTGCAGACAAAGCATATACGTATATTATTCAAAGCCAAGCATGGGGACATATACTAGTATTACTCGCCAGCCATCAAATTCAAGCGCAGATTCAGGAAATCCATAGACAGTGTGGCGTCGGATACCTTGATGAAGCCAATGTCCTTGGCGTTGCTGCGGAAGCACTGCCTGCAGCACATCAGCCCGTACTTGCGGATCAGGCCATGCGAGTTGCCGCAGACACGGCTGCAAGAAAAGATCCAAACCACCATGGGTCAGGGCATAAAACCATCAAACAATCCCGAGGCGCGTGAATCTTGCGCATCGAAAACACGAGTATATAAGATTTAGAGCTAAGGTACGAGCTTGCGCCACGGATCTACAGCTGCGGACAGGAAGCGCCTCTTGCTACCGATCTACGAGAGGGCGGGGTACAAGTTTCCAATCGATCAAGAGTAGGGAGTAGAGAGAAGATCATTACCAAACCCTGGATCCGGGGCCGTAGTTCTTGGGGTGCGAGTTCCAGACGTTCGAGTGTCCCATGGCGGCGGCGGCGGCGGCGCGGCTTGCAACTGGAAACCCTACCTTTTGCTCTCGCCTGGCTAGAATGAGGAGGTCGGGTAGCGGGGGCGCCGGGTTTTCTATATAGGCTGGCAGGCTTCACTTGCTGGGCTCTCACTTGTACACTTGCGAAACTTTGCCGATCGATGGGCTCGCGGATACATGGGCTGGCCTCACAGCCCGTATTTAAGTAGCCACGGCCCGGTAATTGGGGTGATCCATTTTTTTGGCCTCTTATGTTTTTCAAACTCCAAATTTCGCAGTGTTCTTTTTTTTTCGCAAGAAAATTTCGTGGTGTTCTGTTCCCTCTTGGTGAACCACACCCACTGCAGACACGGCGTGTGATTTTAACGCTGCCTTCGGGAATCCCCGGTTTGCAACTGAAAAGATACTATCAACAAATACTCCTACTAACGATGCTTAAAACTGTCAAAAAAGGGGGAATTTCTAGAGATTGAAAGAGCAGTCATGTCTCTACACCGAGTTTCTAAATCTAGGGTTTTTATCAATTATGTCATTAGTTGTGTCCCACTACTCAGTTTTGTCATTAGAAGTTTCAACTACTAAAAAATGTCATCGATCCGTGAGATGTTTGCTAAAAGGTGCCATAAAATATCTAAAAATTACCATCATTTTGTTAGATGTTTGCTTAAAAATGTCATTAGACATTGTTATTTTCACGTCAAACCCGTTGACCATGTTATATGACAAAAATAAGCCTAGACCTACATATCAGTTCTCTCTATCTCACAATGATAAGTATGACCCCACTTGTCAGGAGTAAGCAAGCGTATAGTTTTACAGGAAAATAAGAACGTTGTTGGGATCAAGTGAGACCCACACTTGATTGTAGTGAGATAGAGGAAGAACTGGCATGTTGGTCCATAGGTATTTATATCATTATAACATGGCAAAAGAGATTTGTGATCACAACAATGGTGTCCAGTGGTATTTTTGAGCATGAGTCTAATGAAGCAATGACACTTTTGAGCAGTTGAAAATTCAAATGGTAGAACTGAGTAGTGGGACACAACTTGTGGCATAAATGTACATATAACATATTGTTTTGTAGGCTGATATATCAGTTTTAGGGCTCTACAGTTATAAATATAGCATATTGTTTTGTAAATATCATTTTCAGACATATTGTTTTGTTTATCCTGCCGCTTGATGGTGCTTCTATCACTTTCATCGTCGTGACGCACAACCGGTATGAAAAACATGCCTGCTCATGTTTTTGTTTTTGTTTTTGAATAAAGACACCCAGAAGGCTGTTGAAATCTATTGTAGGGCGCGTCGACTGCAAATTTAAATTTTCCTACACGCAGAACAACCAAGAACATGCTACGGGAGATGGATCACAATTCGTTACCATTAGACGCGCAGTGTCGTGCACCGTAAGAAGAATTGGGGCAGCGCGTCCGCGTGGATCGTCTCCTTCTCGTCTGATTTCCCTCGAACAGCCGGTCGTCCGATCCCACGTACAAGTTCGCCGAAGCGGCGCAAGTGCACCGCATCTAACGGTATCCGTGCGTGCAGGAGGAACACCGTATGGCGTACTGTTAGGTCCGATCACAGTCAGCGGCGGGTAGAGGTGGCTATTCGCAACACATGCAAACCCTAGTGACAGCGCCAAAGCGATCAATCGCATGAGTGTGCCGCACCTCCACTTTATATAGGCGTCCGTCGCAGGCTCAACACTTGGGCCTCGCACGGACCCTAAAGCCCATAAGTCTACTCGACCACAATCCGAATACAGCTCGGATCACATTCGACCAGTGTCCTCGGATCCGACCTCATAGGTTCCTTCCCTTAAGCGCGTGAACCCAAGTCGGCTTGGTCACAGTTCGGATCATCTCTGACCTACACGGTTGGTAGCGGCCTCTAGCAAGGCGTGCCGACCACCAAGCAGACTATGAAGCTGGTTAGGTGAACCTGTACAACGTGTCACACTTCTGTTCCCTTTTCCGCACGATATATGTTGTCGGGCTCAAGGCGAGACTGTCATCCTTGTGCTAGCCCGACCTCTTTCTCGTTCCAGTGATACCGACTGATAAGCATATTTCATATATACAATTTTGGCATTGAATTGTACCATTCATTGAGTTATGCCCATCTATTCTTGCTAAGTTTAGTTAAATATTTGCATGAAAATCATATAATGAATCATTTACTAGTCATTGTGTTTCTTTTGCAGAAAAGTTCGCAAAGGCACTGTATAACTTCAAGATCCGGACTAGTGGCTAAGAGAACCAGTCAAGTGAAAAGAAAGAAGAAAGACAGAGGGACTTGTGTGTGAAGAATTGACGCTCCAGGGGACAAGTTAAAGAAGAAAGGGACCTTCTTGTGAACAAAGAAGAAAAGGAGAAGGGCCAAAATTGCAAAGTGGCAGATCTGAGGAGGGGTGAAAAATCCCTAGCGGCAGCCGATCCCCATCGAGGCCTGGCATCTCTATTCCCCTCACCCTCCTTCTCCACCTCCGGCCGCCGCCACGGCCAGGCCGGCGTGGTGTGCGCCTCCCGCCTCATCATCCATCTCCATCCACCACTCCGCGACCCATCCATCCATCAGCGCCAGCAGCCTCCATCCACCAGCGCCCGCCATCACCAGTGTCCACCATCTCCAGTCACCGCCGCCATCAGCACCAAGCGCTACATTGCGCGACCCATCAGACGGGCGTCTGGCTGCCCGCACGACTCTCTCCTCCCTGCTGCTTCTTCTCCCACGCCCAAAACTACTGCTGCTCCTTCTCTCCACATCCCTGCTGCTGCACTTCTCGTCTCTGAATCTCCTTGCCGCTGCTCCTATTCCGTGTTGCTCCTTCTCCTTGCACCTCCCTGCTGATCTCCACGCCCCTACTGCCCCGCTCTTGCTCCTCTTATCTCTTCTCAGTGCGCTCCTTCTGCTCTCTCAACCCTCCACGCCGCTGCTGCTCTGAACTACAACTATTGTTGCTCCTCTCAGCCTCTCTGCTAAACTGCCGCTGCTCCTCTCTCCTCTTCTTCCTCAAATCCTGCTGCTGCTCCTTTCTCCTCTTCTTCCTCAAATCCTGCTGCTGCTCCTTTCTCCCTAATTCCCCTCTTCCTCTAACCTTGTTGCTGTACTTTTCTGAACCTCTACTATTGTTGTTTCTCTCGTTATCTTTCTCTGAACTTTTCTGTAAGCTGAGATGCTTAATGCTTTGAAATGTCCAGATTTGAACTAGTACTGTTATGCTTGATATATATGTTTAGTCCAGAGACATGTTGTTCTTGCTTATTTTGTAGCTGGGTGTGAATTAGTACTGTTGACACTCTGTTATGTGTTTGTGTTCACTAGTTGAACTGATCACCTATGTACTACTTGTTGTAGAAACTTGCTACATTTTATAGTCCTTGTGCTAGCCAGGTACCTGTGATTCAAGTGTTCGTGTTGTGATATATATTTGTTTTGTCCTACATATTTGTTTCTTTCCTTTGTTGAATGTTAAACAGTTATATATATGTTCATGTCTTTTCAATTCCCTAGCCGTTGATGTATGCTTGTGTTAGCATTTTATTTCTCAACTGAAACAAATACACCAAAAATAATGCATTGAGTAAAAGCTGAATCTACCTTTGCTTATCTGCATTTTCTTTGGCGACAATCATGTTTAGTTTAGTTTTACTTTCTTGCATTCATCTCCCTAATCGTGTTACCTAGCTTTAGCCAAGCATTGTTGTTATCGCCTAGTCCCTGTGGAGAACACAACATCCATAGTTTGGGGCGTAAAAACCCTGCTATATTACTATTGATCATTTTGGCGCCGTTGGCGGGGACTAGCATCGAGCGATTGGTGAAGCTATAGACTAGACTTAGTATAGTTCTTGTTTAAATTTCCAGTCAAATTTATTTCTGTGTTTCTTTTACCTTTTTACTTTTTGTTGCTTCGGCTTATTAGGATACTAACCTTCTCACCAGAGCTTGATGTTTGTGAGCGTGTGTAGGATATCTTACTATTTGTAGGCTGATTGACAGTTGCGCTTGAACATATGGCTTTAGTACGTGATCTTTGGTTGCCAAGTAGTTTGGGCACGATGACAGGGCCAATTTGGCCATCTATTGAGGCCGAAAATTTTGAGTTGAGGCCTGGACTTATTGCTCTCGTCTTGCAGAATCAGTTTAGAGGATTACCCAATGAAGACCCTCATGAGCACATTTGTAATGTCCTGGAGTATGCCAATACTGTCTAGTACCATGGCGTTTCCCAAGATGCTATCAAGTGTATGTTGTTCACATTCTCTCTCAAAGATGCTGCTAAGGACTGGTACTATTCTTTGCCATCAAGATCATACACTTGGGGTGATATTTCGCAAGCTTTCCTGCACAGATATTTTCCACTTTACAAGCAAGCTGCAATTCGTGACCAGATCCTCAGTTTTGCGCAAGATGGAAGTGAGAGCTTGTATGCAGCTTGGGAGAGATATAAGTATTTGCTTAGAAAATGTCCTAATCATGGGCAAAAGGATTGGTTAGTGCTCCAGATATTCTATAGAGGGCTGACACATGCTTCGAGAGATCTTATTGATATGTCTGCTGGTGGAACAATCATGAACAAGACCGTTGAGGGTGCAATTATTCTCATTGAGAGCATTGCCTTCCACCAAATGCAAGAGCATTGCCTTCCACCAAATGCAATGGGGTTATGAAAGGCCTAGTTCAAATCCGAAGGCTGCAAGCCATCTGCAATCAGAAGCTGTGTGTTCCATAAGTGAACAGAAATCATCCATGGTGCCTAATATTCAAAACCAGCATGTTCCATTCCGGGGACAACAACATTTCATAGCTGAATTAGATCCTCCATGTAGAAAGATTGATCTTACTTCAAGTATCCTTGATGATGATTATGATATTTTTCAAGATGATGCAACCATTGTAGATCAGATGGAAACCACAGTAGCAGATCCAATACCTCATGGCAATGAAACTGTCCAAACTGAGTCAAAGTTGCAAGAAGATGTTTATGAGGAACCTACTCTGATTGATGCTAAGTTGAGACAACAAGATATGGAGAAATTCACTTGTGTTAGTCAACTATGTGACTGGTGGAATTTAGTCGTGGTACCAATTGCCCACACTTGTGTTACAACTGTATCTGGGATATTTGTCAAGAAGAAATCATTAGCTCCACTGGTGGTTGCCTCTATCTCAGTTGAAGAGAGTATCTCAGAGAAGAATAGTGAAGATGAGATTCCAACTCCTGCACATACATCTAAGCAAGTCGGAGACATTCCAAGGAGAGAGATACAAGAGGTTGAGTCAAATTTAGAAGAGTTGATACTTCAATATCCTGAGAAGATCCCACGTGTTGCTGAGCTGCATGATTGGTGGAAGTCATCAGTGTCATTGTTGAAACTTAGCAATGATGGTGATGAGGAGAATATTGCTCAGAAAGACAGCGAGGTAGTGATCTCAGCACCCCTACCAGATCATGTTAGTGCATATTCACATATGGGGACACTTCAGACTCAATTAGGAGTTGCTGGTAGTAGCACCATAGAAGATCCAGAGGAAGAGAGATCTCAACTTGAAGAAGAAATACTCGAAGACGAGGAACAAGATGATCCAGAGCTCGAACAACCAAGTGATCAAGTTGAAGATTCATCATCTACTATTCATGAAGAAGTACAAGAAGCTGCTGTAGATGAAGATGAAGAACCTGAGATTCATTGGCCTATTGTCATACCAGAGCGTGATGTGTCAGGTTTACCCAATCCTCTCAATGACATGCGTCCTTATGATTCCTTTGCTTCTACCTTGCATTGCATGATGCCATCTGTTAAAGTAGATTTGAAAAAGTATTTGCTTGGATATGATCATATATACCCTGTTAGTGGCATTACTCACATTAATGATGATCACAGTTACTTTCCTCGTGCTAGACCTATGCTTAATGAAACATATCATTCTTATGCTAGTCTTGATCTTAATGAAAAATATCATCCTCATGTTAGTGTTGACTTTGCTGATTTCTATCATCCTAAACATGTGCTTTATAGCTATGCTTATGTAATTGGATATTCGATTGATGACTTGGAGGGTATTATCCCTACCACTTGCATTGTCTCTTTCGTTGAGTGCTCTTTCAGGTTTTTGCTTGTGCACGATCCATTACATGCTGACCAGGTTCGAGGTGACATTCCTTGGGACCCTGGTGGACTCAGAGCATGGGGATGAGGAGAAGCAAGGGGCACATACGAAGAAGAGTGAAGCTGGAGCATGCATGAGGATAGGGAAGCAATAGGAGAGGAGTCACAATGCACGAGGAAGCAAAGGAGAGGAGCTGCAGTTGGTGAGGTGATCGAGCGAGTGCTACTTCCTATGAAAACCCGGTGAGCTGTTTCATGACCCATTCCTAGTATATCATCCATTGATACATGCTGAAATCAAATGTTATTTGGGTTGCTTAAGCCATGTCTTAAATGTTGCCCCACTGAATTTTACTTGACATATGGTGCTTGATGAGAATATGTGAACTGAGTGTTGAATGCCTGGTAAACTAGTGATCTATACAATGCTTGCTTTGCTGAAAGTAGTGGAAGTTATTAGTTTTGAGTGCTCAAATCCCTAGTATACTAGAAAACTTAATCATTTTCTGCTTTTACCTCGATACACCTAGATCACCACGTTTAGATGCTGAATTTGTGCTAAGTATGTTCCCATTGAGAGCAATCACCTAACCACTATGGATTAGCATGCTATGTTCCCTGGATCGGTAGCATGTGAACCAGACATGGAGAAGTGATGATTCCTATTTTTGTGCTTATGCGTTGTTCATTTAAGATAAGTAATAATGAATAAATAAGTCTGGTTACCTACAGTAGCATGTCATGTTCCCGGGATCGGTGGCATGTGAAATCGGGTTAGCTTGGGCAGTAATTAATAATAATAAAAATGTAATTGTCGAACCAGGTGTATACCATGTTCTCGGGATCGGTGGTATGTTCCTTTGGGGAGACAATTTTTTTTTAATTAAAATTGGTTGAGCCAGGTGTATACCATGTTCTCGAGATCGGTGGTATGTTCCTTCGGTGAGACTAATGAAATAATATGTGTGTTTCTTTCAAATTCAATAAGTGGTTCAATCACAAAGTCATATTTCTGCAAATAAGAAATTTAATTCCAGTTCTTTTTGTTCTCGGGATCATGCTCTCTTTAGGATCCATTTGGCGCAGTCGTCATTTAAACTTGTTGATCCTCTTTTATCACTGTAAAAGTTTAAAATGGTCATGCTTACTAGTATCCTACTGCTTTGTAGCACTCCTAACTATTAATTTTCACTAGCTAAGTCTGAAGCATGCCTTGTTTGGAGATCTATTTTACCAGGACATTCCTTACTCAGTTTACTCTTCATTATCTTGCCTTTGTCTTATGCCTTTGCTTGAGGACAAGCAAAAGTTTAAGTGTGGGGGAACTTGATAAGCACATTTCATATATACAATTTTGGCATTGAATTGTACCATTCGTTGAGTTATGCCCATCTATTCTTGCTAAGTTTAGTTAAATATTTGCATGAAAATCATATAATGAATCATTTACTAGTCATTGTGTTTCTTTTGCAGAAAAGTTCGCAAAGGCACTGTATAACTTCAAGATCCGGACTAGTGGCTAAGAGAAACAGTCAAGTGAAAAGAAAGAAGAAAGACAGAGGGACTTGTGTGTGAAGAACTGACGCTCCAGGGGACAAGTTAAAGAAGAAAGGGACCTTCTTGTGAACAAAGAAGAAAAGGAGAAGGGCCAAAATTGCAAAGTGGCAGATCTTAGGAGGGGTGAAAAATCCCTAGCGGCAGCCGATCCCCATCGAGGCCTGGCATCTCTATTCCCCTCACCCTCCTTCTCCACCTCCGGCCGCCGCCACGGCCAGGCCGGCGTGGTGGTGCGCCTCCCGCCTCATCATCCATCTCCATCCACCACTCTGGGACCCATCCATCCATCAGCGCCAGCAGCCTCCATCCACCAGCGCCCGCCATCACCAGCGTCCACCATCTCCAGTCACCGCCGCCATCAGCACCAAGCGCTACATTGCGCGACCCATCAGACGGGCGTCTGGCTGCCCGCGCGACTCTCTCCTCCCTGCTGCTTCTTCTCCCACGCCCAAAACTGCTGCTGCTCCTTCTCTCCACATCCCTGCTGCTGCACTTCTCGTCTCTGAATCTCCTTGCTGCTGCTCCTATTCCGTGTTGCTCCTTCTCCTTGCACCTCCCTGCTGATCTCCACGCCCCTACTGCCCCGCTCTTGCTCCTCTTATCTCTTCTCAGTGCGCTCCTTCTGCTCTCTCAACCCTCCACGCCGCTGCTGCTCTAAACTACAACTACTGTTGCTCCTCTCAGCCTCTCTGCTGAACTGCCGCTGCTCCTCTCTCCTCTTCTTCCTCAAATCCTGCTGCTGCTCCTTTCTCCTCTTCTTCCTCAAATCCTGCTGCTGCTCCTTTCTTCCTAATTCCCCTCTTCTTCTAACCTTGTTGCTGTATTTTTCTAAACCTCTACTATTGTTGTTTCTCTCGTTATCTTTCTCTGAACTTTTCTGTAAGCTGAGATGCTTAATGCTTTGAAATGTCCAGATTTGAACTAGTACTGTTATGCTTGATATATATGTTTAGTCCAGAGACATGTTGTTCTTGCTTATTTTTTAGCTGGGTGTGAATTAGTACTGTTGACACTCTGTTATGTGTTTGTGTTCACTAGTTGAACTGATCACCTATGTACTACTTGTTGTAGAAACTTGCTACATTTTATAGTCCTTGTGCTAGCCAGGTACCTGTGATTCAAGTGTTCGTGTTGTGATATATATTTGTTTTGTCCTACATATTTGTTTCTTTCCTATGTTGAATGTTAAACGGTTATATATATGTTCATGTCTTTTCAATTCCCTAGCCGTTGATGTATGCTTGTGTTAGCATTTTATTTCTCAACTGAAACAAATACACCAAAAATAATCCATTGAGTAAAAGCTGAATCTACCTTTGCTTATCTGCATTTTCTTTGGCGACAATCATGTTTAGTTTAGTTTTACTTTCTTGCATTCATCTCCCGAATCGTGTTACCTAGCTTTAGCCAAGCATTGTTGTTATCGCCTAGTCCCTGTGGAGAACACGACATCCGTAGTTTGGGGCGTAAAAACCCTGCTATATTACTATTGATCACCGACCACTATCCGGATTATTTCATAATCCTTGTCGCATGGCCATGCTTATCCTGGTCGGATCACACGAGGGGCCCAGAGTATATCTCTCCTGATCGGAGGGGCAAATCCCATCTTGCTCGACCATGTCTCGCAGCATGGGACTGGACAAAGCCGAAACCTACCTTTCTAACTACCCAGTCACGGAGTAGCGTTTGGTCGGCCCAAAGCAAGTCTGTCACCATCTCGAGTACATGCGTCAGCTCAGGTCTTAGGACATAGAATGTATGTTGTACTAGAGACTCACAGATGACATATCGCTGCGTCTTATAGTTGGGTCTGTCCTACTCGGACCTTATCTCGACTCGGATCTGACTACGTCAAATCTGACCAGACCTTTCCAAGTCCATATTATCCGGTTAGCATCCAATGCTCCATGGCTAGTGAGACCAAGCCATCGACCGTGTCATATGCTAGACTAGTCGGCCGCGCGTCCACACAGCCCTTTCGACTAGGGACCTTTTAGGACAGTCATCATACAATGCATAGTCCCACAAACACGTCACGTACTTGCTGATACACATCATTGATAATGTCCAAGGACTATCTTTATTCATAAACATATAGGAAATATCATCATACATGATTGCCTCTAGGGCATATCTCCAACAGTCTCCCACTTGCACTAGAGTCAATCAAATAGACATCGAGTGCCCATAGCTCTAATGTGCCCCTCATGCTTGGGTTGTGGAAGCGGCTTAGTCAACGGATCTACAACATTTGCATCCGTGTGAATCTTGCATAACTCTACATCACCATTCTTTATGATCTTTCGTATCAGGTGATATTTCCGATCTACGTGTCTGACCTTGTGGTGATTCCTCGGCTCCTTGGCTTGTGCGATGGCACCAGAATTATCACAATAAAGGTCCAACGGTTTCACCGAGGCTGGGAAAATACCAAGATCATCCAGAAAATGTCGGATCTAAACACCTTCCTTTGCAGCTTTACAAGCCACAATGTATTCGGCTTCCGTGGTAGAATCGGACATCGTATCTTGCTTGGAACTCATCCAGCTCACTGCTCCTCCATTCATGACATACACGAATCCGGACTGTGATCGACAATCATCTCTGTCGGTTTGGAAACTAGCATCGACGTAACCCCTTACGACGAGCTCTTCCTCACCTCCATAAACTAGGAACATCTCTTTAGTCCTTTTCAGGTACTTCAAAATAGTCTTTACCGCTGCCCAGTGACTCTCACCTGGGTTGGCCTGGTATCTACTTGTTAGGCTTATTGCAAAAGCAACATCAGGCCTTGTACATATCATGGAATACATGATGGATCCAATTGTCGAGGCATACAGAATCCTACTCATCCTGCTTCGCTCATCAGATGTCGAAGGACTCTGAGTCTCACTTAGCCTTATATCATGTGAGAGTGGCAAGAACCCTTTCTTCGCGTCACTCATGTTGAACTGCTTCAACACTTTATCTATGTACGTGCTCTGGCTTAAGCCGAGCAGCCTCCTCGATCTATCTCTATAGATCTTAATACCTAAAATATAGACTGCCTCACCATGGTCTTTCATTGAAAACTTGCCATTTAATGACTCCTTGACTGAGTTCAGCAACGAAACATCGTTCCCGATCAGTAGTATGTCATCCACATGCAAGATCAAAAACACTATCGAGCTCCCACTTAACTTATTGTATAAACAAGAGTCCTCTTCGCTTTTGATGAAACCGAGACTAGTGACGACCTCATCAAAACGAATGTTCCAACTCCAAGATGCTTGCCTCAACCCATAAATGGATCTCTTGAGCTTGCATACCTACTAGTGCTAGTCGGGTCGACAAAACCCTCAGGATATATCATATACACGTCCTCGGTTAAGTTTCCGTGAAGGAAAGCCGTTTTGACATCCATCTGCCATATCTCGTAATCGAAATGTGCAGCTATAGCTAGTATGATCCTCACCGACTTCAGCATCGCTACCGGCGAGTAAGTCTCGTCGTAGT
Organism: Triticum dicoccoides; assembly: GCF_002162155.2. NCBI lineage: Eukaryota > Viridiplantae > Streptophyta > Magnoliopsida > Poales > Poaceae > Triticum > Triticum dicoccoides. The sequence goes on from NC_041389.1 coordinate 603,097,165, forward strand.
CAATTCCTTGAACTTGTCCATAACCCTTAGCGACAAGCCGAGCTTTGTGGATCTGAACATTTCCATCCACATGGTTTTCTTCTTAAAGACCCATTTGCAACCAATGACAGTTACGCTAGGCGGCGGATCAACCAAGGCCCAGACTTGATTTTCATCCATGGACTTTAACTCGGATCTCATGGCCTCCAGCCATGCCTCGGAATCTGGGCTTACCATCGCTTCCACATACGTGGCCGGCTCATCGCTTTCTAGCAACAATACATCGCACACTCTGCGCAATCTTTCCGACCTCCATGGTTCCGGTGCCACTTCCACTACGGGTTCCCTGACTGACCCCGGTATGATCTCATCACCAGCCGAGCCGTCCCCGAGTGGTCCTCAAATTTCTTCGAGTCGAACCGTCCTCCCAGTGGCCTCCCGACTGAGAAACTCTTTCTCAAGGAAAACCCCGTTCCGAGCAACAAACACTTTGTTCTCTTCCTGGTTGTAGAAGCTATATCCCAATGTTTCCCTTGGATATCCCACAAATATGCATTTATTCGATTTAGGTGTAAGCTTGTCTGACATAAGTCGCTTGACAAATGCTTCACAACCCCAAATCTTTAGAAAAAACAAACTAGGACTCTTCCCGGTCCACATCTCATGTGGTGTCTTGTGTACGGATTTTGATGGTACCCTATTAAGTGTGAAAGCTGCAGTTTCTAGAGCGTATCCCCAGAATGACAAGGGTAAATCCGATTTGCTCATCATAGACTGGACCATGTCCAACAAGGTCCTATTCCTCCGTTCTGACACGCCGTTTCTCTGTGGCATACCTGGAGGTGTGAGCTGAGGTACTATACCTTGGCTTTTCAGATGATCATCAAACTCCTGGCTCATGTACTCACCTCCATGATCAGATCACATAAGTTTTATAGTCTTGCTGAGATGATTCTCAACATCATTCTGAAACTCTTTGAACTTTTCAAAAGTTTCCGACTTGTGCCTCATCAAATAGATATATCAATATCTACTCAAGTCGCCGGTAAAAGTCACGAAGTACCGATAGCCACCTCTGGCAGTTGTGCTCATTGGACCACACACATCACTATGTATAAGCTCCAACAGCTCGGACGCCCTCTCGCAACTCTTTGCAAAAGGAGACTTAGTCATCTTGCTAAGCAAGCATGATTCACATGTCTCGAACGACCCGAAGTCGGACAAAGTTAGGAGCCCATCATCATGGAGCTTCTTCATGCGTTTCAGACTAATGTGTCCAAGCCGGCAATGCTAGAAGTATGTCGGATTTATCTCATTAGGCTTATGCCTCTTGACATTCATGTTATAGACCGGTTCCTGTTCTAGATTCAATATAAATAGCCCATCAACAATGGGTGCATATCCGTGGAATGTACCATTCAAAAATATCGAACAACCATTATCCTTTAATTTGAATTCATAACCTTGACTCATCAAGGCAGAAATAATGTTCCGACTAAGTGCAGGAATGTAATAACAATTATTCAATTCCATAATGAATTCGGAAGGAAGCTGGAGCTGCATTGTGCCGACCTCCAACGCAGCAACTCTTGCTTCGTTGCCGACCCTGATGTCAATCTCCCCTTGTGCCACACACCTAGTTCTTACCAGCCCCTGCATCGAGTTGCAAATATGAACAACCGATCCGGTATCAAATACCCAAGAGTTGCTAGGTATGTCAGCAAGGTAAATGTCTATAACATATGCAACAAGTGTACCTTTGCCTGAAGCAGCATTCCCGACCTTCTTGCCATGCTCTGCAAGCCACTTGCTACAATTCCTCTTCCAGTGACCGGTCTCCTTGCAGTGATAGCAAACGGTCTTCGAGTTCGGTCCAGACTTCGGCGCAGCGCCGGAGGTTACCATCTCCGTGCCCTTTGCCTTAGCCCTTTTCTTGGACCAAAATCCTTGAACTTAGCCGATTTCTGCACCATCAACACTTGATGCATGCCTTTCTTAATGTCCTGCTCTGCCACTTTGAGCATCCCATCCAATTCAGTGAGCTTCTTATCCATGCCATGCATATGATAGTTCGAGATGAAAGTCCCATAGCTGGGCGGAAGAGACCGAGAACATCATCAGTAGCCAGCTCATCCAAGAGCGGGAAGCCTAAACGATCCAAAGCTTGCACATATCCGATCATCTTGATCACATGCGGGCTCAGTGGATCACCTTCCTGAAGGAAATATGCCCTAGAGGCAATAATAAAGTTATTATTTATTTCCTTATTTCATGATAAATGTTTATTATTCATGCTAGAATTGTATTAACCGGAAACTTGATACATGTGTGAATACATAGACAAACATAGTGTCACTAGTATGCCTCTACTTGACTAGCTCGTGAATCAAAGATGGTTAAGTTTCCTAGCCATGGACATGAGTTGTCATTTGATTAAGGGGATCACATCATTAGGAGAATGATGTGATTGACTTGACCCATTCCGTTAGCTTAGCACTTGATCGTTTAGTATGTTGTTGTTGCTTTCTTCATGACTTATACATGTTCCTATAACTATGAGATTATGCAACTCCAGTTTACCGGAGGAACACTTTGTGTGCTACCAAATGTCACAACGTAACTAGGTGATTATAAAGGAGCTCTACAGGTGTCTCCGAAGGTACATGTTGGGTTGGCGTATTTCGAGATTAGGATTTGTCACTCTGATTGTCGGAGAGGTATCTCTCGGCCCTCTCGGTAATACACATCACTTAAGCCTTGCAAGCATTGCAACTAATGAGTTAGTTGCGGGATGATGTATTACGGAATGAGTAAAGAGACTTGCCGGTAATGAGATTGAACTAGGTATTGAGTGTTGGAAATATGCCCTAGAGGCAATAATAAAATGGTTATTATTATATTTCTTTGTTCATGGTAATAGTCTATTATTCATGCTACAACTGTGTTATCCGGAAATCGTAATACACGTGTGAATACATAGACCACAACGTGTCCCTAGTGAGCCTCTAGTTGACTAGCTCGTTGATCAATAGATAGTCATGGTTTCCTGACTATGGGCATTGGATGTCATTGATAACGGGATCACATCATTAGGAGAATGATGTGATGGACAAGACCCAATCTTAAGCATAGCTCAAAGATTGTGTAGTTCATTTAGCTAGAGCTTTTCCAAATGTCAAGTATCATTTCCTTAGACCATGAGATTGTGCAACTCCCGGATACCGTAGGAGTGCTTTGGGTGTGCCAAACGTCACAATGTAACTGGGTGACTATAAAGGTGCACTACGGGTATCTCCGAAAGTGTCTGTTGGGTTGGCACGAATCGAGACTGGGATTTGTCACTCCGTATGACGAAGAGGTATCTCTGGGCCCACTCGGTAATGCATCATCATAATGAGCTCAATGTGACCAAGTGTCTGGTCACGGGATCATGCATTACGGTACGAGTAAAGTGACTTGCCGGTAACGAGATTAAATGAGGTATTGGGATATCGACGATCGAGTCTCGGGCAAGTAACGTACCGATTGACAAAGGGAATTGTATACGGGGTTGCTTAAATCCTCGACATCGTGGTTCATCCGATGAGATCATCGAGGAGCATGTGGGATCCAACATGGGTATCCAGATCCCGTTGTTTGTTATTGACCGGAGAGGCGTCTCGGTCATGTCTACATGTCTCCCGAACCCGTAGGGTCTACACACTTAAGGTTCGATGACGCTAGGGTTGTAGAGATATGAGTATGCAGTAAACCGAAAGTTGTTCGGAGTCCCGGATGAGATCCCGGATGTCACGAGGAGTTCCGGAATGGTCCGGAGGTAAAGAATTATATATAGGAAGTCAGGTTTCGGCCATCGGGAAAGTTTCGGGGGTCACTGGTATTGTACCGGGACCACCGGAAGGGTCCCGGGGGTCCATCGGGTGGGGCCACCTATCCCGAAGGGCCCCATGGGCTGAAGTGGGAGGGGAACCAGCCCCTGGTGGGCTGGTGTGCCCCCCCTTCGGGACCCCCTGCGCCTAGGGTTGGGAAACCCTAGGGGTGGGGGCGCCTCTACCTGGCTTGGGGGGCAAGCCACCCCCCTGGCCGCCGCCCCCTTAGGAGATCCCATCTCATAGGGCCGGCGCCCCCCTAGGGGCCCTATATAAAGAGGGTGGAGGGAGGGCAGCCGCACCCTTGTGTTGGGGAACGTTGCAGAAAATTAAAAATTTTCCTACGGTTTCACCAAGATCCATCTATGAGTTCATCTAAGCAACGAGTCAAGGGAGAGAGTTTGCATCTACATACCACTTGTAGATCACGAGCGGAAGCTAGCCAAGGGGATGGTGATGATGGAGTCGTACTCGAACGTGATTCGGATCACCGATGTCCAAGTGCTGAACGGACAGCACCTCCGCGTTCAACACACGTACGGGACGGGAGACGTCTCCTCCTTCTTGATCCAGCAAGGGGGAAGGAGAGGTTGAGGAAGATTGCTCCAACGGCAGCACGACGGCGTGGTGTAGTTGGTGCAGCAGTACTCCGACAGGGCTTCGCCAAGCATATACGGAGGAGGAGAGGTGTTGGGGAGGGGAGGGGCTACGCCTTGGCTTGTGTTAAGCTCCCATGCGCCTCCCCACTATATATAGGGGTGGAGGGGCTGGTTTCTTGCCCTCCAAGTCCATTGGGGCGTTGGCCAAGGTGGGAGGAAAGAAATCCCATCATTTCCTTCCCCACCGATTGTTATCCCCCCTTTTTAGGGATCTTGATCTTATCCCTTCGGGATATGATCTTATTCCTTCTAAGGGGGGATCTTGGTGCGCCTTGACCAGGGGTGTGGGGCCTTTCCCCCACTACTCACGTTCATGTGGGTCCCCCCATGCAGGTGGGCCCCACTCCGGAACCTTCTAGAACCTTCCCGGTACAATACCGAAAAATCCCGAACATTTTCCGGTGGCCAAAATAGGACTTCCCATATATAAATCTTTACCTCCGGACCATTCCGGAACTCCTCGTGACGTCCGGGATCTCATCCGGGACTCCGAACAACATTCGGTAACCACATACAAACTTCCTTTATAACCCTAGCGTCATCGAACCTTAAGTGTGTAGACCCTACGGGTTCGGGAGACATGTAGACATGACCGAGACGTTCTCCGGTCAATAACCAATAGCGGGATCTGGATACCCATGTTGGCTCCCACATGCTTCTCGATGTTGTCATCGGATGAACCATGATGTCGAGGATTCGATCAAACCCTGTATACAATTCCCTTTGTCAATCGGTACGTTACTTGCCCGAGACTCGATCGTTGGTATCCCAATACCTTGTTCAGTCTCGTTACCGGCAAGTCACTTTACTCGTACCGTAATGCATGATCTCGTGGCCAACACTTTGGTCACCTTGAGCTCATTATGATGATGCATTACTGAGTGGGCCCAGAGATACCTCTCCATCATACGGAGTGACAAATCCCAGTCTCGATCCGTGTCAACCCAACAGCTACTTTCGGAGATACCTGTAATGCACCTTTATAGTCACCCAGTTACGTTGTGACATTTGATACACCCAAGGCACTCCTACGGTATCCGGGAGTTACACGATCTCATGGTCTAAGGAAGAGATACTTGACATTGGCAAAGCTCTAGCAAACGAACTAAACGACCTTTGTGCTATGCTTAGGATTGGGTCTTGTCCATCACATCATTCTCCTAATGATGTGATCCCGTTATCAACGACATCCAATGTCCATAGCCAGGAAATCATGACTATCTGTTGATCACAACGAGCTAGTCAACTAGAGGCTCACTAGGGACATATTGAGGTCTATGTATTCACACGTGTATTACGATTTTCGGATAATACAGTTATAGCATGAATAAAAGACAATTATCATGAACAATGAAATATAATAATACTTTTATTATTGCCTCTAGGGCATATTTCCAACAGTCTCCCACTTGCACTAGAGTCACCAATCTAGTTACATTGTGATGAATCGAACACCCATAGAGTTCTGGTGTTGATCATGTTTAGCTCGCGAGAGAGGTTTAGTCAACGGATCTGCGACATTCAGATCCGTATGTACTTTGCAAATTTCTATGTCTCCATCTTGAACATTTTCACGGATGGAGTTGAAACGACGCTTGATGTGCCTGTTCTTCTTGTGAAACCTGGGCTCCTTGGCAAGGGCAATAGCTCCAGTGTTGTCACAGAAGAGTTTGATTGGCCCCGACGCATTGGGTATGACTCCTAGGTCGATGATGAACTCCTTCACCCAAATCGCTTCATGTGCTGCCTCCGAGGCTGCCATGTACTCCGCTTCACACGTAGATCCCGCCACGACGCTCTGCTTGCAGCTGCACCAGCTTACTGCTCCACCATTCAACATATACACGTATCCGGTTTGTGACTTAGAGTCATCCGGATCTGAGTTGAAGCTAGCGTCGACGTAACCCTTTACGACAAGCTCTTCGTCTCCTCCATAAACGAGAAACATGTCCTTTGTCCTTTTCAGGTACTTCAAGATATTCTTGACTGCTGTCCAGTGTTCCTTGCCGGGATTACTTTGGTATCTAGCTACCAAACTCACGGCAAGGTTTACATCAGGTCTGGTACACAGCATGGCATACATAATAGATCCTATGGCTGAAGCATAGGGGATGACACTCATCTCTTCTTTATCTTTTGCCGTGGTCGGTGACTGAGCCGAGCTCAATCTCACACCTTGTAACATAGGCAAGAACCCCTTCTTGGACTGATCCATTTTGAACCTCTTCAAAATCTTATCAAGGTATGTGCTTTGTGAAAGACCTATGAGGCGTCTCGATCTATCTCTATAGATCTTGATGCCTAATATGTAAGCAGCTTCTCCAAGGTCCTTCATTGAAAAACACTTATTCAAGTAGGCCTTAATGCTGTCCAGAAATTCTATATTATTTCCCATCAAGAGTATGTCATCTACATATAATATGAGAAATGCTACAGAGCTCCCACTCACTTTCTTGTAAACGCAGGCTTCTCCATAAGTCTGCATAAACCCAAACGCTTTGATCATCTCATCAAAGCGAATATTCCAACTCCGAGATGCTTGCACCAGCCCATAAATGGATCGCTAGAGCTTGCATACTTTGTTAGCATTCTTAGGATCGACAAAACCTTCCGGCTGCATCATATACAGTTCTTCCTTAAGATGCCCGTTAAGGAATGCTGTTTTGACGTCCATCTGCCATATCTCATAATCATAGTATGCGGCAATTGCTAACATGATTCAGACGGACTTTAGCTTCGCTACGGGAGAGAATGTCTTGTCGTAGTCAATCCCTTGAACCTGTCGATAACCCTTAGCGACAAGTCGAGCTTTATAGATGGTGACATTACCATCCGCGTCTGTCTTCTTCTTAAAGATCCATTTGTTTTCTATCGCTCGCCGATCATCGGGCAAGTCTGTCAAAGTCCATACTTTGTTTTCATACATGGATTCTATCTCGGATTTCATGGCTTCAAGCCATTTGTTGGAATCTGGGCCCGCCATCGCTTCTTCATAGTTCGAAGGTTCACCGTTGTCTAACAACATGATTTCCAGGACGGGGTTGCCGTACCACTCTGGTGCGGAACGTGTCCTTGTGGACCTACGAAGTTCAGTAGCAACTTGATCCGAAGTACCTTGATCATCATCATTGGTTTCCTCTTCAGTTGGTGTGGGCATCACAGGAACATTTTCCTGAGCTGCACCACTTTCCCGTTCGAGAGGTAGTACTTCATCGAGTTCTACTTTCCTCCCACTTACTTCTTTCAAGAGAAACTCTTTTTCCAGAAAGCATCCGTTCTTGGCAACAAAGATTTTTGCCCTCGGATCTTAAGTAGAAGGTATACCCGACAGTTTCCTTAGGGTATCCTATGAAGACGCATTTTTCCGACTTGGGTTCGAGCTTTTCAGGTTGAAGTTTCTTGACATAAGCATCGCATCCCCAAACTTTTAGAAACGACAGCTTAGGTTTCTTCCCAAACCATAATTCATACGGTGTCGTCTCAACGGATTTAGACGGTGCCCTATTTAAAGTGAATGTAGCTGTCTCTAGAGCGTATCCCCAAAATGATAGCGGTAAATCAGTAAGAGACATCATAGACCGCACCATATCCAATAGAGTGCGATTACGACGTTCGGACACACCGTTTCGCTGAGGTGTTCCAGGCGGCGTGAGTTGTGAAACGATTCCACATTTCCTTAAGTGTGTGCCAAATTCTTGACTTAAATATTCTCCTCCACGATCTGATCGTAGGCACTTTATCTTTCGGTCACGTTGATTCTCCACCTCATTCTGAAATTCCTTGAACTTTTCAAAGGTCTCAGACTTGTGTTTCATTAAGTAGACATACCCATATCTACTTAAGTCATCAGTGAGAGTGAGAACATAACGATATCCTCCGCGAGCCTCAACGCTCATTGGACCGCACACATCGGTATGTATGATTTCCAATAAGTTGGTTGCTCGCTCCATTGTTCCGGAGAACGGAGTCTTGGTCATCTTGCCCATGAGGCATGGTTCGCACGTGTCAAACGATTCATAATCAAGAGACTCTAAAAGTCCATCGGCATGGAGCTTCTTCATGCGCTTGACACCAATGTGACCAAGGCGGCAGTGCCACAAGTATGTGGGACTATCGTTATCAACTTTACATCTTTTGGCATCTACACTATGAACATGTGTAATATTACGCTCGAGATTCATTAAGAATAAACCATTGACCATCGGAGCATGACCATAAAACATATCTCTCATATAAATCGAACAACCATTATTCTCAGACTTAAATGAGTAGCCATCTCGTATTAAACGAGATCCAGATACAATGTTCATGCTCAAACTTGGGACTAAATAACAATTATTAAGGTTCAAAACTAATCCCGTAGGTAAATGTAGAGGCAGCGTGCCGACGGCGATCACATCGACTCTGGAACCATTCCCGACGTGCATCGTCACCTCGTCCTTCGCCAGTCTCCGTTTATTCCGCAGCTCCTGCTGTGAGTTACAAATATGAGCAACGGCACCGGTATCAAATACCCAGGAGTTACTACGAGTACTGGTAAGGTACACATCAATTACATGTATATCAAATATACCTTTGGTTTTGCCGGCCTTCTTATCTGCTAAGTATTTGGGGCAGTTCCGCTTCCAGTGACCCTTCCCCTTGCAATAAAAGCACTCAGTCTCAGGCTTAGGTCCATTCTTTGACTTCTTCCCAGTAAGTGGCTTACCAGGCACGGCAACCTCCTTGCCGTCCTTCTTGAAGTTCTTCTTACCCTTGCCCTTCTTGAACTTAGTGGTCTTATTGACCATCAACACTTGATGTTCTTTCTTGATTTCAGCCTCTGCTGACTTCAGCATCGAGAACACTTCAGGAATGGTCTTTTCCATCCCCTGCATGTTGTAGTTCATCACAAAGCTCTTGTAGCTTGGTGGGAGCGACTGGAGGATTCTGTCAATGACCGCCTCATCTGGGAGGTTAATGTTCAGCTGGGTCATACGGTTGTGCAACCCAGACATCTTCAGGATGTGCTCACTGACAGAACTGTTTTCCTCCATCTTACAACTGTAGAACTTGTCGGAGACATCATATCTCTCGACCCGGGCATGAGCTTGGAAAACTAGTTTCAGCTCTTCGAACATCTCATATGCTCTGTGATGCTCAAAACGCTTTTGGAGCCCCGGTTCTAAGCTGTAAAGCATGCCACACTGAACGAGGGAGTAATCATCAGCGCGAGTTTGCCAAGCATTCATAATGTCTTGGTTCTCTGGGACGGGAGCGTCACCTAGCGGTCCTTCTAGGACATATTGTTTCCTGGCAGCTATGAGGATGATCCTCAGGTTCCGGACCCAGTCCGTATAGTTGTTGCCATCATCTTTCAGCTTGGTTTTCTCTAGGAACGCGTTGAAGTTCATGTTGACATGAGCGTTGGCCATTTGATCTACAAGACATATTTGCAAAGGTTTTAGACTAAGTTCATGATAATTAAGTTCTAATCAAATTATGAACTCCCACTCAGATTAGACATCCCTTTAGTCATCTAAGTGTTACACGATCCGAGTCGACTAGGCCGTGTCCGATCATCACGTGAGACGGACTAGTCATCGTCGGTGAACATTCTCATGTTGATCGTATCTTCCATACGACTCGTGTTCAACCTTTCGGTCTCCGTGTTCCGAGGCCATGTCTGCACATGCTAGGCTCGTCAAGTTAACCCTAAGTGTTTTCGCTGTGTAAAACTGTCTTACACCCGTTGTATGTGAACGTAAGAATCCATCACACCCGATCATCACGTGGTGCTTAGAAGCGACGAACTGTAGCAACGGTGCACAGTTAGGGGAGAACACTTCTTGAAATTTTTTTAAGGGATCATCTTATTTACTACCGTTGTCCTAAGTAAACAAGATGCATAAACATAATAAACATCACATGCAATTATATAGTTGTGACATGATATGGCCAATATCATATAGCTCCATTGATCTTCATCTTCGGGGCTCCATGATCATCTTGTCACCGGCTTGACACCATGATCTCCATCATCATGATCTCCATCATCGTGTCCTCATGAAGTTGTCACGCCAACGACTACTTCTACTTCTATGGCTAACGCGTTTAGCAATAAAGTAAAGTGAGTTACATGGCGTTCTTCAATGACACGCAGGTCATACAAAAAATAAAGACAACTCCTATGGCTCCTGCCGGTTGTCATACTCATCGACATGCATGTCGTGAATCCTATTACAAAGAACATGATCTCATACATCACAATTCATCATTCATCACAACTTCTGGCCATATCACATCACATGATCAATCGCTGCAAAAACAAGTTAGACGTCCTCTAATTGTTGTTGCATCTTTTACGTGGGTGCAATTGGGTTCTAGCAAGAACGTTTTCTTACCTACGAATAACCACAACGTGATTTTGTCAACTTCTATTTACCCTTCATAAGGGCCCTTTTCATCGAATCCGCTCCAACTAAAATGGGAGAGACAGACACCCGCCAGCCACCTTATGCAACTAGTGCATGTCAGTCGGTGGAACCGGTCTCACGTAAGCGTACGTGTAAGGTTGGTTCGGGCCGCTTCATCCCACAATACCGCCGAAGCAAGAAAAGACTAGTAGAGGCAAGTAAGATGACAAAATCCACGCCCACAACAAAATTGTGTTCTACTCGTGCAAAGAGAACTACGCATAGACCTAGCTCTGATACCACTGTTGGGGAACGTTGCAGAAAATTAAAATTTTTCCTACGGTTTCACCAAGATCCATCTATGAGTTCATCTAAGCAACGAGTCAAGGGAGAGAGTTTGCATCTACATACCACTTGTAGATCACAAGCGGAAGCTAGCCAAGGGGATGGTGATGATGGAGTCGTACTCGAACGTGATTCGGATCACCGATGTCCAAGTGCTGAACGGACAGCACCTCCGTGTTCAACACACGTACGGGATGGGAGACGTCTCCTCCTTCTTGATCCAGCAAGGGGGAAGGAGAGGTTGAGGAAGATTGCTCCAACGGCAGCACGACGGCGTGGTGTAGTTGGTGCAGCAGTACTCCGACAGGGCTTCGCCAAGCATATACGGAGGAGGAGAGGTGTTGGGGAGGGGAGGGGCTGCGCCTTGGCTTGTGTTAAGCTCCCATGCGCCTCCCCACTATATATAGGGGTGGAGGGGCTGGTTTCTTGCCCTCCAAGTCCATTGGGGCGTTGGCCAAGGTGGGAGGAAAGAAATCCCATCATTTCCTTCCCCACCGATTGTTATCCCCCCTTTTTAGGGATCTTGATCTTATCCCTTCGGGATATGATCTTATTCCTTCTAAGGGGGGATCTTGGTGCGCCTTGACCAGGGGTGTGGGGCCTTTAACCCACTACTCACGTTCATGTGGGTCCCCCCATGCAGGTGGGCCCCACTCCGGAACCTTCTAGAACCTTCCCGGTACAATACCGAAAAATCCCGAACATTTTTCGGTGGCCAAAATAGGACTTCCCATATATAAATCTTTACCTCCGGACCATTCCGGAACTCCTCGTGATGTCCGGGATCTCATCCGGGACTCCGAACAACATTCGGTAACCACATACAAACTTCCTTTATAACCCTAGCGTCATCGAACCTTAAGTGTGTAGACCCTACGGGTTCGGGAGACATGTAGACATGACCGAGACGTTCTCCGATCAATAACCAACAGCGGGATCTGGATACCCATGTTGGCTCCCACATGCTTCTCGATGTTGTCATCGAATGAACCACGATGTCGAGGATTCGATCAAACCCTGTATACAATTCCCTTTGTCAATCGGTACGTTACTTGCCCGAGACTCGATCGTCGGTATCCCAATACCTTGTTCAGTCTCGTTACCGGCAAGTCACTTTACTCATACCGTAATGCATGATCTCGTGGCCAACACTTTGGTCACCTTGAGCTCATTATGATGATGCATTACCGAGTGGGCCCAGAGACACCTCTCCGTCATACGGAGTGACAAATCCCAGTCTCGATCCGTGTCAACCCAACAGCTACTTTCGGAGATACCTGTAATGCACCTTTATAGTCACCCAGTTACGTTGTGACGTTTGATACACCCAAGGCACTCCTACGGTATCTGGGAGTTACACGATCTCATGGTCTAAGGAAGAGATACTTGACATTGGCAAAGCTCTAGCAAACGAACTAAACGACCTTTGTGCTATGCTTAGGATTGGGTCTTGTCCATCACATCATTCTCCTAATGATGTGATCCCGTTATCAACGACATCCAATGTCCATAGCCAGGAAATCATGACTATCTGTTGATCACAACGAGCTAGTCAACTAGAGGCTCACTAGGGACATATTGAGGTCTATGTATTCACACATGTATTACGATTTCCGGATAATACAGTTATAGCATGAATAAAAGACAATTATCATGAACAATGAAATATAATAATACTTTTATTATTGCCTCTAGGGCATATTTCCAACACCTTGCACCTGGCGCCTCCCTTTCCCCTTGCTACACCTCTCCCTCCCGCAGACGCTTGGCGAAGCCCTGCCGGGATCCCTGCTGTTGTGGTTCTAAGTCTGACAGTAGTGTAGGGGTACTAAAGGAGAGGCAAGATCCTAGCTATGGAGTAGTTGTTCACGCGAGTGTTTTACGAGTTCAGGCCCTTCTCGGAGGAAGTAACAGCCCTACGTCTCGGTGCCCGGAGGCGGTCGACTGGATTATATGCGTGAGAGTTATAGGGGTGCGAACCCTTCTGCGTGTGGAGGGGGGTGGCTTTTATAGAGTGCGCCAGGACCCCAGCCAGCCCACGTAGCAGAGAGTTCAATGTACATAAAGGCCAGGCGTTACTGGTAACGCCTTACATAAAGTGATCTCATGGCCATAAAGACTACTTAATAATAGACCGTTTGGATGTAGAGTGACCCTAGATCTTCTGGTGGTCGAGTGAGTCTTCATGGTCGACTGTCTTCGAGTCCGTCGAGTGGAATCCTTCCAGGTCGACTGAAAGGTAGTTTCTTCTAGAGATGTCCTTGGGTAGGGTACTTTGGTCAGGTCCGTGACCCTACCCTAGGTACATGGCTTCATCATTAGCCCCCGAATGGATCGATGTTTGAGTGAGGAAGGAGTTGAGAATTCTTCCGACCCCTCTTTTTGTGATATGAGTATGTCTTGTTCTGGATGAATGACCTTAGGAGACGGCACCAACTTCTTTTTCAGTCGCCTTGATCCATTCTTTATATTAGTCGAGTGACTTTTTATACTTGGAGATGTCCGAGCGACGGATCAGAGGAAATCTTCAGTCTGACAAGTTGCTCTCCTGTTCGCGGATTTAGCGGGATCTGAATTTCGGGAAGTGCGCGGGGCGGAGGAAGTCGTAGTACTCGGATGGGATAAGGCAGGGACGCCTCGATTTCTGCGCCACCTTTTTCGCCATGTATCGCGCGCGCGACTGTTGCAGGATTTGACAGGATCGCCCGGGCCTACCAGTCAGCCACTCGGAAGAGACTTCATATAAGGCGCCGGACGGGGTTTTTTTCAAATAGTGCACCCTCAATCTCCTCTCCCTCTTCCTCGAACTCGCCCGCTGCGCTTGCTTCCACCTCCGCCTCGCAGCTCCTTGCGCGCCTCGCCGGCGATGATGGTGAAGGAAAAGACGGCGGCTTTGGAGCGGGCGAAGAAGGTGACGGTGAAGGCGAAGGGGAGAGCGCCTAGTCGGGGCGGATCTTCGTCGCGGTCTGGCCTGCCGCAAGGCTGGATCCAGGGAGACTGGATCCGCTCGACCATTACCCAGAAGGACCTCGACGACCTGGCCAACGAAGGACTGATCCCCCATGGGTCAGCAAGGCTTCCGGGGAAGGAGTGGCAGCCGCAGCCTCAGGAGGGTGAGTGCGTCCTCTTAGCCACCCATGTAGATCGCGGTTTTTCTCTGCCGCCGAATCTTTTCTTCCGAGGGTTTCTGAACTTCTTTTGTGCACAACTCCACCACTTCACACCCAACTCCATTGCCTACCTCGTCGCTTTCGTGTCTTTGTGCAAAAACTTCTTGGGTTGCCGACCGCACTGGGGCCTTTTCAAACACATTTTCACTTGTCGCTCTCAGACGGTGAAAAAGGCTAGCCCGAATGACGAGAGGACCCAAGTAATCCAGATGTGTGGGGGTCTTGGGGCTCAGATGAGGAGTAAGAGTGCCTTTCCAGCCATGACCCTTCCCGAGTCAGTTCGAGGGTGGCAGTCGACCTGGTTCTACTGCCATGACCAGTCGACTGGCCTCCCCCCGTTCTCCATGGACCGAGTGAACAAGCCATCTTCTCTGAAGGTGCTTCCGGAGGAGAAGGCTCAGGTTAGGATGTTGATGGAGCGCGTGGTCTAGCTCATTCGCGAGGAGTGACGGGCATGGATCTTCTAGAGGTTTACCTTCGACGGTGCATTCTGCCACTTCAGTATCGGGGCCATCCGATGTGGTTGTACTCTGGTACTGAAGACACCACTCGGGTCCACCCGGAGGAGGTCGACGATGTCACTCTAGAGAGGTGGATGACCGCCATCACGGGGAACAGAGATAATCCTCGTGGAGCCAGGAGGATCCCGCCACTCGACTAGTCCTACGAACCAGACAAGGTCTGACTACGTTTCTCTCACTTGTGATTCTGTTTCTGTTTTCTTCATTCTGCTTTGCTGCAATTCGGTCGACTGACCTTTATCTTGTTTGTTGTCTTCTAGATCACAACCGAGATGTACTCGATGCCCAATGGGGGTGCAAGAACAGACCGAAGAAGAAGAAGGAAGTGGAGGTGAAAGTCAGGAGGAGTGGGAGTCGGACGGCGACGAAGGTGGAGAAGATGCTGGCTCTGATGAGGAAGAGGAGGAGGTAGTCGAGCCTCCTCGTACTGAAAGATGGTCCAAGCTCGCCCATGATCCTGCGGTCGAGCGAGGCAAGGGAGTCGTGCCTGCTGGGCAGTCGACCAAACGCCCTCAGACGACTTCTCCGGCGCCGACTGAGAAAGCGTCGAAGCAACCCCGAGAGGCACCGACAAAACCGGCGAAGGCTCTACCAAAGATGAGGATGGAGATTCCGATTGTTTCTGGGTAACGGCATAACTCATGTTTTCTCTTTCAACATGGATATATTCTTGGTCGACTCGATTGCTGACTCATTGATTTCTGAAAATCGCAGTGCTGCTACTTCTGAGACCTCAACCAGGCATGACGATCAAGAAATGGAGGATGCTGCCACTTCCAATCCTGGTATGATCTATGCAGTTTCACTTTCGGTCGATTGGATCTTCATTTTTAACTTTGAACCTTTTCTATAGCTCCACCTAGCATTATCATTGATCTCCCCGACGACAACGATGAGGAGCCACTGAGGCAAAGGAAGAACAGGAAAGCGTCTGCTGGCAAGACTGTTCAGGTTGCGTCAGCGCCTGAGACATTGGTTCCGGAGGGGGGCAACGTTGCTCGGGCTACCGTGTCCTTTGCGGTGCCGTTGACGAGTGTCCGCCCTCTGTCGTCGAGTGCTGATCCACCTTCCCTCTTCTCCACACACCACGTCCCAGAGGACCAAGCAGGTGCTGCCAAGGAAGCCATACGCCAGGCGGGGGTCATGATGGAGCAGGTGAAGGCGATCCGAGACGCCAGCCAAGCAACTTATGATGCAAGTTCAGCTCTTCAGAGCAATGTCCAGGTTAGTTGACCATCACCTGTTCTGTTAGGATATGATATCTGACAATTTTTCTTTCTGAACATCTTAAAACTTGTCATACACCCAGTGGGTGTGTCGATTGAAATGTCTGGATTAGTGGGGGCACGCTGAGTGCACCCACTGGGTGTAGTCCCTGAGACTACGGTGGACTGCTGGCAGTCGACAGTAGTCTTTATGTCTTAAACTTTTTTACTTTCTTCACTCGATCTGGTCGAATGGAATCATGGAACCAGTGGGGGCACACTGAGTGCACCCACTGGTTGTAGTCCCCAAGACCGTGGTCGACTGCTGGTAGTCGGCTATGGTCTAAAGGATACTTTGCTTTCTCCTTTTTTTTGAAACTACGTCTAACTGTTGGCAGTTAGCTACTTTCGGTCGACTGATCGATCCGAGCCGGTAGAACCAATGGGGACACGCTGAGTGCACCCACTGGGTGTAGTCCCCGAGACTAAAGTTGAAATTTTTGATTTGGATGTAGTCTTAGAAATGCTATGATTTTTCTCTTAGTCACTCGGAAATGACCTGTCTTTGATGTCTGTCGACTGATCCTTCGCAGAAATCTTGCGAGCTTGTGGCTCGTTATACTGAGTTGGAGAACAAGCATATCCAGCTCGAACTTGATCTGAAGCTTGTCCAGGAGAAATTCACGAAGGCGAAGGAGGAGACAAAAGGTATGTTTGGTGAGAATCTTGACGACTGCCCTTATTTGTTGTCCATTCCTGAGTCTGACCTCACTGACATTTCATAGATAAACTAAGGGATGCTCTGAACAAGAAGGACCTTGACCTCGCCGAGGCGCAGAAAGCGGCTTCGGACAAGACGAAACTCACAGAAGAAAAATTGGCTTCAATCAGCAAACTTGAAGAGGAGAATACCAATCTGAAAGCTGCTCTCGACGTGGCCAACAAGGAGGTGAGTCGACTAAAGAATGACAAGATGGCCCTGAGTGACAAGGCTAGCGAACTGGTGGGAAAGAAGAACGACTTAGAAGCTTATCTGGGAGGGCTCGCCAAGAAGTTATTTCTCATGCTCGAAGGTAACTTCTTATATCCGACTGGTAATCACTGACTTATTGTAGGAACGTTAGCTTATCCTTGAATCCTATCCACAGAATTTTGCCAAAACTTTGAAGAGGAGACTAGTCGAGTGGAGACTGGCTTAGACCCCATCAACTCTCTTGTGAAGGATGAAGCCGCCATGAACGTGCTCCGTCTCGAGTCTCGTGTTGCTGCTGTGGTCGACTATCTTGCGAGACTGAAGGTTGCAACATCACGCATCGACACAACACTCTGGCCGGGAGAAACATTTCAGAATGACCTCGAGTCTCTGATAACTCGACTGAACAAAGTCCCAAGTCGAGTGCAAGAATGGAAAAAGTCTTCTGCCAGGTGTGGTGCTGACGTTGCTTTGTCTCTGGTCCGTGTTCACTGCAAGGACGCGCGGGAGGACAAGCTGGCGTCTCTCAAAGTGGCCAATACCAAGAAGCATGACTTTCGATCCTTCATGGAGACATTCATTGCTGTTGCCACTCGGATTGCAGATGGAATCGACCTGGACGAGTTCGTTGCGCCTTCCAGTCCTCCACAGGAGGGGTAAAAAACTTCTATGCTCGATGCCTTAAATTTGCCTCGGAATGCTAAGTGGTTTTTGTAATCGATAAACCTTAACAGGCTTGGTGCCTGAGCACTTCTGGATCCGTAGGACGTTATCTGAACTTGGGTTTGCCGTTGAATATGTTTGCTTCTGCCTTCGAACGATCATTGTCCTTCGCTCGGAATATATACTATTGTTTGTGATGCACTTTTGCAGGTAGGGACGGAGCACAAATTGCAATCGACTTGTACTCGTCATGCTTAGGCGAGCACTGGCTGCAGCTAAGCCCCGAGTGGGAGGTTTGCTCTCCACTCGGTAGGATTTTCAAAAACTTAGGCGAGCACTGGGCTGCAGCTAAGCCCCCGAGTGGGAAGTTTGCTCACCACTCGGTAGGATTTTCAAGAACTTAGGCGAGTACTGGGCTACAGCTAAGCCCCCGAGTGGGAGGTTTGCTCTCCACTCGGTAGGATTTTCAAAAACTTAGGCGAGCACTGGGCTGCAACTAAGCCCCCGAGTGGGAGGTTTGCTCACCACTCGGTAGGATTTTCAAAAACTTAGGTGAGCACTAGGCTGCAGCTAAGCCCCTGAGTGGGAGGTTTGCTCACCGCTCGGTAGGATTTTCAAAAACTTAGGCAAGCACTGGGCTGCAACTAAGCCCCCGAGTGGGAGGTTTGCTCACCACTCGGTAGGATTTTCAAAAACTTAGGCGAGCACTGGGCTGCAGCTAAGCCCCCGAGTGGGAGGTTTACTCACCACTTTGTAGGGTTTTCAAAAACTTAGGCGAGCACTGGGCTGCAGCTAAGCCCCCGAGTGGGAGGTTTGCTCTCCACTCGGTAGGATTTCCGTGGCGTAGCTTTGAAGGAGAAGGTAGCAGTCGACCTGCACTTCGTCCTTCTTGCGGAGCGCACGTTGTATTTGTGGCGTAGCTCGGAAGGAGAAGGTAGCAGTCGACCTGCGCTTCGTCCTCCTTGCGGAGCGCATGTTGTATTTGTGGCGTAGCTCGGAAGGAGAAGGTAGCAGTCGACCTGCGCTTCGTCCTCCTTGCGGAGCGCATGTTGTATTTGTGGCGTAGCTCGGATGGAGAAGGTAGCAGTCGACCTGCGCTTCGTCCTCCTTGCAGAGCGCACGTTGTATTTGTGGCGTAGCTCGGAAGGAGAAGGTAGCAGTCGACCCGCGCTTCGTCCTCCTTGCGGGGCGCACGTTGTATTTTATACTTAGGCGAACACTAGGTTGCAGCTAAGCCCCTGAGTGGGAGGCTGGCTCACCACTCGGCAGGATTTTGTTTAAACTTAGGCGAGTACTTGGACTGCAGCTAAGCCTCTGAGTGGAAGGCTGGCTTACCACTCGGTAGGATTTTATTTTGAACTTAGGCAAAACGGATTCGCAGCTAAGCCTCCGAATGGAAGGCTGGCTTACCACTTGGTAGGATTTTGTTTAAACTTAGGCGAAACAGATTCACAGCTAAGCCTCCGAGCGGGAGGCTGGCTCACCACTCGGTAAGATTTTGTTTAAACTTAGGCGAAACAGATTCGCAGCTAAGCCTCCGAGCGGGAGGCTGGCTCACCACTCGGTAATGATTTTTTTTACAAACTTAGGCAAAACGGATTCGCAGCTAAGCCACCCACTGGGGGACTGATTTATGTGAACAAAAGTAACAACAATCACTGGGAAAATTATAAAAACTTTTGTCTTTGATAAATAAACTACAGAAGTACTTTTATTACAACTCATCCGAGTGAATACTTAAGTATAAAAGGGGCGGAGCAGATCCGCATTCCAAGCTCGTGGCTCATCAATCTGGCGATCGATGTTGTAAAGACGATATGCTCCGTTGTGGAGAACTTTGGTAACAATGAAGGGGCCTTCCCAAGTAGGGGCGAGTTTGTGTGGCTTCTGTTGGTCCACTCGGAGGACCAAGTCTCCTTCCTGGAAGGCTCGGCTCTTCACATTTCTGGCGTAGAATCGGTGCAAGTCTTGCTGATAGATGGTCGATCGGATCATGGTCATCTCTCTTTCTTCTTCCAGAAGGTCGACTGCGTCCTGCTGGGCTTGTTCTACTTCGACTTCAGAGTAGAGCTCGACTCGCGGTGCATTGTGAAGCAGGTCACTTGGCAGAACCGCTTCAACTCCATAGACCAGAAAGAACAGAGTTCTCCCAGTCGACCGATTCGGAGTAGTCCTCAATCCCCAAAGAACTGATGGAAGTTCGTCGACCCACGCGCCTGCTGCGTGCTTGAGGTCACGCATCAACCGGGGTTTCAGTCCTTTGAGAATTAGGTCGTTTGCTCTTTCTGCTTGTCCATTCGACTGGGGGTGGACAACTGAAGCGTAGTCGACTTGAGTGCCTTGAGAAGCGCAGAAGGCTTTGAACTGATCGGAATCAAAGTTTGACCCATTATCAGTGATGATGCTATGCGGGACTCCATATCTGAATATCAATTCTCTGATGAAGCTGATGGCAGTGCCAGCATCAGGATTTTTAATGGGCTTGGCTTCGATCCACTTGGTGAACTTGTCGACTGCCACCAGTACATGGGTGAAGCCGCTCCTGCCTGTTCTCAGTGGTCCAACCATATCTAACCCCCAAACAGCGAAAGGCCAGACGATTGGAATGGTCTTCAAGGCTGAGGCGGGCTTGTGTGGCATATTGGAGTAGAACTGACATCCTTCACACTTGTCGACTATCTCTTTTGCCATTTCATTTGCTTTGGGTCAGTAAAAGCCAGCTCGGTATGCTTTAGCCACGATGGTCCGAGAGGACGCATGATGGCCACAGGTCCCCGAGTGGATGTCGTTGAGAATCATTCGACCCTCTTTTGGTGTTATGCATTTCTGGCTGACTCCAGTCGCACTTTCTCTGTACAACTGTCCCCTCATGACAGTAAAGGCCTTGGATCGACGGATGATCTGCCGAGCCTCTTCTTCATTCTTTGGGAGCTCTTTCCTTAGGATATACGCAATTTAAGGCACTGTCCAGTCGGGAGTGATAACCAGAACTTCCATGATTAAGTCAACCACAGCTGGGACCTCAACTTCAGTCGGATCCGTGGCACTTTTTGGCTGCGGGGCTTCTTCGGTGAAGGGATCCTCTTGAACCGACGGTACGTGTACATGTTCCAAAAACACGCCACTAGGAATGGCTTCTCTTTTGGAACCTATCTTCGCCAAGTCATCAGCTGCTTGATTTTTTAGTCGGGGTACGTGATGAAGCTCTAACCCCTCGAACTTCTTCTCCAGCTTTCTTACTGCGTTGCAGTAACCAGTCATAGCTGGGCTTCTGACGTCCCACTCCTTCATCACTTGGTTAACCACCAAATTCGAGTCGCCGTAGATCATGAGGTGACGGACGCCAAGTGAAATGGCCATACGCAACCCATCCAAAAGTGCTTCATATTCTGCTTCGTTGTTGGAGGAGTCAAAGTGAATCTGGAGTACATATCTGAGCTTATCTCCTCGGGGGGAAACCAACACTACCCCGGCACCGGAACCATTCAGCATTTTAGAGCCATCAAAGAACATAGTCCAGTGCTCCGAGTGAACTTGAGCCGGTAACTGTTGTTCGGTCCACTCGGCGAGGAAATCTGCTATTGCTTGGGACTTGATAGCTTTCTTTGCCTCAAATCTGATATCAAGGGGAAGGAGTTCAATCGCCCATTTTGCCACTCGACCAGTTGCATCTCTGTTGTGCAGAATCTCTGATAAGGGGGCGTCACTGACGACTGTGATGGTATGGTCAGAGAACTAGTGAGCAACTTTCTTCGTGGTCATATAAATCCCATATACAAGCTTCTGATAATGAGGGTATCGTTGCTTTGATGGGGCCAGGACTTCGGAAATATAGTATACTGGGCGCTGAACTTTGAAGGTTTTCCCTTCTTCTTCCCGCTCGACTGTAAGTACTATACTGACGACTTGTCATGTGGCTGTAATGTAAAGCAGCAAAGGCTCTTTGCTGATCGGGGCAACAAGCACCGGCTGGGTGGACAACAGGGTTTTTAACTCTGCAAATGCTGCGTCAGCTTCAGGAGTCCACTCGAACTTGTCTGACTTCTTCATCAGTCGGTAAAGAGGCAATGCCTTCTCACCGAGACGAGTGATGAATCGACTTAAAGTGGTCAAGCAACCAGTAAGCTTCTGAACATCGTGCACGCGCACAGGTCGTTTCATTCGGAGTATAGTGCCCACTTTCTCTCGGTTCGCATCGATTCCTCGTTCGGAAACGAGAAAACCGAGTAACTTTCCGCCAGGAACTCCGAATGTGCACTTGGATGGATTAAGCTTGATATCATACCTACTGAGGTTGGCAAATGTTTCAGTGAGGTCAGTCAGCAGGTCGGAACCTTTCCGTGACTTGACCACAATGTCATCCATGTATGCTTCCACATTCCGACTGATTTGAGTGAGCAAACACTTCTGAATCATCCTCATGAATGTGGCTCCGACATTCATGAGGCTGAATGGCATGGTGACATAACAAAAGCACCCAAATGGGGTGATGAAAGCTGTTTTGATCTCATCGGGTCCATACAAACGGATCTGATGGTACCCGGAATAGGCGTCTAAGAAAGACAATCGCTCACATCCCGCAGTCGAGTCGACTATTTGATCGATGCGGGGCAGAGGAAAATAATCTTTCGGGCAAGCCCGATTGATATGTTTAAAGTCAATACATATGCGAAGTGAGTTGTCCTTTTTGGGGACCATGACAACATTGGCGAGCCACTCGGAGTGGTAAATCTCTCGGATAAACTCTACTGCTAAGAGCCGAGCCACCTCTTCGCCAATAGCCTTCCTTTTCTGGACGGCGGACCGTCGCAGATGTTCCTTGACAGGTTTTTCCTTTGAATCGACTCGTAGACGATGCTCAGCCAGCCCCCTGGGTACACCTGGCATGTCAGAAGGTTTCCATGCAAAGATGTCCCAGTTCTCACGGAGGAACTGGATGAGCGCTTCTTCCTATTTGGGGTCGAGTGTTGTGGAGATATGAGTCGGAGCAGTGTTGGGGTCGGTCGGGTGGATGTGAACTGGTTTTGTCTCACCGGACGACTGGAACGCTGATTCCGTAGCGGGCTTCTTGGCTCACAGCAAATCACTCGGGTCTGCATTCCTCTGGTGTTCCTGCCACTCTTCTGCCACCATCTGAGCATCGGCGATCTTTGAGCCTTTTTGGAAGCACTCTTCCGCCTTCTTGCGATTACCAATAACAGTGATCACACCTTTAGGGCCAGCCATCTTCAATTTGAGGTACACGTAACATGGTCGAGCCATAAAACGTGCATAAGCTGGCCTGCCCAAAATAGCGTGGTAGGCACTCTGGAAATCTACAACCTCAAATATCACCTTTTCTTTGTGGAAGTTCTTGGAATCATCAAAAACCACATCGAGAGCAATCTGGACGAGTGATGCGGCCTTCTTGCTAGGAATGACTCCATAGAAACTCATGTTGCTTGTGCTGAGTCTGGACATCGGAATGCCCATCCCTTTCAGCGTCTCAGCGTATAGTATATTCAAACTACTGACGCCATCCATCAACACTTTAGTCAGTCGAGTGCCCTCAACGACTGGGTCGACCACCAGAGCTTGCCTCCTAGGGGTGGCTATGTGCGTCGGGTGATCAGACTGGTCGAATGTGATGGCCGTTTGAGACCACTTCAGATAATTGGGTGTCGCTGGAGCAACCATATTCACCTCTCGGTTTATAACTTTCAGTCGACTTTTGCTCTCAACGTCAGCAAAAATCACCAGAGTAGAATTGACCTGAGGGTATTCCTCGTCACTATCCCCCTTGTCTTCAGCTTTGTCTGACTCCTTTTCCTTATCCTTTGACTGTTTCCCTTGGAACTGCTGTATCAGAAGTCGACACTGTCGAGTGGTATGCTTCGGGTAAATGAGATTACCCTCTTCATCTTTCTTCGTGTGAATGTGACATGGCAAATCCATCACGTCATTTCCCTCTTTATCCTTCACTTTCTTGGGGTTCGAAGGTCCTTTGGGCTTTCCTTTGAACTTTCCTTGGGTCACGACCAAGGTTTCTCCAGGAGCAGCTGGCTCGGCTTTCCGCTTTTGCTTCCGACTGGAGTTCCCTCCTCCGGTTTCCTGAGCGACTGACTTGTCCTTGCCTCTCCGGAGCCGATCCTCTTCCTCACCATTGGCATTATTGGTGGCTATCTCCATCATTCGACTCAGAGACATGTCTCCGGTTCGACCGAATTTCAGGCTTAGCTCTCTGTGCTTAACACCTTCCTTGAAGGCGCAGACTGCCTGGTGATCAGATACATTTTCTACAGTGTGATGCAGTGTGATCCATCTCTGGATGTAATCTCTCAAAGTCTCATTCGACTTCTGCATGCAAGATTGCAGCTCCGTCAGTCCTGCTGGTCGCTTGGATGTTCCTTCAAACGTTCTGACAAACACTCGGGAGAGATCTTCCCACGTGTAAATGTTGTTGGGTGTTAACTGATTCAGCCATGCCCTGGCTGATCCCTCCAACATAAGAGGCAGATGTTTCATGGCCACCTCGTCATTTCCGCCGCCGATCTGGACAACCACTCGGTAGTCCTCAAGCCAAGTATCGGGCTTAGACTCACCGTTGAACTTACTGACTCCAGTCACCAACCTGAAGTTGGGAGTAATCACCGCGGCTCTAATGGCTCTGCTGAAACACTCTGGTCCGAAGACATGCACTCGGCTGCTGGTGGGTACATCTCTGTCGTGACCCTCTCTGTGAGCTCTGTTTCGGTCGACCAGACCTTGAACGATGATGGATCTCGCATTAAAGCCTGGTTCTCTGGGGTCGACTGGAATTCTTCGCCCGCCACTGTGCTGGCGTCTATCATCCTGCTGTCGAGGTACGTAGGATCCACCCCTAGGGGGAGGGGTGGGCACTCGACGTCAATCATCGCGATCGAATCGATGATCATACTGCTCACGGTTCCTGTACTGATCGTGCTGGTCTCCATGCCCTTCACGCCTCGGGGGCGATCTGGGGCTATGAGCCGACTGGGCCATATTCGCAGCCACGGATTTGCTGTGAATCCTGTTCCGCGACTGTGATACAGCTGAATTTTGATCTCTTGCTGCCCGGAGCAAATCTCTGATCTGCATCAAGCCTCTTCCAGCCTCTGACCGGGAAGGCTGAATTGATTCTGCTATACGGGCTGCAGCTGCTAAATTCTGAATCGGAGTTTGATATACCTGAGTCGGAGGTGGGAAGAGCTGACGTTGACTGGAGTCAGGGACCCATTGTCGCGCACGCTCGTCAAGTGCTCGCTGAAGGTTCTCCAGTCGAGTGTGCTCAGCCAGGTTGGCCAAGCGCACGTCCTCCAAGGCGCGAGCCTCAGGGGTTTCTACAACGATAGGAGTATGAAGGGCATCCATGTTCCGGCGGCAAAGTTCTTCCCTCTGCAGCGAATTGAGGGGCTCGGGAAGGTATTCCTCATGGGGATGTGATGGATCGCCTCCGCTGTTACCTCCCTCGGCGCCAGGAAAGCCGGGGCGACTGTGTGGTCTGTTGACCATCAGGACCTCCACCGCTGTATCACTGCTGTCGCACTCGGATGCAGTCTCTGTGGAGCCAGTCGACAGGTCGAACAGGCCGTAGAGAGATTCGTCGGGCTCGATTGCCGCGACTTGGGCGGTGGTCGACTGGCGAGCCACCACGTGTCTCACCCACCGCTGAAGCCTCGACCGACCGGAGCGCCTGCGCCGGCGGGAAGCTGGGAGGGAGGATGACACAAAATCCGGTCGATACTGGGTCGACGGTTGCCGCGGGAGGACACCACGGACGCACGCGCGAAAGTGCGTCGCTCCGCGGACTGGAAGCGCGTCGACGTCGAGCGGAGCCTCCTGAAGCCAGGCAGAGTCGTTGGCGATGAACGTGAGCGCGCTGAGACGGATCTCACGACCTTCGACCAAAACTCCGCCTGAAACCATGATGAAGGCGATCGGAAAAAATTTGCAACTTCTCTAATAAATCGCTAAGACACCTGCCCCAAGGTGGGCGCCAACTGTCGTGGTTCTAAGTCTGACAGTAATGTAGGGGGTACTAAAGAAGAGGCAAGATCCTAGCTATGGAGTAGTTGTTCACGCGAGTGTTTTATGAGTTCAGGCCCTTCTCGGAGGAAGTAACAACCCTACGTCTCGGTGCCCGGAGGCGGTCGACTGGATTATATGCGTGAGAGTTACAGGGGTGCGAACCCTTCTGCCTGTGGAGGGGGGTGGCTTATATAGAGTGCTCCAGGACCCCAGCCAGCCCACGTAGCAGAGAGTTCAATGTACATAAACAGGCGTTACTGGTAACGCCTTACATAAAGTGATATCATGGCCATAAAGACTACTTAATAACAGACCGTTTGGATGTAGAGTGACCCTAGATCTTCTGGTGGTCGAGTGAGTCTTCATGGTCCACTGTCTTCGAGTCCGTCGAGTGGAATCCTTCCAGGTCGACTGAAAGGTAGTTTCTTCTAGAGATGTCCTTGGGTAGGGTACTTTGGTCAGGTCCGTGACCCTACCCTAGGTACATGGCTTCATCACCTGCTGCATCCACCACCACGCCGTCGTGCTGCTGGATCTTTATCAACCTCTCCTTCCCCCTTGCTGGATCAAGAAGGAGGATACGTCTCGCTAACCGTACGTGTGTTGAACGCGGAGGTGCCGTCCGTTCGGCGCTAGGATCTCCGGTGATTTGGATCACGACGAGTACGACTCCCTCAACCCCGTTCTCTTGAACGCTTCCGCTCTCGATCTACAAGGGTATGTAGATGCACTCCTCTCTCTCGTTGCTAGGTGAACTCATAGATTCATCTTGGTGAAACCGTAGGAAATTTTTTGTTTTCTGCAACGTTCCCCAACAGTGGCATCATGAGCCAGGTTTATGCGTAGTTCTCTTTGCGCGAGTAGAACACAAATTTGTTGTGGGCGTAGATGTTGTCAACTTTCTTGCCACTACTAGTCTTATTTTGCTTCAGCGGTATTGTGGGATGAAGCGGCCCGGACCGACCTTACATGTACGCTTACGTGAGACAGGTTCCACCGACTGACATGCGCTAGTTGCATAAGGTGGCTAGCGGGTGTCTGTCTCTCCCACTTTAGTTGAAGCGGATTCGATGAAAAGGGTCCTTATGAAGGGTAAATAGATGTTGACAAATCACGTTGTGGCTTTTACGTAGGTAAGAAAACGTTCTTTCTAGAACCCTTTTGCAGCCACGTAAAACATGCAACAACAATTAGAGGACGTCTAACTTGTTTTTGCAGCATATGATTTGTGATATGATATGGCCAAAAGTTGTGATGAATGATGAATGATATATTGTGATGTATGAGATCATGTTCTTGTAATAGGACTCACGACTTGCATGTCGATGAGTATGACAACCGGCAGGAGCCATAGGAGTTGTCTTAATTATTGTATGACATGCGTGTCAATTATTTAACGCCATGTAATTACTTTACTTTATTGCTAAACCGTTAGCCATAGTAGTAGAAGTAATAGTTGGCGAGCAACTTCATGGAGACACGATGATGGAGATCATGATGATGGAGATCATGGTGTCATGCCGGTGACGAAGATGATCATGGAGCCCCGAAGATGGAGATCAAAGGAGCTATATGATATTGGCCATATCATGTCACTGTTTAATTGCATGTGATGTTTATTATGTTTATGCATCTTGTTTACTTAGAACGACGGTAGTAAATAAGATGATCCCTCATAATAATTTCAAGAAAGTGTTCACCCTAACCGTGCACTGTTGCGAAAGTTCGTCGTTTCGAAGCACCACCTGATGATCGGGTGTGATAGATTCTAACGTTCACATACAACGGGTGTAAGACAGATTTACACATGCAAAAACACTTAGATTAACTTGACGAGCCTAGCATGTACAGACATGGCCTCGGAACACAAGAGACCGAAAGGTCGAACATGAGTCGTATGGAAGATACGATCAACATGGAGATGTTCACCGATGATGACTAGTCCGTCTCCCGTGATGATCGGACACGGCCTAGTCGACTCGGATCATGTATCACTTAGATGACTAGAGGGATGTCTAATCTGAGTGGGAGTTCATTAAATAATTTGATTAGATGAACTTAATTATCATGAACTTAGTCTAAAATCTTTACAATATGTCTTGTAGATCAAATGGCCCACGTTACAACTTCAACGTGTTCCTAGAGAAAACCAAGCTGAAAGATGATGGCAACAACTATACGGGCTGGGTCCGGAACCTGAGGATCATCCTCATAGCTGCCAAGAAAGATTATGTCCTAGAAGCACCGCTAGGTGAAGCACCCATCCCAGAGAACCAAGACGTTATAAACGCTTGGCAGTCTCGTGCTGATGATTACTCCCTCGTTCAGTGCGGCATGCTTTACAGCTTAGAACCGGGGCTCCAAAAACCTTTTGAGCAACACAGAGCATATGAGATGTTCGAAGAGCTGAAAATGGTTTTCCAAGCTCATGCCTGGGTCGAGAGATATGAAGTCTCCGACAAGTTCTTGAGCTGTAAGATGGAGGAAAATAGTTTTGTCAGTGAGCACATACTCAAGATGTCTGGGTTGCACAACTGCCTGACTCAGCTGGGAGTTAATCTCCCGGATGACGCGGTTATTGACAGAATCGTCCAGTCGCTTCCACCGAGCTACAAGAGCTTTGTGATGAACTTCAATATGCAGGGGATGGAAAAGACCATTCCTGAGGTATATTCAATGCTGAAATCAGCGGAGGTAGAGATCAAGAAAGAACATCAAGTGTTGATGGTGAATAAAACCACTAAGTTCAAGAAAGGCGAGGGTAAGAAGAACTTCAAGAAGGACGGCAAGGGAGTTGCCGCGCCCGGTAAGCCAGTTGCCGGGAAGAAGTCAAAGAATGGACCCAAGCCTGAAACTGAGTGCTTTTATTGCAAGGGAAGTGGTCACTGGAAGCGGAACTACCCCAAGTACTTAGCGGACAAGAAGGCCGCCAACACTAAAGGTATATGTGATATACACGTAATTGATGTGTACCTTACCAGTGCTCGTAGTAGCTCCTGGGTATTTGATACCGGTGTCGTTGCTCATATTTGTAACTCAAAGCAGGAGTTGCGGAATAAATGGAGACTGGCGAAGGACGAGGTGATGATGCGCGTCGGGAATGGTTCCAAGGTCGATGTGATCGCCGTCGGCACGCTACCTCTAAATTTACCTACGAAATTAGTTTTAAACCTCAATAATTGTTATTTAGTGCCAAGTTTGAGCATGAATATTGTATCTCGATCTCGTTTAATGCGAGATGGCTACTCATTTAAATCCGAGAATAATGGTTGTTCTATTTATATGAGAGATATGTTTTATGGTCATGCCCCGATGGTCAATGGTTTATTCTTAATGAATCTCGAACGTGATGTTACACATATTCATAGTGTGAATACCAAAAGATGTAAAGTTGATAACAATAGTCCCACATACTTGTGGCACTGCCGCCTTGGTCACATTGGTGTCAAGCGCATGAAGAAGCTCCATGCTGATGGACTTTTAGAGTCTCTCGATTATGAATCATTTGACACATGCGAACCATGCCTCATGGGCAAAATGACCAAGACTCCATTCTCCGGAACAATGGAGCGAGCAACCAACTTATCGGATGAGATCGGGGACATGACGAGGAGTCTCGAAAGGGTCGAGACGTAAAGATTGATATATTGGATGACTATATTCGGACTTCGGAAAGGTTCCGAGTGATTCGGGTATTTTTCGGAGTACCGGAGAGTTATGGGAATTCGCCGGGGAGTATATGGGCCTTATTGGGCCATACGGGAATAGAGGAGAGAGGCCGAAAGGAAGGAGGAGTGCAGCCCCCCTCTGGTCCGAATTGGACAAGGGGTGCAGCCCCCTTTTCCTTCCTCCTCTCCCCCTCTTTCCTTCTCTCCTACTCCAACAAGGAAGGGGGGGAGTCCTACTCCCGGTGGGAGGAGGACTCCTCCTGGTGCGCCCCTCCTGGCCGGCCAACCCCCTCCCCCTGGCTCCTTTATATATGGGGGCAGGGGGGCACCTCTAGACACAACAACAATTGATCCCTTGGATCTTTTAGCCGTGTGCGGTGCCCCCCTCCACCATAGTCCATCTCGATAATATCGTAGCGGTGCTTAGGAGAAGCCCCGCGATGGTAGAACATCAAGATCGTCACCACGCCGTCGTGCTGACGGAACTTTCCCTCGACACTCGGCTGGATCGGAGTTCGAGGGACGTCATCGAGCTGAACGTGTGCTAGAACTCGGAGGTGCCGTAGTTTCGGTGCTTGATCGGTCGGGCCGTGAAGACGTACGACTACATCAACCGCGTTGTGCTAACGCTTCCGCTTTCGGTCTACGAGGGTACGTGGACAACACTCTCCCCTCTTGTTGCTATGCATCACCATGATCTTGCGTGTGCGTAGGATTTTTTTTGAAATTACTACATTCCCCAACAGTGGCATCCGAGCCTAGGTTTTATGCGTTGATGTTATATGCACGAGTAGAACACAAGTGAGTTGTGGGCGATACAAGTCATACTGCTTACCAGCATGTCATACTTTGGTTCGACGGTATTGTTGGATGAAGCGGCCCAGACCGACATTACGCGTACGCTTACGCGAGACTGGTTCTACCGACGTGCTTTGCACACATGTGGCTGGCGGGTGTCAGTTTCTCCAACTTTAGTTGAACCGAGTGTGGCTACGCCCGGTCCTTGAGAAGGTTAAAACAGCACTAACTTGACGAACTATCATTGTGGTTTTGATGCGTAGGTAAGAACGGTTCGTGCTAAGCCTGTAGCAGCCACGTAAAACTTGCAACAACAAAGTAGAGGACGTCTAACTTGTTTTTGCAGGGCATGTTGTAATGTGATATGGTCAAGACGTGATGCTATATTTTATTGTATGAGATGATCATGTTTTGTAACCGAAGTTATTGGCAACTGGCAGGAGCCATATGGTTGTCGCTTTATTGCATGAAATGCAAACGCCCTGTAATTGCTTTACTTTATCACTAAGCGGTAGTGATAGTCCTAGAAGCAATAGATGGCGTAACGACAACGATGCTACGATGGAGATCAAGGTGTCGCGCCGGTGACGATGGTGATCACAACGGTGCTTCGGAGATGGAGATCACAAGCACAAGATGATGATGGCCATATCATATCACTTATATTGATTGCATGTGATGTTTATCCTTTATGCATCTTATCTTGCTTTAATTGACGGTAGCATTTTAAGATGATCTCTCACTAATTATCAAGAAGTGTTCTCCCTGGGTATGCACCGTTGCGAAAGTTCTTCGTGCTGAGACACCACGTGATGATCGGGTGTGATAGGCTCTACGTTCAAATACAACGGGTGCAAAACAGTTGCACACGCGGAATACTCAGGTTAAACTTGACGAGCCTAGCATATACAGATATGGCCTCGGAACACGGAGACCGAAAGGTCGAACGTGAATCATATAGTAGATATGATCAACATAGTGATGTTCACCATTGAAACTACTCCATCTCACGTGATGATCGGACATGGTTTAGTTGATTTGGATCACGTGATCACTTAGATGACTAGAGTGATGTCTGTCTAAGTGGGAGTTCTTAAGTAATATGATTAATTGAACTTAAATTTATCATGAACTTAGTCCTGGTAGTATTTTGCAAATTATGTTGTAGATCAATAGCTTGCGTTGTTGCTTTCATATGTTTATTTTGATATGTTCCTAGAGAAAATTGTGTTGAAAGATGTTAGTAGCAATGATGCGGATTGGATCCGTGATCTGAGGTTTATCCTCATTGCTACACAGAAGAATTGTGTCCTTAATGCACCGCTAGGTGATAGACCTATTGCAGGAGCAGATGCAGACGTTATGAACGTTTGGCTAGCTCAATGTGATGACTACTTGATAGTTTAGTGCACCATGCTTAACGACTTAGAATCCGGACTTCAAAGACGTTTTGAACGTCATGGACCATATGAGATGTTCCAGGAGTTGAAGTGAATATTTCAAGCAAATACCCGAGTTGAGAGATATGAAGTCTCCAACAAGTTCTATGGCTAAAAGATGGAGGAGAATCGCTCAACTAGTGAGCATGTGCTCAGATTGTCTGGGTACTACAATCGCTTGAATCAAGTGGGAGTTAATCTTTCAGATAAGATAATGATTGACAGAGTTCTCTAGTCACCATCACCAAGTTAGTAGAACTTTGTGATGAACTATAGTATGCAAGGGATGAGGAAAGCGATTCCCGAGCTCTTCATGATGTTGAAATCGACGAAGGTAAAAATCAAGAAAGAGCATCAAGTGTTGATGGTTGACAAGATCACTAGTTTCAAGAAAAGGGCAAAGGGAAAGAAAGGGGAACTTCAAGTAGAATGACAAGCAAGTTGTCACTCCCACGAAGAAGCCCAAAGCTGAACCAAAGCCTAAAACTGAGTGCTTACACTACAAAGGAAATGGTCACTGGAAACGGAAATACCCTGAATATTTGGTGGATAAGAAGGATGACAGAGTGAACAAGGGTATATTTGATATACAGATTATTGATGTGTACCTTACTAGTGTTTATAGTAGCCCCTGAGTATTTGATACTTGTTCGGTTGCTAAAAATTAGTGACTCGAAACAGGAGTTACAGAATAAACAGAGACTAGTTGAGGGTGAAGTGACGATGTGTATTGGAAGTGGTTCCAAGATTGATATGATCATCATCGCACACTCCCTATACTTTCGGGATTAGTGTTAAACCTAAATAAATGTTATTTGGCGTTTGCGTTGAACATGAATATGATTTGCTCATGTTTATTGCGATACAGTTATTCATTTAAAGTCAAAGAATAATTGGTGTTCTGTTTACATGAATAAAAGCTTTGATGGTTATACACCCAATGAAAATAGTTTGTTGGATCCCGATCGTAGTGATACACATATTCATAATATTGATGCCAAAAGATGCAAAGTTAATAATGATAGTGCAACTTATTTGTGGCACTACTGTTTGGGTCATATCGGTGTAAAGCGCATGAAGAAACTCCATAAAGATGGATTTTCGGAATCACTTGGTTATGAATCATTTGATGCTTGCGAACCGTGCCTTTTGGGCAAGATGACTAAAACTCCGTTCTCCGAAACAATGGAATGAGCTACTGACTTATTGGAAATAATACATACCGATGTATGCGATCCGATGGTTGTTAAGGCTCGCGGCGTGTATCATTATTTTCGGACCTTCACAGATGATTTGAGCAGATATGGGTATATCTACTTGATGAAACATGAGTCTGAAACATTTGAAAAGTTCAAAGAATTTTAGAGTGAAGTGGAAAATCATCGTAACAAGAAAAATAAAGTTTCTACGATCTGATCATGGAGACGAATATTTGAGTTACGAGTTTGGTCTTCATTTGAAACAATGTGAAATAGTTTCGCAACTCACGCCACCTGGAACACCACAATGTAATGGTGTGTCTGAACGTCGTAATCGTACTTTACTAGATATGGTGCGATCTATGATGTCTCTTATCGGTTTACCACTATCATTTTGGGGTTATGCATTAGAGACAACTGCATTCACATTTAATAGGGCATCATCTAAATCCGTTGAGACGACACTGTATGAACTATGGTTTAGTAGTAAACCTAAGCTGTCGTTTCTTAAAGTTTGGAGTTGCGATGCTTATACGAAAAAAGGTTTTCAACCTGATAAGCTCGAACCCAAATCGGAGAAGTGTGTCTTCATAGAATACCCAAAGGTAACTATTGGGTACACCTTCTATCACAGATCCAAAGGCAAGTTATTCGTTGCTAAGATGAATCTTTTCTAGAGAAGAAGTTTCTCTCGAAAGAAGTGAGTGGGAGGAAAGTAGAGCTTGATAAGGTAATTGTACCTTCTCCCGAATTGGAAAGTAGTTCATCACAGAAATCAGTTCCAGTGACCACTACACCAATTAGTGAGGAAGCTAATGATATTGATCATGAAACTTCAGATCAAGTTACTACCGAACCTCATAGGTCAACCAGAATAAGATCCGCACCAGAGTGGTATGATAGTCCTGTTCTGGAAGTCATGTAACTAGACCATGATGAACCTACAAACTATGAGGAAGCGATGATGAGCCCAGATTCCGCGAAATGGCTGGAGGCCATGAAATCTAAGATGGGATCCATGTATGAAAACAAAGTGTGGACTTTGATTGACTTGCCCGATGATCGGCAAGCCATAGAAAATAAATGGATCTTCAAGAGGAAGACGGACACTAATAGTAGTGTTACTATCTACAAAGCTCGACTTGTTGTGAAAGGTTTTTCGACAAGTTCAAGGTGTTGAGATTTTCTCACTCGTATCGATGCTTAAGTCTGTCCGAATCATGTTAGCAATTGCCACATTTTATGAAATCTGGCAAAAGGATGTCAAAACTGCATTCCTTAATGAATTTATTAAAGAAGAGTTGTATATGATGCAACTAGAAGGTTTTGTCAATCCTAAAGGTGTTAACAAAGTGTGCAAGCTCCAGCGATCCATTTATGGACTGGTGCAAGCCTCTCGGAGTTGGAATATACGCTTTGATGAGTTGATCAAAGCATATGGTTTTATACAGACTTTTTGAGAAGCCTGTATTTACAAGAAAGTAAGTGGGAGCACTACAGCCTTTCTGATAAGTATATGTGCATGCCATATTATTGATCGGAA
Source organism: Triticum dicoccoides (assembly GCF_002162155.2). Taxonomy (NCBI): domain Eukaryota; kingdom Viridiplantae; phylum Streptophyta; class Magnoliopsida; order Poales; family Poaceae; genus Triticum; species Triticum dicoccoides. The sequence continues at coordinate 603,131,619 of NC_041389.1, forward strand.
ATGATGTAGAATTTTTTCTAGAAAGCATAAAGGAGTGTTTGAAAGGAGTTTTTCAAAGAAAGACCTCAGTAAAGCTGCTTACACATTGAGCATCAAGATCTATAGAGATAGATCAAGACGCTTGATAAGATTTTTCAATGAGTACATACGTTGACAAGATTTTGAAGTAGTTCAAAATGGAACAGTCAAAGAAAGAGTTCTTGCCTGTGTTGCAAAGGTATGAAATTGAGTAAGACTCAAATCCCGACCACGGCAGAAAATAGAAAGAGAATGAAAGTCATTCCCTATGCATCAGTCATAGGTTCTATAAAAGTATGCCATGCTATGGACAAGACCTATTGTATACTCTGCCCTGGTTTGGCAAGGGAGTACAATAGTGATCTAAGAGTAGATCACTGGACATTGGTCAAAATTATCCTTAGTGGAATAAGGAAATATTTCTCGATTATGGAGATGATAAAAGAACCCGTCGTAAAGAGTTACATCGGTGCAAGCTTTTACACCAATCCAGATGATTCTAAGTCCCTATCTGGATACATATTGAAAGTGAGAGCAATTAGCTATAGTAGCTCCGTGCAGAGCATTGTAGACATAGAATATTTGTAAAATACATACGGCTCTGAATGTGACAGACCCGTTGACTAAACTTCTCTCATGAGCAAAACATGATCATACCTTAGTACTCTTTTGGTGTTAATCACATAGAGATGTGAACTAGATTATTGACTCTAGTAAACCCTTTGGGTGTTGATCACATGACGATGTGAACTATGGGTATTAATCATATACAGATATGAATATTGGTGTTAAATCACATGATGATGTGAACTAGATTATTGACTCTAGTGCAAGTGGGAGACTGAAGGAAATATGCCCTAGAGGCAATAATAAAGTTATTATTTATTTCCTTATTTCATGATAAATGTTTATTATTCATGCTAGAATTGTATTAACCGGAAACTTGATACATGTGTGAATACATAGACAAACATAGTGTCACTAGTATGCCTCTACTTGACTAGCTCGTGAATCAAAGATGGTTAAGTTTCCTAGCCATGGACATGAGTTGTCATTTGATTAACGGGATCACATCATTAGGAGAATGATGTGATTGACTTGACCCATTCTGTTAGCTTAGCACTTGATCGTTTAGTATGTTGATGTTGCTTTCTTCATGACTTATACATGTTCCTATAACTATGAGATTATGCAACTCCCGTTTACCGGAGGAACACTTTGTGTGCTACCAAAGGTCATATCGTAACTGGGTGATTATAAAGGAGCTCTACAGGTGTCTCCGAAGGTACATGTTGGGTTGGCATATTTCGAGATTAGGATTTGTCACTCCGATTGTCGGAGAGGTATCTCTGGGCCCTCTCGGTAATACACATCACTTAAGCCTTGCAAGCATTGCAACTAATGAGTTAGTTGCGGGATGATGTATTACGGAACGAGTAAATAGACTTGCCGGTAACGAGATTGAACTAGGTATTGAGATACCGACGATCGAATCTCGGGCAAGTAACATACCAATGACAAAGGGACCAACGTATGTTGTTATGCGGTTTGACCGATAAAGATCTTCGTAGAATATGTAGGAGCCAATATGAGCATCCATGTTCCGCTATTGGTTATTGACCGGAAATGTGTCTCGGTCATGTCTACATAGTTCTCGAACCCATAGGGTCCGCACGCTTAAGGTTTCAATGACAGTTATATTATGAGTTTATGAGTTTTGATGTACCGAAGGAGTTCGGAGTCCCGTATGAGACCGGGGACATGACGAGGAATCTCGAAATGGTCAAGACGTAAAGATCGATATATTGGACGACTATATTTGGACTTCGGAAAGGTTCCGAGTGATTCGGGTATTTTTTGGAGTACCGGAGAGTTACGGGAATTCGCCGGGGAGTATATGGGAATTCGCCGGGGAGTATATGGGCCTTATTGGGCCATACGGGAATAGAGGAGAGAGGCTGAAAGGAAGGAGGTGCGCAACCCCCCCTCTGGTCCGAATTGGACAAGGGGTGCAGCCCCCTTTTCCTTCCTCCTCTCCCCCTCTTTCCTTCTCTCCTACTCCAACAAGGAAGGGGGGAGTCCTACTCCCGGTGGGAGGAGGACTCCTCCTGGCGCGCCCCTCTTGGCCGGCCGACCCCCTCCCCCTGGCTCCTTTATATACGGGGGCACCTCTAGACACAACAACAATTGATCCCTTGGATCTCTTAGCCATGTGCGGTTCCCCCCTCCACCATAGTCCACCTCGATAATATCGTAGCGATGCTTAGGCGAAGCCTTGCGACGGTAGAACATCAAGATCGTCACCACGCCGTCATGCTGATGGAACTCTCCCTTGACACTCGGCTAGATCAGAGTTCGAGGTACGTCATCGAGCTGAACGTGTGCTAGAACTCGGAGGTGCCGTAGTTTCGGTGCTTGATCGGTCGGGCCATGAAGACGTACGACTACATCAACCGCGTTGTGCTAACGCTCCGCTTTCGGTCTACGAGGGTACGAGGACAACACTCTCCCCTCTCGTTGCTATGCATCACCATGATCTCGCATGTGCGTAGGAATATTTTTGAAATTACTATGTTCCCCAACACTTCCTTCAGCTTGCAATCCATCAAGGATCACCAGACGTTGAACCTTTCGGTCCTAGCCTGTGTCTGAAACATGCTCTTGAGACTCTCGATCATATCGTAAGCCTCAACATTTTCGAAATGCTGTTGCAAATTGGGCTCCATACAAGCCAGCATCAGACAACTGATCTCCGTTGATTCATCAACGAGTTTCTGGTAGGCATTCTTAGTTGTGGCATTAGTATTATCGACAGGTTCCTTTGGAAGTGGATCCTCTAGAACATGTTCCTTTTTATCGTGCTTGAGAACAATTCTCAGATTTCTATACCAGGTGGTAAAGTTTGTTCCATTCAGTTTATCCTTTTCCAGAATTGATTTCAATGCAAAGTTGGGTTGAGCAGGTGGTGCCATTGATCTACAACAGAAAATATGCAATCACTAAGCAATGTGTTTATGTAGAGTAATTCTAGCCTAAACAGAAATACTCCCACTGAAGTCAGCATCCCTCCATAAACTCTCAGTGATTCAGGATCCGACTAGCGCATGCGACTAGTGAGCTTTAGCATCACTGCTAGCCAACATACCTATCCGGTAAGCAACTCCTTGCTAATCGTATCTCTATACGACTCCTGTCGGTCGGGGAGGTATCTCATACCCCGGCTCCCAACCTTCTTTGCCACAAGACCCAAAACCGTTTTGATAGCCTAGTCAAGTTAACCTGTCGCAGTGCATGTCCGTGTCCGACACGAACCCTTCAGTTCAAGGACACCCAGCAGCACCTCAATTTTATGAGCCCACTACTAGACGTACTTGACGTGCGAAGGTGCAACATCTGGGATGGCAATTTGCTTGATATTCATGAGGGATCATTCTACCATTCTAACATGCATAGAAACAAAGAAGCATAACAATCACAAATAAACACATATTGTGAAATAGTATGGCTCCTTCATGGATGTTCTTCCAGGTCAGCTCCGACTCCGATGACCATCTAGAAACTCCATCTTGTTTCACTACTAGGGAAAACCCTAGCAGTAGCGCTGGTTTTGTGCTCACTAGTAGCGCGGGTAGGCGCGCTACTAATAAGGCGCTACAGCTATTGCTTAGCCGTAACGCGTGCCGGCGCGCGCTACTGCTAGGACAAATAGCTGTAGTTTTTGTTCATGCCCACGCTACTGCTAATGAAACTAGTGGCAGCGCATTTTCTGTCCATCGCTACTAGTATTCATTTTTTATTTTTTATTTAGTGTATTTATGCGGTTTTCTCTCCATCGTACAAATATTGGTACAATACCAGTTATGAGGTTTACATCATTATGTCCAGTGTGTCAAATGAAGGTGGATTAGGTTTAAGTGGAGGCAATATGTGGTGCATGTCAAAAGTATACTACTAATCCAAACTTGATCTAGTTTGGACTAGTAGTACTTTCGATGTGCACCACTTGAATCTAATCCGCCAGCACAAGCTATTTAATCATCATCATAGTAATTACCACCAACATTATTTATTTAATCACCACTAACACTAGCTAATAATAATCATCATAGTCATTACCACCAACACTAGCTATTTTATCATCATAGTAAATGTGTAGCACATCATCATCCTCAAACTCATTTCTAGCTAGCTAATCACTCCTGCTGCTCTCTCTTAGGTAAAATAGCATAAAACATGTGTAGCTCTCCTTCTTGATCAAGTTGGAGCATGCAGATGAACCTGTCACCTAATCGTGGGATGCACTTCTGTTTGCTGCCCCCTATTACTTATCTGCACTCCCCCATCACATATTTGGTCCAGTCTTGCACTATTAAGCATCCGTCGCTAATCTTGAATGCACTATAGTAATCTGTAGGATATCTTGGCCGTAAGCTAATAATACTCATGGTACCTTTACTCTCGATCCCATAAGGCACAACATTCATCGGGACTCCCTATTGAAGAACATCGTATGGTAACATACTTAGCAATGAAGTTTAGCTTCAAAAATAATGTATGGAAAAGATGCACTGAGGACAAATATTAAAAATCTTACCATTCTTCCTAAATAGATGCGACCATAGTTCAGTACGAACACTATTGGTCGCACGTTTTCAGTACTAACATTCCTAAATCCAGGAAGAAAATTTGTCTTGACAGTATCAAGATCCGCAAGCCATGAAACATAATGACTGAGCTCCTCGTAGTTGAGTTCAGCCCCGGCACAGTATACGGTCCTGTCTACCAAGCGCTGGACATGTTTGCTTGCACCGGAATAAGCTATCAATAGAAATTAATTGTCAACTATTTTTGAATAAACAATATCAAAGACATAAATATGGTTGAGAAACTCACATTTTGGTATAACTGGAGGCGTCTGCACATCGACCCAGATGTCGGTATTACCTTCAATATCATCTTCCGGACGAATATCAAAGGTGATAACCATATCAGCCTCAAATGCATAAGTCTTGCATAGTGCTCGCCATGTTTTGCATCCAAAATAGGTGTAGTCGTCTGAATTGTATAATTTTGTGTGGAGAATATAACCATGCTCGGTCTTCAAGTAAAATTTCTTTACCTCCATAGTACGACTGCAACCTATCTTATCCAATACAAAAACTCTTGCATGGCAGGGGATACGCTAGTAGAATAGTAAAAACAAATTATTAGTTGAAGCAAATGAAGCATATGTCATGCTTAATTACGAAAAAGACTTGTCGTTGTGACTTACTGTATCCACTTCGAAGTTCTCGTCAAGCTTGATGCTGAAGCGCCTATCATCATCTAGGAAGATCCCGTCGCACAGGCCGCGCTCGTCTTCGCAGTATTTGCAAATACCGAAATCCTTTTCGTCGTCAGACATTTCCTATGTTCATCGTTAAAACATTAATTGAAAATCGATCGAAGACAAGTACCAGGATACTCAACACATAAATCCGGGGCACTCGATATTTCCTACATATTCTGGCACAAGTCATGCCAAATTTCACGGAAAAATCTGGCATGACCTTTGCTAAAATAGGACATATCGAGCGCCTGAAATTTGCCGGAACGGAAATGAATAAACACTCCGGCAAAACATAGGCCACTCGGAGGTGTAACCTGCAAACATGACCGGCCACTTGGGCAAGCACATATCATATTTGAGCAACAGAAGATATACATTTCAAAATATCTTATAGGACTCAAATTAGCATGCATTGAATAAGCAAAAGTAAATCATCTCATGCGTGTTCGTACATCATCGAATATTATCACTAATAGATTCCGAATAGTGTCATACATATAACATCACTAATACAACTAAAACCCTAGCACACGACGGGTATCGGCGCGGGCGATGGACACCCACAGAGAAGGAACCATCACGGGATCATAGCTCCAGTGAGATCCCTGGAGAACCTGCCAGGTATTGGAGAACCTGTGCTCCAACGCAAACAAGTAGCAACGGATGTGCGCGTCCTCCTCACTGACACGGTGACGCACCACCTCCGCGGGGTCCTCGAGCCTTTGGACCGTCACTGGCCCACGCGACCGCCACCAAAGAAGGTTCGGGTCAACGACATGCTGGCTCCTCACCAACCTACGCCCCCCGGTAGGTAGCGCCTCCCAGTACCACCCCGGCGGAGCCCAGTCCTGGACATGGCCCATCTGGTCAAGTAGGTGTCGTCCTCCACCGACTCGACGACGAGGATGCGGGATAGGCATCGTCCACGTTGATGCGGGAAAAATTGCTTTAACTAAAAAAATAGCAGCAAGTTCTTACTAACATGTTCTATTAATTCAATTATTTCTTACTGAAAATAAACTTACTATAAATAAAAATAAACTAGTACCTAGCTAATCAGTACCTAGTTCTTACTAACTAATTAGTACCTAGGAACTAATGCTAAGGGTTCATACTAACTAACTAACTAACACTAAATTAACTAACTAACACTAAAAATAGCCTAGGGTTCATACTAACTAGCACTAAATAGCTAGGGTTATACTAAGCAAATTAACAAGAGGGATCGGAAGGGGAGTGTGCTTATAAAGGGCGGGGAGAGAGATGGGGT
>NC_041389.1:603138700-603199297 GCF_002162155.2 Triticum dicoccoides
GGCGAGGCGGATCGAGGGAGACGACGGCGAGGCGGGGCCGAGGGAGACGGCGGCGAGGCAGGGTCGGGGGAGACGGCCGCGAGGCGGGGTCGGGGGAGACGGCGGCGAGAAGGCGGCGAGGCAGAGGCGACGAGGGGGAGAAGAGAGAGTGGTGAATTGGGGGAGGAAGAGGACGGAATCAGGGCCGCGCGGGGGGTTAGGTGAGAGTAGATATAACAGTAGCGTGCGAGGGGAAAACGCGCTGCTGCTAAAATCGGTAGTAGTAGCATCGTTTCTAGAAGGGCGCTACTACTATACCTAGCACGTCGGGAATGGTGTGGCAATTATAGTAGTAGCGCTTTCAGTTACTGCCGCACTACTGCTAAGGGGGTAACAGTAGCGCGGTTTTGGTAGATGCGCTACTGCTAATTAGTAGTAGCGCCTCATTTTAACACGCGCTACTGGTAAGATTCTGTGTATAAGGTTTTCCCTTGTAGTGTTTGTCACGCCGGGACGCCAAGCCACCAACCTGGTCTCTATTATCCAACTACTACACCTAGTAATGAATTTTACATAGAGTCACAAGTCGACACGCAGGTCGTTATACAATATAATGACAACACTTTGGCTCCTGCCGGCTGACAAACATGACACGCAGGCCATGTATAAATTACACACATGCATCAGATACACATGAGCCATACTATTCACATCAAACCTGCAAAACAAAGTTATGCATAGAATCGCATTCTACCGATTTGTGTGTCGGGTACGAAATACACGGTGCTACACACACGGCGGCCCCGATGCATTCTACGCCCAACGTTTTCGGAAATCACGGATCGCATCTGAACTCCATTCACGCCGAATTTTCTGATATGACCGATCTTATCGATCATCGCGAATCCGATTCAGGTCTACGTTTCACTGTTAACCCTGGTGGCAGATGACCGACCGGTAGGGGTAGATCGTGTCAATCGATCCCGATTGACAGAAAACATAGCCTCAACGATCCCCATGTGCAGTTGATCATATCAACCGTGCACATAGCCGATCTCGTAAACAACAACAGATCTCATATGCCGCCTCCACATATCTAATATGCATACGATCTGAATCCAAATCCTATAGCAGAGGCTCTGATACCACTGTTGGGATCTATGGTAGGGTGCGTCGACTGCAAATTTAAATTTTCCTACACGTAGAACAACCAAGAACATGCTATGGGAGATGGATCACAGTTCGTTACCACTAGACGCGCAGTGCCATACAACGGAAGAAGAGTTGGGGCAACGCGTCCGCGTGGATCGTCTCCTTCTCGTCTGATTTCCCTCGAACAGCCGGGCGCCCGATCCCACGTACAAGTTCGCCGGAGCAGTGCAAGTGCAACGCCTCTAATGGTATCCACGCGTGCAAGAGGAACACCGTGTGGCGGACTGCTAGGTCCGATCACACAGTCGGTTGTGAGTAGAGGTGGCTATTCGCAACACATGCAAACCCTAGTGACAGCACCAAAGCGATCAACCGCATGAGTGTGCTCCACCTCCAATTTATATAGGCATCTGTCGCGGGCTCAACACTTGGGCCTCGCACGTGTTGGAAATATGCCCTAGAGGCAATAATAAAATGATTATTATTATATTTCCTTGTTCATGATAATTGTCTATTATTCATGCTATAATTGTGTTATCCGGAAATCGTAATACATGTGTGAATACATGGACCACAACATGTCCCTAGTGAGCCTCTAGTTGACTAGCTCGTTGATCAACAGATAGTCATGGTTTCCTGACTATGGACATTGGATGTCATTGATAACATGATCAAATCATTAGGAGAATGATGTGATGGACAAGACCCAATCCTAAGCATAGCACAAGATCGTGTAGTTCGTTTGCTAGAGCTTTTCTAATGTCAAGTATCATTTCCTTAGACCATGAGATCATGTAACTCCCGGATACCATAGGAGTGCTTTGGGTGTACCAAACGTCACAACGTAACTGGGTGACCATAAAGGTATACTACACGTATCCCCAAAAGTATCTGTTGGGTTGACATGGATCGAGACTGGGATTTGTCACTCTGTATGACGAAGAGGTATCTTTGGGCCCACTCGGTAATGCATCATCATAATGAGCTCAATGTGACCAAGTGGTAAGTCACGGGATCATGCATTACGGTACGAGTAAAGTGACTTGTCGATAACGAGATTGAACGAGGTATTGGGATACCGATGATTGAATCTCGGGCAAATAACGTACCGATTGACAAACGGAATTGTATACGGGATTACTTGAATCCTTGACATCGTGGTTCATTCGATGAGATCATCGTGGAACATGTGTGAGCCAACATGGGTATCCAGATCCTGCTATTGGTTATTGGCCGGAGAGCTGTCTCGGTCATGTCTGCGTGATTCCCGAACCCGTAGGGTCTACACACTTAAGGTTCGGTGACGCTAGGGTTGTAGAGATATTAGTATGCGGTAACCCGAAAGTTGTTCGGATTCCCGGATGAGATCCCGAACGCCAGGAGGAGTTCCGGAATGGTCTGGAGGTGAAGAATTGTATATAGGAAGTCCAGTTTCGGCCACCGGGAAAGTTTCGGGGGTCACCGGTATTGTACCGGGACCACCGGAAGGGTCCCAGGGGTCCACCGGGTGGGGCCACCTATACCGGAGGCCACTGTGGGCTGAAGAGGGAAGGGAACCAGCCCCTGGTGGGCTGGTGCGCCCCCTTGGGCCTTCCCCTGCGCCTAGGGTTGGAAACCCTAGGGGTGGGGGGCGCCCCACTTGGCTTGGGGGGCAAGTTCCCCCCTTGGCCGCCGCCCCCCTTGAGATGGGATCTCTAGGGGCCGGCGCACCCCCTAGGGCCCCTATATAAAGAGAGGGGAGGGAGGGCAGCCGCACCCTATTCCCTGGTGCCTCCCTTTCCCCGTACCACCTCTCCCTCTCGCTGAGCTTGGCGAAGCCCTGCCGAGATCGCCGCTACTTCCACCACCACGCCGTCGTGCTGCTGGATCTCCATCAACCTCTCCTTCCCCCTTGCCGGATCAAGAAGGATGAGACTTCTTCCCAACCGTACATGTGTTGAACGCGGAGGTGCTGTCCGTTCAGCACTAGGATCTTCAATGATTTGGATCACGACGAGTACGACTCCCTCAACCCCGTTCTCTTGAATGCTTCCGCTCGCGATCTACAAGGGTATGTAGATGCACTCCTCTCTCTCGTTGCTAGACGACTCCATAGATTGATCTTGGTGAAGTGTATAAATTTTTTATTTTCTACAACGTTCCCCAACAGTGGCATCATGAGCTAGGTCTATGCGTAGTTTCTATGCACGAGTAGAACACAATCTTGTTGTGGGCGTAGATGTTGTCAATTTTCTTGCCATTACTAGTCTTATCTTGTTTTGGCGGCATAGTGGGATGAAGCGGCCCGGACCGACCTTACACGTACGCTTACGTGAGATAGGTTCCACCGACTGACATGCACTAGTTGCATAAGGTGGCTAGCGGGTGTCTGTCTCTCCCAGTTTAATCGGATCGGATTCGATGAAAAGGGTCCTTATGAAGGGTAAATAGAAATTGGCATATCACATTTTGGTTTTACATAGGTAAGAAACGTTCTTGCTAGAACCCTATTTCAGCCATGTAAAAACATGCAACAACAATTAGAGGACGTCTAACTTGTTTTTGCAACATATGCCTTGTGATGTGACATGGCCAAAAAAAAGGTTGTGATGAATTATATATATGTGATGTATGAGATTGATCATGTTCTTGTAATAGGAATCATGACTTGCATGTCGATGAGTATGACAACCGGCAGGAGCCATAGGAGTTGTCTTAATTATTGTATGACCTGCGTGTCAATGAATAAACGACATGTAATTACTTTACTTTATTGCTAAACCGTTAGCCATAGTAGTAGAAGTAATAGTTGGTGAACAACTTCATGGAGACACGATGATGGAGATCATGGTGTCATGCCGGTGACGAAGATGATCATGGCGCCCCGAAGATGGAGATCAAAGGAGCAATATGATATTGGCCATATCATGTGACTATTTGATTGCATGTGATGTTTATCATGTTTTTGTATCTTATTTGCTTAGAACGACGGTAGTAAATAAGATGATCCCTCATAATAATTTCAAGAAAGTGTACCCCCTAACTGTGCCCCGTTGCGAAAGTTCGTTGTTTCGAAGCACCACGTGATGATCGGGTGTGATAGATTCCAACGTCCACATACAACGGGTGTAAGACAGATTTACACATGGAAAACACTTAGGTTGACTTGACGAGCCTAGCATGTACAAACATGGCCTCGGAACACAAGAGACCGAAAGATCGAACATGAGTCGTATGGAAGATACGATCAACATGGAGATGTTCACCGATGATGACTAGTCCGTCTCACGTGATGATCGGACACGGTCTAGTTGAGTCGGATCATGTATCACTTAGATGACTAGAGGGATGTCTAATCTGAGTGGGAGTTCATTAAATAATTTGATTAGATGAACTTAATTATCATGAACTTAGTCTAAAAACCTTTGCAAAATGTCTTGTAGATCAAATTGCCCACGCTCATGTCAACCTCAACTTCAACGCGTTCCTAGAGAAAACCAAGCTGAAAGATGATGGCAACAACTATACGGACTGGGTACGGAACCTGAGGATCATCCTCTAGCTGCCAAGAAAGCATATGTCCTAGAAGCACCGCTAGGTGAAGCACCCATCCCAGAGAACCAAGACGTTATGAACGCTTGGCAGTCGCATGCTGATGATTACTCCCTCGTTCAGTGTGGCATGCTTTACAGCTTAGAACCGGGGCTCCAAAAGCGTTTTGAGCAACACGGAGCATATGAGATGTTCGAAGAGCTGAAAATGGTTTTCCAAGCTCATGCCCGGTTCAAGACATATGAAGTCTCCGACAAGTTCTACAGTTGTAAGATGGAGGAAAATAGTTCTGCAGTGAGCACATCCTCAAAATGTATGGGTTGCACAACCGCTTGTCCCAGCTAGACATTAACCTCCCGGACGAGGCGGTCATTGACAGAATCCTTCAGTCGCTCCCACCTAGCTACAAGATCTTTGTGATGAACTACAATATGCAGGGGATGGTGAAAACTATTCCTGAAGTATTTTCAATGCTGAAATCAGCGGAGGTAGAAATCAAAAAGGAACATCAAGTGTTGATGGTCAATAAAACCACTAGGCAAGGGTAAGAAGAAATTCAAGAAGGACGGCAAGGGAGTTGCCGCGCCCGGTAAGCCAGTTGCCGGGAAGATGCCAAAGAATGGACCCAAACCTGAGACTGAGTGCTTTTATTGCAAGGGAAGCGGACACTGGAAGCGGAACTGCCCCAAATACTTAGCGGACAAGAAGGCCGGCAGCACTAAAGGTATATGTGATATACATGTAATTGATGTGTACCTTACCAGTACTCGTAGTAGCTCCTGGGTATTTGATACCGGTGCGGTTGCTCATATTTGTAACTCAAAACAGGAGCTGCGGAATAAAGGGAGACTCGTGAAGGACAAGGTGAGATGCGCGCCGGGAATGGTTCCAAGGTCGATGTGATCGCCATCAGCACGCTACCTCTACATTTACCCATGGGATTAGTTTTAAACCTCAATAATTGTTATTTAGTGCCAGCTTTGAGCATGAACATTGTATCTGGATCTCGTTTAATACGAGATGTCTACTCATTTAAATCCGAGAATAATGGTTGTTCTATTTATATGAGAGATATGTTTTATGGTCATGCCCCGCTGGTCAATGGTTTATTCTTAATGAATCTCGAACGTGATGTTACACATATTCATAGTGTGAATACCAAAAGATGTTAGATTGATAATGATAGTCCCACATATCTGTGGCACTGCCGCCTTGGTCACATTGGTGTCAAACGCATGAAGAAGCTCCATACAGATGGACTTTTGGAATCTCTTGATTTTGAATCATTTGACACATGCGAACCATGCCTCATGGGCAAAATGACCAAGACTCCGTTCTCCGAAACAATGGACCGAGCAACCAACTTATTGGAAATTATACATACTGATGTGTGCGGTCCAATGAGCGTTGAGGCTCGCGGTGGCTATCATTATGTTCTCACACTCACTGATGACTTAAGTAGATATGGGTATGTCTACCTGATGAAACACAAGTCTGAGACCTTTGAAAAGTTCAAGGAATTTCAGAATGAGGTAGAGAATCAACGTGACCGAAAAATAAAGTTCTTATGATCAGATCGCGGAGGAGAATATTGAAGTCACGAATTTGGTACGCACTTAAGGAAATGTGGAATCATTTCACAACTCACGCCGCCTGGAACACCTCAGCGTAACGGTGTGTCCGAACATCGTAATCGCACTCTATTGGATATGGTGCGATCTATGATGTCACTCACCGATTTACCGCTATCATTTTGGGGATACGCTCTAGAGACATGTACATTCAATTTAAATAGGGCACCATCTAAATCTGTTGAGACGACACCGTATGAATTATGGTTTGGGAAGAAACCTAAGCTGTCGTTTCTAAAAGTTTGGGGATGCGATGCTTATGTCAAGAAACTTCAACCTGAAAAGCTCAAACCCAAGTCGGAAAAATGTGTCTTCATAGGGTACCCCAAGGAAACCATTGGGTATACCTTCTACCTTAGATCCGAAGGCAAGATCTTTGTTTCCAAGAACGGGTCCTTTCTGGAGAAAAAGTTTCTCTCGAAAGAAATAAGTGGGAGGAAAGTAGAACTCGATGAAGTACTGCCTCTTGAACCGGAAAGTAGCACAGCTCAGGAAGACGTTCTTGTGGTGCCTGCACCGACTAGAGAGGAAGTTAATGATGATGATCAAGGTACTTCGGATCAAGTTGCTACTGAACTTCGTAGGTCCACAAGGACACGTTCCACACCTGAATGGTATGGCAACCCTGTCCTGGAAATCATGTTGTTAGACAACGGTGAACCTTTGAACTATGAAGAAGCGATGGCGGGCCCAGATTCCAACAAATGGCTAGAAGCCATGCAATCCGAGATAGGATCCATGTATGAAAACAAAGTGTGGACTTTGACAGACTTGCCCGATGATCGGCGAGCGATAGTAAACAAATGGATCTTTAAGAAGAAGACGGACGCGGATGGTAATGTTACCATCTATAAAGCTCGACTTGTCGCTAAGGGTTATCGACAAGTTCAAGGGGTTGACTACGATGAGGCTTTCTCTCCCATAGCGAAGCTGAAGTCCGTCCGAATCATGTTAGCAATTGCCGCATACTATGATTATGCGATATGGCAAATGGACGTCAAAACGGCGTTCCTTAACGGCTATCTTAAGGAAGAACTGTATATGATGCAGCCGGAAGGTTTTGTCGATCCTGAGAATGCTAACAAGGTATGCAAACTCCAGCGATCCATTTATGGGCTGGTAAAAGCATCTCGGAGTTGGAACATTCGCTTTGATGAGATGATCAAAGCGTTTGGGTTTATGCAGACTTATGGAGAAGCCTGCTGAAAGTGCAACTATCCCTAGGTGGTTTTGGTAATTCATATCAACATATAGCTCATTGAGCTAATACTATTCCAAGACAAATATTTCAGGAGAGCTCAATGAATGGCAGGTATGGATGATGAAAGTGGATCCCTCAAAATATTAAGGACAAAAGGATTGGCTCAAGCTCAAAAGATCAAGACTCTACATTTTATATTTTAGTGATCCAAGATCACATTGAGTCTATAGGAAAAGCCAATACTATCAAGGAGGGATGAGGTGTTGCTTAATGAGCTTCTTGCTTCAAGTGCTTAGTGATATGCTCCAAAAACCCTCAACTACTTTCTCATATCCACATATGACCTAAACCTAAAGTCAAAATTGGTCCCACCGATTCTTTCTATCCGGCGCCACCGAGTTCAGATGTCATAGCCACTGCCACAAACCCTAGGCAAATCGGTCTCACCGATAGGGATCTCGGTCTCACCAAGATGGGATTGTAATCTCTGTGTTTCCCTTCGTAATGTTTCGGTCTAACCGAAGTGAGCGATCGGTCCCACCGAGATTGCAATGTAAACTCTCTGTTTCCCTTTCGTAACATTTCGGTCTCACCGAAAAGAGCGAATCAGTCCCACCGAGTTTACCTGATCAACTCTCTGGTTAGCTAATTACCAGAACCGGTCTCACCGAGTTTGTGTAATCAGTCTCACCGAGATTACGTTATGCCCTAACCCTAACCATATCGGTCCCACCGAGTTGCATGTCGGTCCCACCGAAATCACTAACGGTCACTAGGTTTACTGAATCGGTCCGACCAAGTTTGTTGATTCGGTCCCACCGAGATTGGTAAATTATGTGTAACAGTTAGATTTTGTGTGGAGGCTATATATACCCCTCCACCTCCTCTTCATTCGTGGAGAGAGCCATCAGAACAAACCTACACTTCCAACTTACCATTTCTGAGAGAGAACTACCTACTCATGTGTTGAGGCCAAGATATTCCATTCCTACCATATGAATCTTGATCTCTAGCCTTCCCCAAGTTGCTTTCCACTCAAATCTTCTTTCCACCAGATCCAAATCCTATGAGAGAGAGTTGAGTGTTGGGGAGACTATCATTTGAAGCACAAGAGCAAGGAGTTCATCATCAACGCACCATTTGTTACTTCTTGGAGAGTGGTGTCTCCTAGATTGGCTAGGTGTCACTTGGGAGCCTCCGACAAGATTGTGGAGTTGAACCAAGGAGTTTGTAAGGGCAAGGAGATCGCCTACTTCGTAAAGATCTACCGCTAGTGAGGCAAGTCCTTCGTGGGCGACGGCCATGGTGGGATAGACAAGGTTGCTTCTTCGTGGACCCTTCTTGGGTGGAGCCCTCCGTGGACTCGCGCAACCGTTACCCTTCGTGGGTTGAAGTCTCCATCAACGCGGATGTACGATAGCACCACCTATCGGAACCACGGCTCAAAAATCACCGTGTCTCCAAATTGCGTTTGAAATCTCCAAACCCTTCCCTTTACATTCTTGCAAGTTGCATGCTTTAATTTCCGCTGCTCATATACTCTTTGCATGCTTGCTTGAATTGTGTGAAGATTGCTTGACTTGTGCAAAGATAGCTAAAATCTGCCAAAGTCTAAAATTGGGAAAAGGTTAAGTTTTTAATTGGTCAAGTAGTCTAATCACCCCCATCTAGACATACTTCAAGGTCCTACACCTGCGTTTACAAGAAAGTGAGTGGGAGCTCTGTAGCATTTCTCATATTATATGTAGATGACATACTTTTGATGGGAAATGATATAGAACTATTGGACAGCATTAAGGCCTACTTGAATAAGTGTTTTTCAATGAAGGACCTTGAAGAAGCTGCTTACATATTAGGTATCAAGATCTATAGAGATAGATCGAGACGCCTCATAGGTCTTTCACAAAGCACATACCTTGATAAGATATTGAAGAAGTTCAATATGGATCAGTCCAAGAAGGGGTTCTTGCCCATGTTACAAGGTGTGAAATTGAGCTCGGCTCAATGCCCGACCACGGCAGAAGATAGAGAAAAGATGAGTGTCATCCCCTATGCCTCGGCTATAGGGTCTATTATGTATGCCATGCTGGGTACCAAACCTGATGTAAACCTTGCCGTAAGTTTGGTAGGAAGGTACCAAAGTAATCCCGGCATGGAACACTAGACAGCGGTCAAGAATATCCTGAAGTACCTGAAAAGGACTAAGGATATGTTTCTCGTTTATGGAGGTGACGAAGAGCTCGTCGTAAAGGGTTACGTCGACGCTAGCTTCGACACAGATCTGGATGACTCTAAGTCACAAATCGGATACATGTATATTTTGAATGGTGGGGCAGCTGGTGTAGTTGCAAGCAAAGTGTCGTGGCGGGATCTACATGTGAAGCGGAGTACATGGCAGCCTCGGAGGCAGCACATGAAGCAATATGGATGAAGGAGTTCATCACCGACCTAGGAGTCATACCCAATGCGTCGGGGCCGATCACTCTCTTCTGTGACAACACTGGAGCTATTGCCCTTGCCAAGGAGCCCAGGTTTCACAAGAAGTCCAGGCACATCAAACGTCGCTTCAACTCCATTCGTGAAAATGTTCAAGATGGAGACATAGATATTTGCAAAGTGCATACAGATCTGAATGTCGCAGATCCATTGACTAAACCTCTTCCGCGAGCAAAACATGATCAACACCAGAACTCTATGGGTGTTCGATTCATCACAATGTAACTAGATTATTGACTCTAGTGCAAGTGGGAGACTGTTGGAAATATGCCCTAGAGGCAATAATAAAATGATTATTATTATATTTCCTTGTTCATGATAATTGTCTATTATTCATGCTATAATTGTGTTATCCGGAAATCGTAATACATGTGTGAATACATAGACCACAACATGTCCCTAGTGAGCCTCTAGTTGACTAGCTCGTTGATCAACAGATAGTCATGGTTTCCTAACTATGGACATTGGATGTCATTGATAATGGGATCACATCATTAGGAGAATGATGTGATGGACAAGACCCAATCCTAAGCATAGCACAAGATCGTGTAGTTCGTTTGCTAGAGCTTTTCCGATGTCAAGTATCATTTCCTTAGACCATGAGATCGTGTAACTCCCGGATACCGTAGGAGTGCTTTGGGTGTACCAAACGTCACAACGTAACTGGGTGACCATAAAGGTATACTACAGGTATCCCTGAAAGTATCTGTTGGGTTGACACGGATCGAGACTGGGATTTGTCACTCTGTATGACGAAGAGGTATCTCTGGGCCCACTCGGTAATGCATCATCATAATGAGCTCAATGTGACCAAGTGGTTGGTCACGGGATCATGCATTACAGTACGAGTAAAGTGACTTGTCGATAACGAGATTGAACGAGGTATTGGGATACCGACGATCGAATCTCAGGCAAGTAACGTACCGATTGACAAAGGGAATTGTATATGGGATTACTTGAATCCTCGACATCGTGGTTCATTCGATAAGATCATCATGGAACATGTGGGAGACAACATGGGTACCCAGATCCCGCTGTTGGTTATTGGCCGGAGAGCTGTCTCGGTCATGTCTGCGTGATTCCCGAACCCGTAGGGTCTACACACTTAAGGTTCGGTGACGCTAGGGTTGTAGAGATATTAGTATGCGGTAACCCGAAAGTTGTCCGGAGTCCCGGATGAGATCCCGAACGTCACGAGGAGTTCAGAATGGTTCGGAGGTGAAGAATTGTATATAGGAAGTCCTGTTTCGGCCACCGGGTAAGTTTCGGGGGTCACCGGTACTGTACCGGGACCACCGGAAGGGTCCCGGGGTCCACCGGGTGGGTCCATCGGGTGGGGCCACCTATCCCGGAGGGCCCCATGGGCTGAAGAGGGAAGGGAACCAGCCCTTGGTGGGCTGGTGCGCCCCCCTTGGGCCTCCCCCTGTGCCTAGGGTTGGAAACCCTAGGGGTGGGGGCGCCCCACTTGGCTTGGGGGGCAAGTTCCCCCTTGGCCGCCGCCCCCCCTTGAGATGGGATCTCTAGGGGCCGGCGCACCCCCTAGGGACCCTATATAAAGAGGGGGGAGGGAGTGCAGCCGCACCCTAGTCCCTGGCGCCTCCCTCTCCCCGTACCACCTCTCCCTCTCGCTGAGCTTGGCAAAGCCCTGCCGAGATCGCCGCTACTTCCACCACCACGCCGTCGTGCTGCTGGATCTCCATCAACCTCTCCTTCCCCCTTGCTGGGTCAAGAAGGAGGAGACGTCTTCCCAACCGTACATGTGTTGAACGCGGAGGTGCTGTCCGTTCAGCACTAGGATCTTCGGTGATTTGGATTACGACGAGTACGACTCCCTCAACCCCGTTCTCTTGAATGCTTCCGCTCGCGATCTACAAGGGTATGTAGATGCACTCCTCTCTCTCTTTGCTAGATAACTCCATAGATTGATCTTGGTGAATCGTAGAATTTTTTTATTTTCTGCAACGTTCCCCAACAGTGGCATCATGAGCTAGGTCTATGCGTAGTTTCTATGCACGAGTAGAACACAATCTTATTGTGGGCGTAGATGTTGTCAATTTTCTTGCCACTACTAGTCTTATCTTGTTTTGGCGGCATCGTGGGATGAAGCGGCCCGGACCGACCTTACACGTAAGCTTACGTGAGACAGGTTCCACCGACTGACATGCACTAGTTGCATAAGGTGGCTAGCGGGTGTCTGTCTCTCCCACTTTAGTCGGATCGGATTCGATGAAAAGGGTCCTTATGAAGGGTAAATAGAAATTGGCATATCACGTTGTGGTTTTACGTAGGTAAGAAACGTTCTTGCTAGAACCCTATTGCAGCCACGTAAAAACATGCAACAACAATTAGAGGACGTCTAACTTGTTTTTGCAGCATATGCCTTGTGATGTGATATGGCCAAAAAAAAAGGTTGTGATGAATGATATATATGTGATGTATGAGATTGATCATGTTCTTGTAATAGGAATCACGACTTGCATGTCGATGAGTATGACAACCGGCAGGAGCCATAGGAGTTGTCTTAATTATTGTATGACCTGCGTGTCAATGAATAAATGCCATGTAATTACTTTACTTTATTGCTAAACTGTTAGCCATAGTAGTAGAAGTAATAGTTGGCGAACAACTTCATGGAGACACGATGATGGAGATCATGATGATGGAGATCATGGTGTCATGCCGGTGACGAAGATGATCATGGCGCCCCGAAGATGGAGATCAAAGGAGCAATATGATATTGGCTATATCATGTGACTATTTGATTGCATGTGATGTTTATCATGTTTTTGCATCTTATTTGCTTAGAACGACGGTAGTAAATAAGATGATCCCTCATAATAATTTCAAGAAAGTGTTCCCCCTAACTATGGCCCGTTGCGAAAGTTCGTTGTTTCGAAGCACCACGTGATGATCGGGTGTGATAGATTCCAACGTCCACATACAACGGGTGTAAGACAGATTTACACATGCAAAACACTAAGGTTGACTTGACGAGCCTAGCATGTACAGACATGGCCTCGGAACACAAGAGACCGAAAGGTCGAACATGAGTCGTATGGAAGATACGATCAACATGGAGATGTTCACCGATGATGACTAGTCCGTCTCACGTGATGGTCGGACATGGTCTAGTTGAGTCGAAGCATGTATCACTTAGATGACTAGAGGGATGTCTAATCTGAGTGGGAGTTCATTAAATAATTTGATTAGATGAACTTAATTATCATGAACTTAGTCTAAAAACCTTTGCAAAATGTCTTGTAGATCAAATGGCCCACGCTCATGTCAACCTCAACTTCAACATGTTCCTAGAGAAAACCAAGCTGAAAGATGATGGCAGCAACTATACGAACTGGGTCCGGAACCTGAGGATCATCCTCATAGCTGCCAAGAAAGCATATGTCCTAGAAACACCGCCAGGTGAAGCACCCATCCCAGAGAACCAAGACGTTATGAACACTTGGCAGTCGCGTGCTGATGATTACTCCCTCTTCAGTGCGGCATGCTTTACAGCTTAGAACCGGGGCTCCAAAAGCGTTTTGAGCAACACAGAGCATATGAGATGTTCGAAGACTACGACTCCCTCAACCCTGTTCTCTTGAACGCTTCCGCTCATGATCTACAAGGGTATGTAGATGCACTCCTCTCTCTCGTTGCTAGATGACTCCATAGATTGATCTTGTTGAAGCGTAGAATTTTTTTATTTTCTACAACGTTCCCCAACAGCACGAACCCTAAAGCCCATAAGTCTACTCGACCACAATCTGAATACAGCTTGGATCACATCCGACCAGTGTCCTCGGATCCGACCTCATAGGTTCCTTCCCTTAAGCGCGCGACCCCTTAGGTTCAAGTCGGCTTGGTCACAATTCAGATCATCTCCGACCTGCACGGTTGGTAGCGGCCTCTAGCAAGGCGTGCCGACCACCAAGCAGACTATGAAGCTGGTTAGGCGAACCTATACAATGTGTCACACTTCTGTTCCCTTTGCCGCACGATATATGTTGTCGGGCTCAAGGCGAGACTGTCATCCTTGTGTTAGCCTGACATCTTTCACGTTCCAGTGATACCGACCACTATCCGGATTATCGCATAATCCTTGTCGCATGGCCATGCTTATCCTGGTCGGATCACACGAGGGGCCTAGAGTATATCTCTGCTGATCGGAAGGGCAAATCCCATCTTTCTCGACCATGTCTCGCAACATGGGACTGGACAAACCCGAAACCTACCCTTGTAACTACCCAGTCACAGAGTAGCGTTTGGTCGACCCAAAGCAAGTCTGTCACCTTCCCGAGTACATGCATTAGCTCAGGTATCAGGACATAGAACGTATGTTGTACTAGAGACTCACAGATGACATATCGCTGCGTCTGTCCTACTCGGACCTTATCTCGACTCGGATCCGACTACGTCGAATCCGACTAGACCTTTCCAAGTCCATATTATCCGGTTAGCATCCAATGCTCCATGGCTAGTGAGACCAAACCATCGACCGTGTCATATGCTAGTCTAGTCGGCTGTGCGTCCACACAGCCCTTTCGACTAGGGACCTTTTAGGACAGTCATCATACAATGCATAATCCCACAAACAGGTCACGTACTTGCTGATACACATCATTGATAATGTCTAAGAACTATCTTTATTCATAAACACATAGGAAATATCATCATACATGATTACCTCTAGGGTATATCTGCAACAAAGGCATCTTAGATCTAGTTAATATCGAGAAAAACAAAGGCCAATACAAAGAATCGACAAGTGAACATAGAATGACTTGTACAAAATAAAATTTTACTATTAAAAAGCATGCTAGTCTTTTTCTTCCTCTGATTGTACGCCGCCGGCCGAAGGTTAAGAATTACACTAAACCAGCAGCAAAGAAAAATGATACCTATGAATGCCCTCGCCCTACCAGGTTTTGAAGACCGCAATAGTCAATCGCCCCTTGAGACGAGATTTGAAAAATGTTGAACCATCATATACTGGAGCATCACCCCATACGAAACAGGTTTGCAATGCATCACCATCAGCATAGAGTGTTGGAGAAACTGGATGAAGCAACAATAACACAGAAGAAGATGTCGAAGTTGCCACACAAATAATCTGCCATAAGATCTCCTTGGAAGATTCACAAACTACCAAGATCTGAAGGGATCCAATCGATCTGGGGACACAAACTCTTATAGGCTCTTTGTCAGCGCAAGATCTGACATCGTCGTGGTAGGGAAAGGCCGGAGAGACCTTACACGACATCGTCGCCACGACCTCATCGGTGTCGCCTGGGAAGTAAAAAGCCTAACCGGAAAAATTAGACGGATGGGTCCCCACTACTCTTTCCGCCGACGAGGCCATCAGACGGAGAAGATGAAGGAAACCAAAGGTGTGGTGGTAGTTGTGGCGTCAGAAACATGAGTGTTTCGTCGAGCCAGCAAAGATCAAAAACCTGCTCGTGTTGGCGAAGGCATACACTGCTCGGATCTGCTTATAGGTGGACCCTTACCAATGGCGGGTACACATTTGCGTCTGCCACTGGTAATTTGGCTGCTTACCAGGGTTCAGCGCAAAAGTCATCTTCGCCGCTGATATTTTGCATCAACCCAGACTAGTTGTGGGTCAAAATTATTAGTGGTGGGCATACTCTGGCGGGAAGAATATGTGTGTGTCCGCTAGTAATAAGTTGGGGATAACTTATCATGGGTGGCAAAAACTAATGTCAGGCGTTTTTTCGTGTCCACCGCTAGTATTTATTTTGTCATTTTTGTTAATGTTAGGGGTTTAGTATTTTATGTTTAGGGTTATGGTACCAATTTTTTTCATACATTATAGGAGCATCTTTGGAAGTTCCATGTAATAGTTTGGCACCTTTAGTGTTAATTTGCACTTAACGGAGGTAAATGCACTTAACAGCTTAAACATAGACAATATACCAAACAAATACTAAATTTTGACATGTCACATGTAATGTATGTGTTGAATGTGGAAAAAGTTTCAAGGCCAACCGAGCAAATAACGCTCGCTTCCGCATGCAAACCTAGTCAGTTCGTTCTCGAAACCAAATTTCTTACTCGGAGATGATTTTGTTTGTAAGCAGTCTACATGATTTTTTTTGCAAAACACTAACACATTTGTATTACAACCGCTAGGGTTCATATCATGACACCATGCTAGGTTTCATGATTTTTGGCCTTCATTTAAAATTTCCATAATTAAAATGACAATAAGTATCATGTTGGTGCCCGAGGCCACCACGTGTCTGAGACTATCTTTCCTTCCTTATATAAGGATTAACCATAAACCAAAGACCACCAATAAGATTTTTCAGCCCCATTTATAGCGATTATTTCATGTACTTTAGTTCATAGTTGAGTTATATCTTTGAAGACCTACAAATGCATTTTATGATTTTAGTATAGCAAACGGACCCCCAAAAATGCTAAATTTTGTGTGTGATGATTGTGCAAAAAAGTTTAAAACCAATCAGCAAAGCAGCGACCGCTTCACATCCAAACTTGGGTTATTCCCACTTGAAGCCTAGTTTCAAGGTGAACCGAGGAAACAATACTTTCTTCGCATGCAAGCATGGTATATTCCTTCTCGGGGACGTGGAGTTTCTACACCTGAGCTCATATGTTCCTGCTATGAACAGTAAAATAAATAAAATAGAAAAACATTTCAAAAAATTCTGAATTTTTTTTGTGGCATAGTTTAAGAAATGTTTGTTGTGCTTGCAAAATTTCGTCATGAAATGACATTGGTGGAAGGCATGGTAAAAAGAACAAAATTGATACTCTGAAAATGTTACTTTCAAACGCATTTTGGAGCTATGATTTTATTCTTTTTGCCACGACCTCCACCAAATGTGATTTCGTGATGAAATTTTGCATGCACAAAAAACATTTCTTAAAGTATGCCACAAAAAAAATTCAGATTTTTTTGAAATGTTTTTCTATTTTATTTATTTTACAATTCATAGCTGGAGCATATGAGCTCAGGTGTAGAAAGGTACTTTCGCCTTCTCGGAACCTAATTTCTTACTCGGAGATGGTTTTATTCCAGTAGTCTATGTGACAACTTTTGTGAAACACTAACAATTTTTTATTACATCCTCTAGGATTCATATCATGATAACATGCTAAGTTTTATGATTTTCGGGCTTCGTTTGAATTTTTCAGAATTAAAATGCCAAGAAGCATAATGTTGGTGCCCACGTCTTGGCCACCTGGCAAATGTCACGATTTTTTTCTAAGTATGTGAACATTCCTTTTGGATGTCAAGAACTTTTTCTAAATGCTATCAACATTTATTTTTGAAGTTGTGCGAACATTCTTTTAAGACTGTACGAAGTGTTTTATGAATGTGTGATGAACGTTTTTAAAATATTAAATATTTTTTTCTCATTCCAGAAATGTTAATAATAAAATAAAAAGGAAAAGGAAAAGAAAAGCAGTGTGCCTCCCAACGTTGGGTCGGCCCAGTAACTAGTCCCTTGAGGCGAATGCATGCTTGCTCTCGCTGCGAGCAAAGTTTAGCCGAACTCCCTATATGCATTCTTAAGCGACAACTACCGGGGAAACGCTTAAAGGAAAAAAATAATGGGTCGCCCCCTAGCACAACCTACTAACATATACTCCATCCGTCCTTGAAAGAGAACGAGTTTGTGCAAAAATATGTCAATGCTTGTGAAACCAAATAGGTACATGACGAAAATATACTTTATCATGATTCTAATGCTACTAATTTGATGGCATAAATGTTGGTCTATTATTATATAAATATGGTCAAATATAAAAAGTTTGACTTTCCAACAAAGTTGAAAGTACACTCTTTCAAGGGTGGAGAGCTACATGTTCCTCCTTTTTTCCTTTGTAATAATCTCAAGATTTGTATTATTTTAAAATAATCTTGTATATCAGTTGTAAATATAAAATTGTGTACTGCAAATAAAATGCACATGTACAAAAAAATGCTCCTATATTTGAAAAGGATGTATTTTTAGATATTTGAAAACATTATTTATGGCATTGAATTGTGTCAGCAAGTAATTTTATGTATATGAAACAAATTGTTAGGCACTTAGAACAAAACCAATAAAATCGTTGAACGAAACACAAAAAATGTGGGGCGACAAAAATATATTGTATAATAAGGAAAAGAAGCAACAAAAAGAAAACAAATAGCCCTATTTGTTTTTTCCCTCCAGCGGAACGACGTAAGCTAGGTTTATACAGCCCAACCCCATGGCCTAGATCAAAAGCCCGAAACACTTAAAATAGGAGTTGTAATGAAATATACGATAATTAAAATGATTTCTCCTAAAATGATTCTAAAAATACTTATAATTAGGAATATGGAGTTTTTTTTTTGTATTTTTTACACCAAACCGATTAATAGGCGGAGCTACGCTAATTTGCTGTTTGTAGTACTTTATTTATATTTTATAAGAAAAAAGGTTACTTGTATAATTTTTTGTTGGAACAATTTTTTTTTAGGGGATTGGAACAATTACATGTGTAAATAATTTTGAATTTGACGATTGTGATGGCAGGCCTTGAGACGGGACCAGACGAATTCGGCATAATATGGTGTCCATCCCTCGTCCCTTCCCAGCACACCCAGTTTATTACGTGCTGCATTCTCTCGGTTCCCAAAAGTGAACATCTTGTGTACTCTCTCCCCGTCCGGAAATACTTGTCATCAAAATGGATAAAAAGAGATGTATCTAGTAGTTCTAGATACATCTCTTTTTATCCATTTTGATGACAAGTATAGTTCTAGATACATCTCTTTTTATCCATTTTGATGACAAGTATTTCCGGACGGAGGGAGTACTACGATAGCACGATTCCACGGTTCAATCCATGCTCGTGACACCGAGAGCCTGGAACACACACACTCCGGGCACGTTGCGGTCGCTCACAAGCAAATCCAATCCCATCCCTTGATCACGAGAACGGAAAACCCCTCCCATCAATCCGGACCCGAAACGAATGATACCGGCGTACGGCCATGGCGTGGCGTGGCCGTTGAGCTCGTCGCCATGCTGCGCCGAACCGCCCGAGACCGACACAATTCATCCCCACATGCTCGTGCCAGAGACCCAGAGTGGCTTCACACTTGCCTCCTCTGCTCTGCCCTGCATTTACCATTCCAAGCTTCCAACGGCCAGAGACCATTGCAGCACAGAAGGAGAGAGCGAGCTCACGCACGCACGCCAGTGCACACATGGCGTCTGTCCTGGGCGAACCCGGTAACGGACGGGCCAGCGTTCGTGCTACCCGCCGACGGCTTTTCGGAGTTTCGTTAGTAAATGCATGGTGCACTAATGTAGAGGGGACAACCCGTCCAGGTAGCCTCGTGCAATTAGGAAGTAAAACGCCAGGTCGCCAGCCATGGCGCAGTAAACACGCCCCGCCATCTGCAGGCGCTCGCACGACGAGAGGACGCAATGCAAAGTGGTCGTGGAAAGTAGCTTCGCCCAGGGTCACAACCCACAACTCACAAGGCACCAAAGTGACACGCTGGGTCTACACCGGCCGATCTCCGTCCGCACAAGCCAACTGGAGCGCCCAGCGTCCGTCCACACGTACGGAGTACTACGCCCTCCAAAACTCTCCTACTGTACCAACAGTTGTCTTTATTAATGGACTAGGCCCGTGACGAAACCTACGTTTGATGAACAACATCGGCGTTGGTTGGATTGATTGAACGCACTCCGAAACCCTCTCCTAGCTACCAACGGCCGTTTGTCGGTCTATAGTAACATAACTCGCGCCCGCCTTGATTAACCACGCGCGTGAGTGACGATCGACGGGGAGGAGAGGATAGATAGGTCCGCGCACTTAAGCACTAGGCGCCGGCCGGATGGTTACGGGCCACCACTAGTAATGGCTCGCGCGCGAGTGTGCCGTGCCGCCCCACTACGGGAAGGAACGCCACCCAGCGCATGCTCCGCATTGACCCGAGACACGTACATCGCGCACGCCATCCGTCGCTTCCCGCACAAGGAGCTCGCGCACCATCGACCGCCCGTCCGTCCGTCCGGCCCGGTGCGGGCTGCCCACCGTGCCCGCCGCGTCGACCGGCTCTTGCATGTATATATATGAGCGTGCGTGCGTGCGCACCCCGGGCCACTGCACTCACACCGCACCGGGAGTACCGCGGCACAGTGCGGGTCACTCGCGGCCGCGCGCACTGTCCCCTCCTTCGCGCTCCGTGCTCTAGCCAGCCAGTCATCATGGCCACGCGAGCTCTGTTCGTCTCCCTCCTCCTCGCGCTCTGCTCGGCTCTCGGGGAGGGGGTCTCGGCATTGCGCGGCCGCGCCAACGGCGACGCGGTCAAGTTCGACTTCACGCCCTTCCTCATCCAGTACCAGAGCGGGCGGGTGCAGCGGCTGATGGGCACCAGCGTGGTGCCGTCGTCCGTGGACGCGCGCACCGGCGTCGCCTCCACCGACGTCGTCGTCGACCAGGGCACGGGCCTCGCCGTCAGGCTCTACCGCCCGAGCCGCCGCGGCAGGCTCCCCGTGCTCCTCTACTTCCACGGCGGCGCGTTCGTCGTCGAGTCGGCCTTCGGCCCCGTCTACCACAACTACCTCAACGTGCTGGCGGCCAGGGCGGGCGTCATCGCCGTGTCGGTGAACTACCGCCTCGCGCCGGAGCACACGCTCCCGGCCGCCTACGACGACTCGTGGACGGCGCTCCAATGGGTGCTCTCCAACGCTCGCAACGGCTCCGGCTACGGCGCGTCCTGGCTCTACAAGCACGGGGACATGTCCCGGCTGTTCGTTGGCGGGGACAGCGCCGGCGGCAACATCGCGCACAACCTCGCAATGCGCGTGGGGCAGCAGGGCCTGGGCCAGGACGACGGCAAAGGGCGGATCAAGGGCGTGGCGCTGCTGGACCCGTACTTCCTGGGCGGGCACGCGGGCCCGTGGGCGGAGCGATCGTGGGGGTTCATCTGCGCGGGGCGGTACGGGACGGAGCACCCGTACGTGGACCCGATGGCGCTGCCGGCGGACGCGTGGCGGCGGCTCGGCGCTGGGCGCGTGCTGGTGACCAAGTCGGGGCAGGACGGTCTGGGGCCGTGGCAGCGCGCGTACGTGGACGCGCTCCGGGGCAGCGGCTGGGGCGGGCAGGCGCGGCTGTACGAGACGCCCGGCGAGGGGCACTGCTACTTCCTCAACAACCTCCAGTCGCCCAAGGCCGCCGCGCATATGGCCACCGTCGCCGGGTTCCTCAGCTAGCTACATATGGCTCACTCATTTGCCTGGTCTGGCTCCGGCAGCGCGGTGATCAGACCAATGGCAGTGCTTACGTATGAGATAGAGAATAAGTGTAGAGTGAGAATGTGTGTTGCTGTTACCTCTGTTTTCGTTTCTTCTTGGAAGCAGATCGGCTTGTTCGTGACAGCAGTGACAGATGGCTTTGTTCACCTGCGGCCGGAGAGTGCACGTGTGCCGTGAACTCCGGCGGCCCCCTTGAACTTTGGAACGGATATGGCTCTGTTTCGAACTCCGGCGCAGGTTCTATGGAGCTAGCGTTAGAGCACAACGTCAACGTGTGGTGACCATGCAACCATACGACATGTCATCAATAGAAAGAAACGAAAAAAAAAGATTATGAGCCCACGATATGTTGCAACGCCGCGAGACCCATGCCCCGGAATTGAAGAGGAACACAATTCAAAGACTTGGCGTGCAATGGCAATTTGTGCAATCACGTACACTTTTTTTTTTTCAAAAAAACTTCCAATCTATTCATCTCCAATCATGCCAGTACAACGAACACCAGAAATAAAAATTACATCCAGATCCGTAGACCACCTAGCGACGACTACAAGCACTGAAGCGAGCCGAAAGCGCGCCGCCGTCATCACCCCTCCATCGCCGGAGTCGGGCACAACTTGTTGTAGTAGACAGTCGGAAAGTCGTCGTGCTAAGGCCCCATAGGACCAGCGCGCCAGAACAGCAACCGTCGCCGATGAAGAATAACGTAGGTTCTCGAGGCAAGTGTGGTACATATGCATGTCCAGGATGGGATTGAGAGTGGAGCTTTGCCCAACATATGAATCCCATTTGGTGCAATGGTGGACGGAAGCTAGAAAGCGCATACAAAAGCAAACTCGGAAAGGATTTGACACATTCGTGATGCTCATTTGCTGGACACTCTGGAAACAGAGGAACGCAAGAGTGTTCGGATCGAACCAAATCAAAAATGAATGGGAGACTGTGGACTTGATCTTCGACGACTTGAGGACTTGGGCTACGGCAGGAGCATCTGGAGGAAGACCGATACCCGAGTAGTAGAGTAGTATTTAGGAGTGGAGTGGAGGTTTGGTTGGGGTCGGCTTGTGACCATCAACTAGCTCAATGTAATAACTCTTGTACATATTTTTCTCCCTTCTATAAAGCTATGGTACGCCTTTGGCGTACCCTCGAAAAAAACGTAGGTTGGAAGGATTCAATCCGAAGATACACGAACGTAGACGAACAACGACGAGATCCGAGAAAATCCATCAAAGATAGATCCACCGGAGACACACCTCCACACGCCCACCAACGATGCTAGATGCACCGCCGGAACGGGGGCTAGGCGCAACGGCTTACTTACGCGAGCATAGCTAGAAAGGAGGCATGGGGTTTATAGGTTCACTAGTCGAGCAGGAGGAGGGGAGGAGGATGACGTACGGCGCACGACTGTGGTGCGACTTCGTGTCGGATCTAGACGCCTCCCTCCTAGAATTCCGGCCGGGCTCCCTTCTCTGGCGAGGAGGACGCCTGATTTTGTACAACACCGACGATCGGGCGGTGGATACACGAGGTTGGCGCGATGATGAGGGGTTCAGGGCTGGGCAGGTGGTTTAGTTCCCGTGCCACCTAGCCAGAGTGGTGTCGCCTCCGTGGGCGGGTGGGCACGTCACGAAACCCGAGGTGAGTAATGGCGACATGGGGGTGAAGAAGATACTTAAGCCGCCTCGCATCTCGACCCCTCGCATTTCTCCCTCGTGTCCCAGCTCCACCTCGACCTGCTCTCCCACGATGCATCAAGACCTAGGGTTTGATGACGATGCATGAGCAACAGATGACGACGCTCGCCGGCAACGACGAGGTGATGTTGGGGAGGCTACAAGAGACCGACAGGTGGTATCCCACGGCGAAAGCGCTCAATGATGCGGCGGCCGTGGTCCGAGGGAAGCTGGACGAGGAGGAGATGGCGCGCTGCTTACCCAATTTCGGCCGGCAGCCAGCAATGGGGGTGCTGCTCTGGGCGATGCTCGAAGCGGATTCACCGATCCCAAAGCAGAGGCACAAGTGGAGGGTCTTCAAATCCCTCCGCTACAGGCATATCCGCCTGTCA
The DNA here is from genome assembly GCF_002162155.2 of Triticum dicoccoides. NCBI lineage: Eukaryota > Viridiplantae > Streptophyta > Magnoliopsida > Poales > Poaceae > Triticum > Triticum dicoccoides. The sequence goes on from NC_041389.1 coordinate 603,162,053, forward strand.
GCTCCGCCAAGGGCGGTGGTGGTGGGGCTCCCTCCGCCCGGGTCGTGAGCGGCGCCGATCAAGATCGAAGACGACGACGAGGCTGCAGAGATGTGATACGTCTCCATCTTATCTATTTTTTCTAACGCTTTTGCTCTTGTTTTGAACTCTAATTTGCATGATTTGGATGAAATTAATCTGGACTGACGATGTTTTCAGCAGAACTACCATGGTGTTGTTTTTGTGCAGAAATAAAAAAATCTCGTAATTGGACGAAACTTTTTGGAAAATTATTTCAGAATAAATAAAAAAATATTGGAACCAAGAGCCACCAGAGGGGCTGCCCTGGCTGCCCACAAGACACCAGGGCGTGCCACCCCCCTAGTGCGCCCTGGTGGGTGGTGGGGCCCTCGGGGCTCCGCTGACCCTAATTCCAACTCTATGAATTCCTGTTTTTGGAGAAAAAATAGGAGAGGAAGTTTCATCACATTTCACGATATGGAGTCGCTGCCACCTCTGGAGCCCGTTCAGGGCTCCGGAGAGGGGAATCTTTGCTCTTCGTCATCGCCAACTTTCCTTCATCACCAATTCCATGATGCTCCCCACCGGGAGTGAGTAATTCATTCGCAGGCTCGCTGGTCGGTGTGGGGTTGGATGAGATTCATCATGTAATCGAGTTAGTTTTGTTAGGGCTTGATCCCTAGTACCCACTATGTTCTGAGATTGATGTTGCTATGACTTTGCTATGCTTAATGCTTGTCACTAGGGCCCGAGTGCCATGATTTCAGATCTGAACCGTTTATGTTTTCATCAGATCCAATCTTGCTAGTCATATGCACCTACTACGTGTTATGATCCGTAAACCCCAGGGTGACAGTAATTGGGATACTTACCGGTGATGACCATAGTTTGAGGAGTTCATGTATTCACTATGTGTGTTAATGCTTTGTTCCGGTTCTCTATTAAAAGGAGTCCTTAATATCCCTTAGTTTCCTTATGGAGCCCGCTTCCACGAGAGGGTAGGACAAAAGATGCCATGCAAGTTCTTTTTCATAAGCACGTATGACTATTTACGGAATACATGCCTACATTATATTTATGAACTGGAGCTAGTTCTGTGCCGCCCTGGGTTATGACTGTTATATGATGAATATCATCCAATGAATTCACTGGTCCAATGCCTACGAGTTTTCCGCATATTGTTCTTGCTAAGTTACCATAGCTATTGCTACTATTCCAACTGCCACAAAACTGTTACTGTTGTTACCGTTACCACTGTTACTGTTATCACTGCTATCAAAACCATCATATTACTATGCTACTGATCACTTTGCTACAAATGGAAAGTTTGACTTCCTATCAAGCATGGAATACTGAAACTGGCAGGATAAAATAAACCATATTTGATACCGGAATATTCAGTTTGTTAACCTGCTACTATCTTAAGTGGGTCCCGCGAGTAGTTTGTCTTGTTTCAGTCCGTACAAGAAGATACTTTCAGGGTTGCCCAAGAAGAGACGGGCCTATCTATTGGTGGTACTAGTTCCGCGAGAGGGGCAGGATTTCGGTGCCGTTAGCATGGGTCCGGCTATCGATCACAAGGGTCTAGATACGGGTCTCGAACGGAAAAGTATGCTACATATAGAAGACTGCTTGATCCGCAAAAGAAGTATGCTTTATTTGCTTATAGAACAAAAGTATACGCTTTTTCAGGGAAAGATAGATGGAATAGGGCATCCAAAAAATTTCTTTCCGAGTTAATTTTCTCAGTTTTATTGCGAGACTTAACCCAACACCTTACGGCATGAGCTGACGACAGCCATGCACCACCTGTGTCCGCGTTCCCGAGGGCACCCCTCTCTTTCAAGAGGATTCGCAGCATGTCAAGCCCTAGTAAGGTTAATACTTGCAAATATTCTTTGGCTCCCCTTGTGTCGAATCATAAATTTGGGTTGAATACTCAACCCTCGAAAACTGTTGCGATCTCCTATACTTGTGGGTTATCAAGATGCCAAGGAGGAGGCGGACAAGGGAGGTGACTGTGCTGCCTCGCCGCTCTCCTCACTTCTCGAGGCACTCGACATGCCTCTGAGCCCTCTCCCGCTCCCTGTAGGATGCTCGCCGGCCGGCAATTGCTTCTGGTTGCTGGCTGGGGATAGCTCTGAGGAGGAGGGAGAGATGAAGACTTCTCAAACTTCTTCAGGTACGCATAAATGTGCTGCTAGGTATTTGACATCTAGTACACCGATTGATGTACATGATGATACTTCTGATTGTTGTAAAAAGAGCAAACGCAGAGATAAACATAGGATCATAGGTAGGAATTCCCCCACTCAAAATGTTGATGATAGGGATGGGAATGGGGACAAGGGTCGCAAAAAGGACTGGGCTAGAGAGGATTCCACAATTAATAATAATAATAATATGAGAGTTTCTAAAGCAAAATATGTACATGAGAAGATGAGGTGTGTTATTTCCAACCCATTGCTATCTGGTATGAGGAAGATTGTGTTGATTTTGAAGAGATTATACTTAATAAAACTCCAATTAGAACCAATTTGGTTCAGAAAGGAGTGGAGGCGGAGAGGATAAAAAAGGTGAAAAGTAGGGGATCTCCAATCTTGTTTGGGGGCCCAGTAGGTGAAGATATTCAGGTGGCACAGATCTAGGCCCATGGGTCACTAGAAGTCCAGTTGCAGACCCGGTCCAAACTTCATGTGGTAGCTGGGGTATTATAAAAGGACTGGATGTGGTGAGAGGACACTATAGTGAGACCCAAAGGTTAGGGTTCTTCCTTCCACCGCCACCTGAGTCCAAGAACATGGATGTAAACTATGGGAGAGGGTTTGGAGGGGGTAAATTTAATAGAGGGGGAGGAAGGAAAGGTGCTTTTGATGCGATAAGAAATCAGCTTGGACAGGGTTCAACTGATGAAAGGAACAGAAACAACTTCTCTGAGGCCTCCAATGACACCTCAATTAGGGGTGGGGTGGGGGGAGGACGTGCTAGTTATGGTGTCGGTATGGCGAGGGGATATGTTGCTTTCACAGGTGACAAAACAGAGGGACAACAGATGTGGCAAGCAAATGTTGGCCGGATGGAGATTAGTGGCCCAGTTGAGGAAATCGAAAGGCCTTAGGCAGATGCGAGAGGTGGAGAAGCTAGCAGTGGAGATGATAAGATTGCAAGCATGGACTCAAATCAACAACAACGACTGCTGAGTGCTCTGCTTTCTCAACTGGTTCAAGGGATTAATAGTGGAGGGACAAATGTGGGAGCTGGGAAGAGTGACAGTGTGTGTGTGTGTGTGGTGGGGGGGGGGGGTCTTACTAATGTGAAGGAAGCAAAAAAGGAACATGGTGCTGCTGGTGGAAGTGTGAAAACAGGAGAGATAGTGTCGTCAGTTTGTCACGATAGATGTCCTAGTGTGAGGACTTAGTCATGAGGCCATCACAACGGCCATTAGCTTGTCGGGGTTGAGCGGGACGAGGGACACGAGTTTACGCAGGTTCGCCCCCCTCCCCGGCAGAGGTAAAAGCATACTCCTCCTCTTGTTGCTTATTGCTTGAGTATCGGTTACAAGGGGGCAGATTCGCTTGACCTAGCTATCGATTGATTGTAACCTGTCCTATTCTGTGCCAGGGACTCGCCTTTATATACAGGTTGAGGCCTCTGGCTTAGAAGAGTCCGGGTCAGGTCATGACTCGTGACCGAACCTAAGTCTAAGTAGCCTTGCCTTTCATGACAAGTCACCGTACGCCGGCTTACACGTCTGGGCCGCCTGCCGCCTTCTGGCTTCGGGCCCTAAGCTGACTCATCTTGTGAGCCACCCATCCAGTCCTGCGTTTTGATCATCCTGGCCCATCTGAAGTCCCGCTTCAAAGGTCGCCAATAGTTTAACCCGGCCTTCATAGAGCGGGTTACACCGTGGGGTTATATCCCCAACATTAGGCCCTAGATTGATTTGAACTTGTTCATGTCAATCTCCCATCTTAATCCGATGAATCTTCCTTCCAAGTCTCACCATTTCTGTTTGAAAAAATTCATAACCTGCCATATGATAATGCCACCTCCATAAATTCAGGAAATTCTCTCATGATGTCATAGCGAATCTTGCACAAATCCATTTATCCCAAAAACTGAGGCATCTTTTTGTTTATACCAAAGCGCCTTTTAGTTCCAGAAATTACTGCGTCTTCTCGATTCTCGCACCTGCAATTTACTATTACCTTTCCCTTATAAATATGCATGGGGGGGGTCCCTTCTCATTTTACTTCGTCTCCCCCGCTTCTTCTTCTTCTTCTCGCAATCCTCTGCAACTGGAGCTCCACCGCGTCCATCGTCCTTTACCTGCCGCCACGTTCGGACCGTCCTATTGCTCCGCCTTCACCGAAATCCAGCAACGCACCTCCGCTTTCATCCATTGTAGTCAGGTACCGGATCCTCTCCTCCTTAGATGTACATTTATCTCGTCGGAGTTCATAAAGCTTGTCAGTGTTCATCCGTTCTTCCCCATATATCTGGAGTAGATTTTCATATTGGATCTGAGATGACCATAATAATAATGCAGAAATAGTTTCAATCCCAGTTTCGCATCTAAATCAGCCATGCTTCTTCTAGATCTCCTGTGTAGTTCACCAGTACCTTCTTTGCCACCATTAGGTTTAGCAATTATTTTTCTTTTCTGAACTGTCCGAAGACCCAAAAATATAGCTATTCAGTTTGGAACTTGTTTGCTCCATACTTAGCAGAAATTCAACAATCCCGAATTTAGCTAACTCGGCCTTGCAACTTCTTGTAGCTTACCCATTTATTTGTAACTTGCCAAGTTTCAACAACTGTATGTGTAGCTGAACCGCCTCAAAGTTTTAAGGCGACTTACCTTTATACAGCCTTATTCTTATCACTGTTGATGGTGAGTCGTTGCCTTTTTATGTAACCCGCCTCTTGATATTCCATTATATTCAGGCAGCAAAATATGTCAAAAACCACCATCTATGATTGGGTGCCTTCTCTAGTCACCGGGAGCATTTGAAAGTGCAACTAATCCCCGGGTGGTTTTGGTAATTCATAACAACATATAGCTCATTGAACTAATATCCATTCAAGTTAAATATTTCAGAAAGTTCAATGATTGGCATGCCATGGACTATAGATGTGGACTCCTGAAAATGATAAGGACAAAGATTGGCAAAAGCTCAAGACTCTTCATTTTCATTTTAGTGATCCAAGATCACATTGAGTCTATAGGAAAGCCAATACTATTAAAAGGGGATGAGGTGTTGCTTAATGGTCTACTTGCTCAAAGTGCTTAGTGATATTGCTCCAAGACCCTCAACCGCTTTCTCATTTCCAAATATGTCCAAAACTCAAAGTCAAGCTCGGCCCCACTGATTTGATCTATCCGGTGCCACCGAGTTCAGTTGACATAGCCACTGCAAGAAATCCTAGACAATTCGGTCTCACCGATACGGATCTCGGTCTCACCAAGATGGCATTGCAAACTCTCTGTCTCCCTCCATAACATCCCGGTCTCACCGAAATGAGCGATCGATCCCATCGAGTTTGCCTGACCAACTCTCGGTTTGCTCATTGCTGCAATCGGTCTCACCGAGTTTATGCAATCGGTCTCACTGAGATAAGGTTTTTCCCTAGCCCTAGCACATCGGTCCCACTGAGTTGATCATGTTGGTCCCATTGAGATTCCTAATGTTCACATTTTGAGCTGAATCTGTCTCACCGAGTTCTTCTATTCGGTCCGACCAAGTGGGTCAAATGTGTGTAACGGTTGAATTTTGTGTGGAGGCTATACATACCCCTCCACCCCATCTCCATTTTTGAGAGAGCCATCAGAACGTGCCTACACTTCCACTACTCATTTTCTGAGAGAGAACCACCTACTCATGTGTTGAGACCAAGACATTCCAATCCAACCACAAGAATCTTGATCTCTAGCATTCCCCAAGTTGCTTTCCACTCAAATCATCTTCCACCATAGCCAAACCTGTGTGAGAGAGTTGAGTGTTGGGGAGACTATCATTTGAAGCACAAGAGCAAGGAGTTCATCATCAACACACTTGGAGAGTGGTTTCTTCTAGATTGGTTAGGTGTCACTTGAGAGCCTCCGACAAGATTGTGCAGTTGAACCAAGGAGTTTGTAAGGGCAAGGAGATCGCCTACTTCATGAAGATCTACCCGAGTGAGGCAAGTCCTTCGTGGGCGATGGCCATGGTGGGATATAAAAGGTTGCTTCTTCGCGGACCCTTCGTGGGTGGAGCCCTCCATGGACTCACGCAACCGTTGCCCTTCGTGGGTTTAAGTCTCTATCAACATGGACGTATGATGGCACCACCTATCGGAACCACCCAAAAAATCTCCGTGTCTACATTGTGTTTGCCTTCTCCAAACCCTTCCCTTTACCTTCACATGGAATGTTTTACTTTCCACTGCTACACTCTTAGAATTGCATGTGTAGGTTGATTGCTTGACTTGTGCTAAGTTGCTATGCCAAGACTTAAAATTGGGAAAAGGTTAGATTTTTATTTGGTCAAGTAGCCTAATCACCCCCCTCTAGACCTACTTTAGACCCTACAAGTTGTATCAGAGCTTTGGTCTCCATTTGCCTTGATTTCCATAGTTTGGTGATCATAGCCTTGGTTTCACAACCTACGAGAGTATGGCGTCTAGCGAGGGAAATTACCACCGTAGAGGTCCTTACTTTGATGGTACTAATTCTAGTTGGAAGCATAAGATGAAAATGCATATTCTTGGTCATAACCTTGCCGTTTGGGCTATTGTGTGTATTGGCTTGCAAGGTGAATACTTCTAGGATCGAAGAGAATCAGATCGTGAAGCGTCCGCGGAAGAATTGAAGATGTTGCAATAAAATGCTCAAGCTTGTGATTTCCTCGTCAATGGATTGTGCCCCGAAGAATTCAACAAAATCAGCCGCCTTGAGAATGCAAAGGAAATTTGGGATACTTTGGTTGATATGCACGAAGGTACCGAGTCCATAAAAAGGAATCCAAATTGGATGTGCTTCAAAGTCAACTTGACAAGTTCAAAATGAAGGATGGTGAAGGAGTCGCTGAAATGTACTCTAGGCTTGCTCTCATCACAAATGAGATTGCCGGCTTAGGAAGCGAAGAGATGACCGACAAATTCATCATCAAGAAGATCCTAAGAGCCTTGGATGGAAAATATGATATCGTGTGCACCTTGATCCAAATGATGCCCAATTACAAAGATCTCAAGCCAACGGAAGTCATTGGTAGAATTGTCGCTCATGAGATGTCACTCAAGGACAAGGAAGAGCTCCCCAACAAGTCAAGTGGTGCTTACAAAGCTTCATGTGATGCTCCTACAACATCAAGTGAGAAACAAGTCTTCAATGAAGAATTGAGCTTAATGGTGAAGAACTTCAACAAGTTCTACAAGAGTAGAAGCAAAGAGAGAAGTTCCAAGTCAAGGTCCGACAATGACAAAAGATCTTCTAGTCGTGATCGCAATTGCTACAGTTATGGAAGACCCAAACACTACTCCAATGAGTGTACGACTCCCTACAAGAGAAGAGAAGATTCACCTAAAAGGAGAAGTAAAAGAGATGAATCATGATACGTCTCCAACATATCTATAATTTTTGATTGTTCCATGCTATTATATTATCTGTTTTGGATGTTTAATGGGCATTAATATGCTATTTTATATTATTTTTGGGACTAACCTATTAACCGAGGGCCCAATGCCAGTTTCTGTTTTTTTTCCTATTTTAGATTTTTGCAGAAAAGGAATACCAAACGGAGTCCAAATGGAATGAAACCTTCGCGATGATCTTTCTTGGACCGAAAGCAAACCAGAAGATTTGGAGATGAAGTCAGAGATGCAATGAGGAAGCCACAAGGCAGGAGGGCGCGCCCCCACCCTCGTGGGTCCCTCGTGGCTCCCCTGACCTAGTTCCTTTACCTATATATATATATATATATATATATATATATATATATATATATACTCTTATACCCTGAAAACATCCAGGGGATCCACGAAACCACTTTTCCACCGTCACAACCTTCTGTACCCGCGAGATTCCATCTAGGGACCTTTTCCGGCGTCCTGCCGGATGGGGATTCAATCACGGAGGGCTTCTACATCAACACCATTACCTCTCCGATGAAGCATGAGTAGTTTACCACATACCTTCGGGTCCATAGTTATTAGCTAGATGGGTTCTTCTCTCTCTTTGATTCTCAATACAATGTTCTCCTCGATGTTCTTGGAGATCTATTCAATGTAATATTCTTTTGCGATGAATTTGTCGAGATCCGATGAACTGTGGATTTATGATTAAGATTACCTATGAATATTATTTGGTTCTTCTCTAAATTCTTATATGTATAATTGGATATCTTTGCAAGTCTCTTCGAATTATCGGTTTAGTTTGGCCTACTAGATTGATCTTTCTTACAATGGGAGAAGTGCTGAGCTTTGGGTTCAATCTTGCGGTGTCCTTTCCCAGTGACAGTAGGGGAAGCAAGGCACGTATTGTGTTGTTGCCATCGAGGATAACAAGATGGGGTTTTCATCATTGCTGGAGTTAATTCCTCTACATCATGTCATCTTGCTTAATGCATTACTCTGTTCTTTTATGAACTTAATACTCAAGATGCATGCTGGATAGCAGTCGATGTGTGGAGTAATAGTAGTAGATGCAGGCAGGAGTCGGTCTACTTGACACGGACGTGATGCCTATGTTCATGATCATTGCCTTAGATGTCGTCATAACTATGCGCTTTTCTATCAATTGCTCGACAGTAATTCGTTCACCCACGTAATATTTGCTATCTTGAGAGAAGCCACTAGTGAAACCTATGACCCCCGGGTATCTTTTCCATTATATGAATCTTGTTTACATCTTGCTAGTTTCCGATCTATTATTTTGCAATCTTTAATTTCCAATCTATAAACCAAAAATACCAAAAATATTTACTTTATTGTTTATCTATCTCTACCAGATCTCACTTTTGCAAGTGACCGTGAAGGGATTGACAACCCCTTTATCATGTTGGGTGCAAGTGGTTGATTGTTTGTGCAGGTATTCGGTGACTTGTGCGTGGTCTCCTACTGGATTGATACCTTGGTTCTCAAAATTGAGGGAAATACTTACGCTACTTTGCTGCATCACCCTTTCCTCTTCAAGGGAAAACCAATGCAAGCTCAAGAGGTAGCAAGAAGGATTTCTGGCACCGTTGCCGTGGAGATTTATGCCAAGTCAAGTCAAGATTTGTCTCCCGTCAACTTGCCAATTTCTGGCGCCATTGCCGGGAAGATCTACGTCAAGTCAAGCCATACCAAGTACCCATCATAAACTCTTCTCCCTTGCATTACATTATTCTCCATTCGCCTCTCGTTTTCCTCTCTCCCACCTCTAAAACGATTTCTGAAAAGATTTTCCTTTTCTTCGCCTTCTTCCCGTATGTCTTATTGTTTGTGTTTCCATGTGCCTTCTATTTGCTTGCATCTTTGCTTGCTAAAAATCTCTTGATATGGATCCACTTAAAGTGTTATACTTGGATCATCTTTGATCTATACGTGCTCATGCTGAAACCCCAACTAGTTTAGTTGAGGAAAAATCTTTAGATGAGCATGCTCATTTTGTGCATCACCATTTGTCTGAAAAAGGGAGACTCTTATGGAATCAAATAAATAGTTTGCTGTGTTATGCTTGGAATCTTTGTGAAATTTATGATTTTACTTGTTGCTCTAAGAACCCTAAAAAACACCTTCTCTACCTATGTGAGTTTAATGATAATGAAATCTTATCTTCTTATGCAAAGCGTGTTTATAGTTACTATGATATCGAACCAACTGAAGAATTTGTTGCTTTTAAGGGTGCTTATGAAGTTGCTTCTTTGATTGAAAAGTATGATATTACTCCACAAATCTGAAAATTTTGACATACTTAAATATTGCTATGAAAACTATGCTTATAATGTCTATGTCAAAGAATTTATTGAGAGAATGACCGTTGCTTTGGAAGAAAATAATGATATGCATGAATCTATAGATAATTAAGATCCCGATGATTTGATTGAAATATACCTTGATGAACATGATGCTTGCTATCTTGTGGCCATGATGCCGAGATATTTATGGAGATGAATTTGCTATAGTCCCTTATGTTAAACATGAGATTGTTGCTATTGCGCCCATACTTGATAGTTCCTTCGATGAAAAGCATGATAGCAATGATGTTACTACAAATTCTATTAATGTCAATTGTGCTAGTAATATGAAAAACCCTAAGCTTGGGGATGCTAGTTTTGCTATGTCTACTATTTGTTGCAATGATCATGATTGGGGTGATTCTTTTTATGATTTTGAAAATTTATTTAAGCCCCATGATGAATATGAGATTGATAATAGTGTTTGCAATATTATTGAAAGTGGGGTTGGAAGAGTGTCAACTTTAGATCCCACATATTTGGAGAATGTTCAATCTTATGAATTTTTTGATAAAAGTTGGTTTGGAGAGGTCATGACTTTAGTTAATGTTATTCCCACTATTTTGGAAGAGTGTCAACTTTGCATGCATGTGGATCATGTTGAGAATATGTTATGTGATAGCTATTTTGTTGAATTTGCTTATGATCCTACATGTAATTATTATGAGAGAGGAAAATATGGTAGTAGATATTTTCCTGTCACTAAAATTCCTCTCGTTATGTTGAGATTGCTACTGTTTCTTACTTTTTCCTTGCATATGCTAGATCTTGCTTGTCTTGCTAATTTGTTTTCCTATAAAATGCCTATGCATAGGAAGTAGACTTAGATGTGTTTTTCACATGCTACATGATGCTCTCCTTGTGTTTCAATTGCTATCTTTCATGTGAGCATCATTAAAATTATCAACGCGTAGCTAAAAGGCTTTAAACGATAGCGCTTGTTGGGAGACAACCCAACTTTATTTTTGTTCTTTTCTTTTTGCTACTGTTTAGTAATAAATAATCCATCTAGCCTCTGGTTATATATGGTTTTATGTTTTAATTAGTGTTTGTGCCAAGTAGAACCTTTAGGATAGCTTACGGTGATAGTTGTGTTGATCCTGCTGAAAATCAGAAACTTTTGCGCTTAGTAAATTAGTTTTGAAAATTCACAATAACGTGATTTAGATTTTATTCGTTTTTATCTGGATTGGTACACAAATTTTGCAGGTTTTCGTAATTTTGTAGGATTTTTAGAGTTACATAAGTATTCGAGAGTTACAGCTTACTACAGACTGTTCTGTTTTTGACAGATTCTGTTTTTCGCGTGTTGTTTGCTTATTTTGATGAATCTATGAGTAATATCGGGGGGTATGAACCATAGAAAAGTTGGAATACAGTAGATATTACACCAATATAAATAAATAATCAGTTCACAACAGTACCTTAAAGTGGTGATTTATTTTCTTATACTAACGGAGCTCCTGAGATTTTCTGTCGAGTTTTGTGTTGTGAAGTTTTCAAGTTTTGGGTAAGTATTTGATGGACTTTGGAATAAGGAGTGGCAAGAGTCTAAGCTTGGGGATGCCCAAGGCACCCCAAGGTAAAATTCAAGGACAACCAAAATCCTAAGCTTGGGGATGCCCCGGAAGGCATCCCCTCCTTCGTCTTCGTCTATCGGTAACTTTACTTGAGGCTATATTTTTATTCACCACATGATATGTGTTTTTCTTGGAGCGTCTTGTATGATTTGAGTATTTTCTTTTTAGTTTACCACAATCATCCTTTATGTACACACCTTTTGGGAGAGACACGCATGAATCGTGATTTATTAGAATACTCTATGTGCTTCACTTATATCTTTTGAGCTAGACAATATTGCTCTAGTGCTTCACTTATATCTTTTTAGAGCATGGCGGTGGTTTTATTTTATATAAATTATTGAACTCTCATGCTTCACTTATATTATTTTGAGAGTATTTTAGAACAGCATGGTTATTTTCTTTGGTTATAAAATTAGTCCTAATATGGTGGGCATCCAAGATGGATATAATAAAAACTTTCATATAAAGTGCATTGAATACTATGAGAAGTTTGATTCTTTATGATTGTTTTGAGATATGAAGATGGTGATATTAGAGTCATGCTAGTTGAGTAGTTGTGAATTTGAGAGATACTTGTGTTAAAGTTTGTGATTCCCGTAGCATGCACGTATGGTGAACCATTATGTGTTGAAGTTGGAGCATGATTTATCTATTGATTGTCTTCCTTATGAGTGGCGATCGGGGACGAGCGATGGTATTTTCCTACCAATCTACCCCCTAGGAGCATGCAATGTACTTCATTTCGATAACTAATAGATTTTTGCAATAAGTATGTGAGGTCTTTATGACTAATGTTGAGTCCATGGATTATACGCACTCTCACCCTTCCACCATTGCTAGCCTCTCTTGTGTCACGCAACTTTCGCCGATACCATACACCCACCATATACCTTCCTAAAAACAGCCACCATACCTATTATGGCATTTCCATAGCCATTCCGAGATATATTGCCATGCAACTTTCCACCGTTCTGTTTATTATGGCACGCTCCATCATTGTCATATTGCTTTGCATGATCATGTAGTTGACATCGTATTTGTGGCAAAGCCACTGTTCTAATTTTTCATACATGTCACTCTTGATTCATTGCACATTCCGCTACTCCGCCGGAGGCATTCACATAGAGTCATATTTTGTTCTGAGCATTGAGTTGTAATTCTTGAGTTGTAAGTAAATAAAAGTGTGATGATCTTCATTATTAGAGCATTGTCCCATGTGAGGAAAGGATGATGGAGACTACGATTCCCCCACAAGTCGAGATGAGACTCTGGACGAAAAAATAGGCCATAAAAAAAGAGAGAAGGCCCAAATTAAAAAAATGAGAGAAAAAGATAGAAGGGGCAATGTTACTATCCTTTTTCCACACTTGTGCTTCGAAGTAGCACCATGATCTTCATGATAGAGAGTCTCCTATGTTGCCACTTTCATATACTAGTGGGAATTTTTCATTATAGAACTTGACTTGTATATTCCAATGATGGGCTTCCTCAAAGTGCCCTAGGTCTTCGTGAGCAAGCAAGTTGGATGCACACCCACTTAGTTTCTTTTTGAGCTTTCATACACTTATAGCTCTAGTGCATCCGTTGCATGGCAATCCCTACTCACTGACATTGATATCTATTGATGGGCATCTCCATAGGCCGTTGATATGCCTAGTTGATGTGAGACTATCTTCTCCTTTTTGTCTTCTCCACAACCACCATTCTATTCCACTTATAGTGCTATGTCCATGGCTCACACTCATGTATTGCGCAAAGATTGAAAAAGTTTGAGAACATCAAAAGTATGAAACAATTGCTTGGCTTGTCATCGGGGTTGTGCATGATTTAAATATTTTGTGTGATGAAGATAGAGCATAGCCAGACTATATGATTTTGTAGGGACAACTTTATTTGGCCACGTTATTTTGAGAAGACATGATTGCTTTGTTAGTATGCTTGAAGTATTATTGTTTTTATGTCAATATTAAACTTTTGTCTTGAATCTTTCGGATCTGAACATTCATGCCACAATAAAGAAAATTACATGGATAAATATGTTAGGTAACATTCCACATCAAAAATTCTGTTTTTATCATTTACCTACTCGAGGACGAGCAGGAATTAAGCTTATGCTTGATACGTCTCCAATGTATCTATAATTTTTGACTGTTCCATGCTATTATATTATCTGTTTTGGATGTTTAATGGGCATTAATATGCTATTTTATATTATTTTTGGGACTAACCTGTTAACCGAGGGCCCAGTGCCAGAGAAAAGGAATACCAAACTAAGTCCAAACGGAATAAAACCTTCGCGATGATCTTTCTTGGACCGAAAGCAAACCAGAAGACTTGGAGATGAAGTCGGAGACGCAACAAGGAAGCCATGAGGCAGGAGGGTGCGCCCAGGGAGTAGGGCGTGCCCCCACCCTCGTGGGCCCTTCGTGGCTCCCCTTACCTAGTTCCTTTGCCTATATATACTCTTATACCCTGGAAACATCCAAGGGAGCCAAGAAACCACTTCTCCACCGCCGCAACCTTCTGTACCCGTGAGATGGACCTTTTTCGGCGTCCTGCCGGAGGGGGATTAAATCACGGAGGGCTTCTAAATCAACACCATTACCTCTCCGATGAAGCATGAGTAGTTTACCACAGACCTTCGGGTCCATAGTTATTAGCTAGATGGCTTCTTCTCTCTCTTTGATTCTCAATAACATGTTCTCCTCGATGTTCTTGGAGATCTATTCAATGTAATATTATTTTGCGGTGTGTTTGCCGAGATCCGATAGATTGTTGATTTATGATCAAGATTATCTATGAATATTATTTGGTTCTTCTCTGAATTCTTATATGCATGATTTCATATCTTTGCAAGTATCTTCGAATTATCAGTTTAGTTTGTCCTACTAGATTGATCTTTCTTGCAATGGGAGAAGTGCTTAGCTTTGGGTTCAATCTTGCGGTGTCCTTTCACAGTGATAGTAGGGACAACAAGGCACGTATTGTATTGTTGCCATCAATGATAAAAAGATGGGGTTTTCATCATATTGCTCGAGTTAGTTCCTCTACATCATGTCATCTTGCTTAATGCGTTACTCCGTTCTTTATGAACTTAATACTCTAGATGCATGCTGGATAGTGGTCGATGTGTGGAGTAATAGTACTAGATGCAGGTAGGAGTCAGTCTACTTGACACGCACGTGATGCCTATGTTCATGATCATTGCCTTAGATGTCATCATAACTATGCGCTTTTCTATCAATTGCTCGGCAGTAATTCGTTCACCCACCGTAATATTTGCTATCTTGAGAGAAGCCACCAGTGAAACCTATGGCCCCCGGGTCTCTTTTCCATTATATTGAATTATTTTGCAATCTTTACTTTCCAATCTATAAACCAAAAATACCAAAAATATTTACTTTACCGTTTATCTATCTCTATTAGATCTCACTTTTGCAAGTGACCGTGAAGGGATTGACAACCCCTTTAACGCGTTGGGTGCAAGTGATTGATTGTTTGTGCAGGTATTCAGTTACTTATGCGTTATCTCCTACTGGATTGATACCTTGGTTCTCAAAACTGAGGGAAATACTTATGCTACTTTGTTGCATGACCCTTTCCTCTTCAAGGGAAAACCAACGCAAGCTCAAGAGGTAGCAAATCACCACGAAGAGAGAGAAGGAGTAGAGATGATCGTTATGAATGAAGACCCTCTCATAGAAGCAAGGATTCAGAAAGTAAGGATAAGTCATCAAAGAGCTACACGAGACGAAGACATCAAGCTCATGTTGGTGACTGGGTATCCAGTTCCGACTCCGACAACTACTCCGAGAGAAGTTATCACCCCGTCTCCCAAGTATACTCAAGATGAAGGTGTTGCCGGTCTTGTACTTGTGTCATACAACTCCTACAACGTATTTGAGTCACCTAATGAAGGAATTTGAAGATGCTTCATGGCTAAAGGCCCCAAGGTATCACACCCCGAGTATGTTGATTTCAATAGTGATGAAGATGATTTGCTAGGTGATGATGATTTACTTGTTGAACACACTACTGATGAAAACTATGGTGAATTTGCTATTAATCATGCTAATCAAGATGAAACGAATGACAATGATACGAAGGAAATTGAGCGTCTAACTAAAGAACTAAACACTCTTAAGTTAGCTCATGAAACTACCTTAGAGAATCATCGAGAGCTTTTAAAGACTCATGAGAAGCTATGCTTTGAGAAGCTCAATTGAGAGGAAGAGAATGGTTCTTAAAAGCAATCAATGATGATATTCGTAAGAAAAGTTCTTCTTACATTGCCAAGCGTTTACTCTTGTATACTTACATGCCACAAGTAAAATCTAGCAACAAGAGCAAGAAAGATTCTTCTTTTAGTAGTAAAAATAATCATGCTAAATCCAATAGTGTTGCTTCTAGTAGTTCTCTTGATTCCACTAATGATTCTCTTAGCCAAGTAACACTTGGGAAAGAAAATAGCTTATTGAAGGGAATTATAGAGAAATATGTTTACAAGAGCCTTGCCAGAAGTAAGCAATTTGAGGAAATTGTACGCAAGCAAGGAAGGCACCGGAAGAATCAAGGTGTTGGTTTTGAACGAAAGTTCAATGCCAATGGAGTTGAATGGGAAGAAGATCAATACCCCAAGACGAAGTTTGTTCCTCAACAAGAGAAGTATGACCCCACTTCTTTCAAGGGAACACAAGCTCAAGATGATCTTCCACCACAAGACCACAAGCTAAAAGGCAAGGACAAGCTTCGAGAAGAGATTGATTCATTGGAAGAAGCTCCTAAGGCCTTGGTCAAGTGGGTTCCCAAGACTACATCAAGTACGACTACAATTCCAAGGATTCCCATCAAGTTGATGTGGATCCCAAAGAAGAAGAACTAGAGAGTTCTTAAGGGTGACTCCGCCAACATACTTCACTCACATTCATTTTGGCAAGGACAAGTGCGACTTTCATATCTTGCACTAGTTTAAGGAGTCACAAACCCTCTTGTTGGTAAGACAAGGGACAAGGTAACCTAATGCTTTCATGGACATCATCATATGTGTATTTCACTCTTTGTCTATGGATATCCTTGTATGTTCCTTGTGGGACTAACCCATGTAGGTATTGAGAGTGCAACTCACTCCAATGGATTGCTCCAAATGATCTACATCAACATTGAGCATCCACATCTTCATCACCTACATGAAGTCATCATCGACAAAACCCAATGTTAGTTCATCCCTCTAAGGGGGGATATCACATCTAGGGGGAGCTTTGCTCTAAGAATTGAGCTAAATCAACTCTAATGGTGTGAACACAACAATGCTTTATGTAAAAGTGGTAACCCCACTTGTGCTTAAATGATGAGTATGACCTAAGATCAAATGTTCTCATTTGATTCCTCAGTCAATATACTCATATATTGATGACCTACTCATCGCCAATTGCTTGATAGATGCTAGAGTGTTTGTGCATGCATTGCCACATATTTTATTTGCAATCTTATTGTGTGAGCATGTTGGTTGCATAATTTTTTCCATTCGAGGACATCCATTTGTTGCGTTGATTGTTTGGCTTTTCTTTTTTCCAAATGGATGGACAAGAATGCCTAAGTACTCCCTCTATCTATCTATGCTTTTCTCGTCTCAAACTCTATTCATGCTACATCACAAAGTTTGAACAAGTCGAATTCAGACCCTCCGGGTGAGGAGCACTTGGAGCCACCGATCCGTTAAGGGCTTAAACTTCCAAAACCTCTTAATGCATCTAAGTCAGACCAAATCACTCCCACTCGGTCTCACCGAATTCTTTAAGTTGATCTAGGTTTTCATCTTAGTGCAACCGATTAGAACAATTCGGTCACACCGAATTGCAGTAACTGCTAGCAGTTTTTCATCTTGGTGCCACCGAGTCGTTCCACTCGGTCACACCAACAGTGACTGGATATATATACCGTGGGTTGAAAATTTGGAAATTTCTCCAAAACACTCGTCCGCGCCTCCCAGCTCTGCCGTCCCCTTGGTCTCCGGATCGTCGCCGTCGTCGCCAGTGCCTCCTGCTACTGGTCCCCGTCGCCGTCAACGGGAATCTCACCGCCATTGTCACCGTAGCAAGTTCGTCACCAAGTTAGGGTACGGACTTGACGTCTTTGTGCGTTCTCTTACTCCAATTCTTGCACTAAGATCATTGCCATTGTTCTTTCCACGAATGAGATCAATCTATCCACCGAAAGAATACATTAGAATAGATTTGATGCAAAAAACTTAGGGTTACCAAACTCATCTCGGACCGAGTGATCTGAGGATCAAAGTCTCATCGATTTGGCTTAGGCCATTGCACAAGTACAACTCGGTCTGATCGAAGCGTACTAATTGGTGTGACCAAAATCACATACTCTGTGAAACCCTAGCATCTCGGAGTCACCGAAGTGCATTTCGGTCTGACCGAAATTGTATGTTTAGACTCTGATTGTGCTTCGATATCACCGAGTTTGTTAAATCGTAAAGGATCTTGCAAAATTTGAACTCATTTGGATTATCCTAGCTAGTACTTCCTTCACAATGGCTTCCCTCAGACATGAACTTTGAAAAATTGCTCAGGAATATATACTAGGCAAATTGAGTTGAATTTTGGCAGGGGGCAATGATTTGGACTGGAAAAGATGTCCAAAATGTTTGGGGTCAATCAAGAAAAGATAAATAGCACTTCCTTCACACAGTGTCATTTAGGGCAGAATAGGAAAAGAATTGTTGGAGGATTATTTTTGAACATGGCAATGAAAAGTTTTGCCATATTTAAGGAAGATAGGGCCAAACAATTTATGAGAATTATTTGGGAATTTTTAGAATGAGATAAGGATGGGTTGCTTCAGAACCTAGGGCAAATAGGATAATTCCTTTAATGAAAAAGGAATATTCCCAATAAAACAATATTGGGATTTGTGCTAGGATGAAAATGGCATGATCTAGGGATGGTTTTGAGGATGGCAAGCCACTATAAAACCTAGGAAGACATGATCTTCCCAAGTTTCAGAACCACATAGCCATAGAAAAACAAATTCAAATCAATAAATCCAAGAAAATCACCAGAAAAAGGGCAAAATCCAGGATGTTGCAAGAGGTAATAGCCTGAATCTTCTCTGGGTTAGCCTCGATGCCCTGTTCTAAGACCAGAAAACCTAGCAATTTGCCTGCTGGCACGCCAAAGACACACTTGGTCGGGTTAAGCATCAGCTTGTACACCCGGAGATTGTCAAAGGTCTCCTTCAAATCATCAAGCAAGGTTTCTTTCTTCCTGGACTTAACCACAATGTGATCCACATAGGCATGAACATTACATCCAATCTGCTTATGAAAGCAATTATGAACACAACGCCGGTAAGTTGTCTGAGCATTCTTGAGCCCAAAAGGCATAGATACATAACAGAAAGCCCCAAAGTGGGTGATGAAGACTGTCTTTTCATGATCTTCCACTGCCATCTTGATCTGGTGATAACCAGAATAAGCATCCAGGAAGCACAAACTCTCACAACGCATTGTGGCATCAATGATTTCGTCAATGCGAGGGAGAGCAAAGGGATCAGCCGGACACTCCTTGTTAAGATCTATGTAATCAACACACATACACCAAGTGTCATTCTTCTTAAGCACCAACACATGGTTAGCCAACCACTGAGGGTGGAACACCTCAATTATGAACCCGACAGCTAGGGGCTACTTCTTTTCCAATAGCATTACGCCTATCCTCATTAAAACGACAGAAGAACTGGCGAACAGGTTTCATCTTAGGATCAACATTAAGGCGGTGCTCAGCGAATTCTCTCGGTACACCTGGCATGTCAGAAGGTTTCCATGCAAGGATGTCCCGATTATCACGGATGAATTCATGAGCGTGCTTTCCTATTTTGGATCCATCCCTGTCCCAATGGTGAACTGCTGAGAAGAATCACTAGGGACAAAGTCAACTTGCTGTTTATCCTTTGCCGATTTAAACTTAAGTGGTGGGTCTGACTCTGTAGTGAGTTTCTTCAAATGGGTCATATCAGCCGGGTCAACATTATATTTATAATACTTGAGCTCCAGCATAGCACATGCCGACTCTGCATACGCCACATCTCCTTCCTCGCACTCCAGGGCGAGTTTGCGATTCCCATGAACTGTGATTGTCCCCTCAGGCCCTGTCATTTTGAGCTACAAGTACACATAACAAGGGCGAGCCATGAATTTGGCATAAGCCGGCCATCCAAATAGGGCGTGATATGTACTCTTGATCTTGACCACCTCAAACCACAGCGTCTCTGATCGATAATTGTACTCATCACCAAAGGCCACCTCCAGTGATATCTTTCCAACAGGGTACACCGACTTACCAGGCACCACTCCATGAAACACTATGGAGGACAGCTTGAGGTCCTTGTCGGACTCATCCGACCGAAAGTATCATAGTACAATATGTTGATGTTGCACCAGAAAAGAGTCTTGATGACCCACAAGTGTAGGGGATCTATCATAGTCCTTTTGATAAGTAAGAGTGTTGAACGCAACAAGGAGCAGAAGGAAATGACAAGCGGCTTTCAGTAAGGTATTCTCTGTTGGAAATATGCCCTAGAGGCAATAATAAAATGGTTATTATTATATTTCCTTGTTCATGATAATTGTCTATTGTTCATGCTATTATTGTATTAATTGGAAACTGTAATACATGTGTGAATACATAGACCACAACATGTCCCAAGTGAGACTCTAGTTGACTAGCTCGTTGATCAATAGATGGTTATGGTTTCCTGATCATGGACATTGGATGTCATTGACAACGGGATCACATCAGTAGGAGAATGACGTGATGGACAAGACCCAATCCTAAGCATAGCACAAGATTGTGTAGTTCGTTTGCTAAGAGCTTTTCTAATGTCAAGTATCATTTCCTTAGACCATGAGATTGTGCAAATCCCGGATACTGTAGGAATGCTTTGGGTGTACCAAACGTCACAACGTAATTGGGTGACTATAAAGGTGCACTACAGGTAGCTCCGAAAGTATCTGTTGAGTTGGCATGAATCGAGACTGGGATTTGTCACTCCGTATGATGGAGAGGTATCTCTGGGCCCACTCGGTAATGCATCATCATAATGAGCTCAGTGTGACTAAGGAGTTAGTCATGGGATCATGCGTTACCGAACGAGTAAAGAGACTTGCCGATAACGAGATTGAACAAGGTATAGGGATACCGACGATCGAATCCCGGGCAAGTAACATACCGATAGACAAAAGGAATTGAATACGGGATTGATTGAATCCCCGACATTGTGGTTCATCCGATGAGATCATCGTGGAACATGTGGGAGACAATATGGGTATCCAGATCCCGCTATTGGTTATTGGCCAGAGAGGTGTCTCGGTCATGTCTGCATGGTTCCCGAACCCGTAGGGTCTACACACTTAAGGTTCGGTGACGCTAGAGTTGTTATGGGAAATAGTATGTGGTTACTAAAGGTTGTTCGGAGTCCATAATTGTTCCGGGTGTACCGAATGACGACCAACGTGTCCGAAAGGGGTTTCGGAGGCCCCGACAAGCGTTGGGGGGGCCTTATGGGCCAAGGGGAGGGGGCACATCAGCCCACTAAGGGGCTGAGCGCCCCTCCCACCCCATCTCACGCAACTGGGAGAGGTGGGGGCACCTCCCCTAGGGCAGCCACCCCTCTCGGCCTGGGGGGGCAAGTTTCCTAGGGGTGGGGGCGCCCAAACCCATCTAGGGTTTCCCCTGTGGCCGCCGCCCCTCCCCTAGGAAAACCCTAGGGCACCTCATCCTCCTCCCCCCTTCCCCTATATATAGTGAGGGATAGAGAGGGCAGCCGCACCCCTTCCCTTGGCGCAGCCCCTCCCTCCTCCAACTCTTCCTCCTCTGTAGTGCTTGGCGAAGCCTTGCAGGAATACCACAAGCTCCACCACCATGCCTTCGTGTTGCCGGAGCTCTCCCTCAACTTCTCCTCTCCCCTTGCTGGATCAAGAAGGAGGAGACATTCCCGGGTTGTACGTGTGTTGAACGCGGAGGCGCCATCAGTTCGGCGCTAGATCAAATCTTCCGCGATTTGAACCGCCACGAGTACGACTCCATCATGCGTGTTCTTGTAACACTTCCGTTTGCGCGATCTTCATGAGGTATGAAGATGCACTCCCTCTCTCTCATTGCTAGCATCTCCTAGATTGATCTTGGTGACACGTAGGAAAATTTTGAATTATTACTACGTTCCCCAATAGTGGAATCATGAGCTAGGTCTATGCGTGGATTCTATGCACGAGTAGAACACAAGTAGTTGTGGGCGATGGTTTGTTCAATTTGCTTACCGTTACTAGTCCTATCTTGATTCAGTGGCATTGTGGGATGAAGCGGCCCAGACCGACCTTACACGTACACTTACGTGAGATAGGTTCCACCGACTGACATGCACTTGTTGCATAAGGTGGCTAGCGGGTGCCAGTCTCTCCCACTTTAGTCTGATCGGATTCAACGAAAAGGGCCCTTATGAAGGGTAAATAGCAATTGGCATATCACCGTTGTGGCTGTTGTGTAGGTAAGAAACGTTCTTGCTAGAAACCCATAGCAGACACGTAAAACATGCAACAACAATTAGAGGACGTCTAACTTGTTTTTGCAGGGTATGCTATGTGATGTGATATGGCGAAAAAGAATGTTATGAATGATATATGTGATGTATGAATTGATCATGTTCTTGTAATAGGAATCATGACTTGTGTGTCGATGAGTTTGACAACCGGCAGGAGCCATAGGAGTTGTCTTAATTTATTGTATGACATGCGTGTCATGGAAAACGCTATGTAATTACTTTACTTTATTGCTAACTGTTAGCCATAGTGGTAGAAGTAATAGTTGGTGAGACAACTTCATGAAGACACGATGATGGAGATCATGGTGTCATGCCGGTGACGAAGATGATCATGCCGCATGAGGGAGTCCTGGATTAGGGGGTGTCCGGATAGCCGGACTACCATCATCAGCCGAACTATCATCGGCCGGACTATCATCATCGACCGGACTCCAAGACTATGAAGATACAAGATTGAAGACTTCGTCCCATGTCCGGATGGGACTTTCCTTGGCGTGGAACGCAAGCTTGGCGATACGGATACGTAGATCTCCTACCATTGTAACCGACTCTATGTAACCCTAGCCCTCTCCGGTGTCTATATAAACCGGATGTCTCTAGTCCGTAGGACACAACAACAACCATTACAATCATACCATAGGCTAGCTTCTAGGGTTTAGCCTCCTTGATCTCGTGGTAGATCCACTCTTGTAAACATCCACAATATCAATATCAATCAAGCAGGACGTAGGGTTTTACCTCCATCAAGAGGGCCTGAACCTGGGTAAAACATCGTGTCCCTTGTCTCCTGTTACCATCCGCCTAGACGCATAGTTCGGGACCCCCTACCCGAGATCCGCCGGTTTTGACACCGACATTGGTGCTTTCATTGAGAGTTCCTCTGTGTCGTCACCGATAGGCTTGATGGCCTCTTCAATCGACAACGATGCAGTCCTGGGTGAGACTTTTCTCCCCGGACAGATCTTCGTATTCGGCGGCTTCGCACTGCGGGCCAACTCACTTGGCCATCTGGAGAAGATCGAAAGCTACGCCCCTGGCTGTCAGGTCAGGTTTAGAAGCCTAAACTTCACGGCAGATATCCGCGGGGACTTGATCTTCGATGGATCTGAGCCACAGCCGAGCATGCCGCGCTGTCACGATGGGCACGACCTAACTCTGCCGCCGGACAGCACCTTGGAGGCCGCACATGAATCCGCTCCGACCCATAGTCCGGAGCCGATCGCTCAGATCGAGGACGGATGGCTGGACACCGCCTCGGGAGCTGCAACTTCTACGGCGATGGAGCCGGACACTTATCTTGTCCCGCATAAAGCCCATGACTCCGAGGTGCCGGACCCCCTGCCAGACTCCGAACCTCCTGCGCCCCTACTAGTCGAATCCGATTGGGCGCCGATCATGGAATTCACCGCTGCGGACACCTTTCAACACTCACCCTTCGGCGATATCTTAAATTCGCTGAAGCATCTCTCATTATCCGGAGAGCCCTGGCCAAACTACGGCCAGGATGGTCGGGACGCGGACAATGAAGAAATTCAGAGCCCACCCACCACCCACTTCGTAGCCACCATCGACGATCTAACCGACGTGCTAAACTACGACTCCGAAGACATCAACGGTATGGACGACGATGCCGGAGACGATCAAGAACCAGCGCCTACAGGGCACTGGAAGGCCACCTCGTCACATGACATACATATGGTGGACACCCCAAAGGGAAGCGATACCGAGGAACAACGGGATGCGGCAGAGGATAATCCCGCCGATAAACAACCAAAACGGCGACGTAGACGCCGCCCTAAGTCCCGCCTCGATCAAAGCAGCATTCCTAATGACCCAGCGATAGAGCAGGGCAAACCAGCGGACGACGAACATACAACCAAGCAACCATCCGAACAGGACGAACCGGATAATCAACCCCTTCACGGAGCAATCAACAGTCCGGACACACCACCGGAGCATAAGAACCTTCACAAAAGACTCGTCGCCACTGCAAGAAGTTTGGAGAAGGAAAAACGGAAGCTCAAAACAGCGGAAGACATACTCAGAATGAAGTGGAGCAAAATACTCAAGACCGCAGACAAATATGGCAATGGCCATCAAACAAAGAGCTACCCGAAGCGCAAGCTGCTGCCAGAATTTGACGAGGAAGCCATAGAGCCCTCACAGTCAAAAAATAAAGAGGCCGCCTGGCCGGATAGACGGCCAGATGACAGGCCAAAAGCGACAAGCGGCACCGCACACAAGCCGACTTATGATCCTGGGAAAACGGACGGCCCAACTAGGTCCATCTACGGGCCAAAAAGGAGGGCCCCAGGAAGTAACACAACACGACAAGTGTTCGAAGACAGCGGCGCACCCAAATACAGGGGCGCCGCACACCCGCTATGTTTTACCGATGAGGTGCTGGATCATGAATTTCCAGCAGGGTTCAAACCCATAAACATAGAGGCATACGACGGCACAACAGACCCAGGAGTCTGGATAGAAGATTACATACTACACATACACATGGCTAGAGGAGATGATCTCCACGCCATAAAATACCTACCCCTCAAGCTCAAAGGGCCAGCTCGGCATTGGCTCAAAAGCCTCCTAGAAAACACTGTTGGAAGTTGGGAAGAGCTTGAGGAGGCGTTTAGAGCAAATTTTCAAGGGACTTATGTCCTCCCTCCGGATGCAGACGATCTGAGTCATATAACCCAACAGCCCGGAGAGTCAGCGCGCAAATTCTGGAATAGGTTCCTTACCAAAAAGAACCAAATAGTCGACTGTCTGGACGCGGAAGCCTTAGCAGCTTTTAAACACAACGTCCGAGACGAATGGCTCGCCAGACACCTCGGCCAAGAGAAGCCAAGAACAATGGCCGCGCTAACAAGCCTCATGACGCGCTTTTGCGCAGGAGAAGACAGCTGGCTAGCAAGATGCAGTACCAGCGACCCGAGTACATCCGAGATCAGAGATGGAAATGGAAAATCACGGCGCAGAAAAGATCAGCGCCGGAATAAAGAAAAAAGCCCAAAGGGCACGGCGGTCAACGCCGAATTCAAAAGCTCGCGGCCAAACAATAAAACACTGCCTCTTAAGGACAACAGCGACGAGCTATCAAATTTAAACAAAATTTTAGATCGGATATGTCAAATCCACAGTACCTCCGGAAGGCCTGCAAACCATACCAATCGAAATTGTTGGGTTTTTAAACAGTCCGGCAGACTCAACGCCGGACACAAGGGGCTCGATGCGCCAAGCGAGGACGATGACGAACCCCACCAGCAGAGCACCAGAAGTCAAAAGACTTTCCCACAAGAAGTCAAAACAGTAAACTCACTTCATGTGATAGTACGAAAAACCAACACGGCACTCTCTAAGACAAGTGTCGCACGGTCCACCCCAGCGGAACACCGAGATTGGATGTGAAAACCAATCACTTTCGACCACCTGGATTAGTCCAGAAGTATTCGGAACGCAGGATAGACTGCCCTGATACTGGATCCCATAATAGACGGACTGCAATTCACGCAGGTTCTGATGGACGGCGGCAGTGACTTAAACCTGCTATATCCGGACACAATCCGCAAGTTGGGATAGACCCTACTACAATTCGGCATAGCCGCACTTCCTTCAAAGGAGTGGCGCCAGGCCCTTACGCCAGGTGCAGAATTTCATTATTACTAGAAGTTGTGTTCGGGTCACCTGACAACTTCCGACGAGAAAAGCTAACCTTTCATGTCGCCCCATTTAAAAGTAGCTATCAAGCATCACTGGGACGGGAAGCTTTCGTCCGCTTCAATGCAATACCACATTACGCGTCTCTTACGCTTAAAATGCCCGGTCCACGTGGCATCATTTCATTAAAAGGTCGCCTGAGACCCCGGACACGGCTGGACGAGTCCGAAATAAATAAGCTAGGGGCTACCTAGCCACACACCCCTTCACAAGGGTTTGTCATATAAGCCATGATGAGCTAGCATAGGCTCAGCTTTATTAATCTATATTTCAATTTTTATGCACTTTCTCGCACGATTTCTTTTCAAACTAGGTTCCTCTCTTTTTACAGATGAACAGCGTGCACACCCGTCCAGGATACGGCACAACGGAGACACAGGTGCAGACGTGCAGTAGGGACCCGTTGCAAGGACTCTTTTCAGACTAAGACCCTACGTAAACCTTTCTTACTGTCTCTTGTTGCTATAATCCCCTGGTTTCTTATTATAACCAGAGTGGAGACTGGCGTTTTGGCATCGGCCGCGCCAGAAGAACTTGCCCGTACCTGGACACAAGGGGCTTAGGGCATTGTTTTGCCCGCTTTTGTAAAGACCGAACACCTTCGGGAGTGTTCGGCGTCTCGAGTTAGGCCTTGTATGCATCAGCTCCGAATCATGTCTTTGGTCAAATGTTGGGTTTGCCCGGCTCCTGTGTTTTGCTGCCTTACGTTCTGTATCATCGGCTAACGCGGCACCAGGAGAACTACTACGATTGTGCCCCAGTTCGGCTGGGCGAGCACCTCAGTAGAGAAAGCCGAAAACTGACTGTCATGATACAGCGAGAGACTGGTCAACCACTCGATCGACCATGGGAATGTTTAGAATTCCTTCGCTTTGACGAAGGGCCGTTTCCCGGTCAGGCACATACGCGCCCCAAATTTGGAGAGCGCGGTGCCCCCAGGGGCTATGTCGTAGCCCCACCCTCGAACTCCATGGCTAAGTGAAAGTGATAAAGCATTATAGTCCGGTTGCCTCGTTTGCTACGCTACCACCTCCTTTACAGGACCGAGACGTCAGATTAAGTGTGAAAACGCGCTATTTTTTGCGAACACCCCCGCACCTTGTGCGTGGGGGCTAAAGCCGACGACTGCCATCTTTCAGGTTATACACACATATACATGAACGGCCGCATAGGAGATACTCTATTACTTGAACGCACAAGTATAAAAGGCGCTTACATCATAAATATTGTTTTACATCATAAAAACGTTCATTCGAACGTAACATTTTTTGAGCACTGCGACTCTATTACACGAGCACCACGCAGTACTTCGCCAAAATAGTGCTCGGCGGGTAACCGGTTATCGTCCGAACCCGGGGTCGCAACAGCGATGGCATCCATCTCTGTCCAATGTGTCTTCACACGGGCGAGTGCCATCCGCGCACCCTCTATGCAGGCCGACCGCTTCATCCCCTTAATATGCGGCACCGCTCCAAGAAATCGCTGCAATAAGCCAAAGTAACTCTTCGGCTCGGGCCTATCCGGCCAGACATGGGTCACTATATCCGTCACAGCAAGCCCGGACAATCTATTTAGCTCAGCCCACTCGGCCAAACGGTCGGTCAGCGGAAGTGAACACTCCGGACTATGGAATTGAGACCAAAACAACTCTTCCGTCTTGTGATCCTTCTTGCTTCGAAAATGCACAACGGCATCCGCCGCACTCGCTGCTAAGTCCATGTAAGGGTCCTCTGGACCCCACAGTTGGCCCAGCTGAGCATACTTTGGATCCGTAAACCTTCGGCACAGCAGAAAAGGCTTGCCAGCTACAATTTCTCCGGCCTGGCGCAGCTCTTCCTTTATAGCCCGCATTGCAGAGTGGGCATCCTTGGCTTTGGCGATGGCCTTCTCCAGGTCTTCTTGCCCCACTAGGCGCTCCTTCCCAAGAGCCTCATTGCGGTTGGTAGCATCTTTTAACTTCACGGCCATTTCGGCCATCTCTTCCCTGCTCCGGCAGTGTGCGACCCTTTCGGCCGCTAACTCCTCGGCCGCCCTCGAGGCCGCCGCATTACTCCTTCTGGCCTGCTCCTTGGCTTGAGCAAGTTCGGTCCAAAGGCTCTCCACAGCAGCGGCACTATCTGCATTTCACACACGCATTGTAAGGAGCTGGCTTCGGCTCCCTTACCAAGTGACCGCACAGAAACACTTACCTTGCGACTCATCAAGTCGCCTGTTGACCAGCGTGATGTCCGCATCCGCAACAGCAAGTTGCCGCTTTAGTTCAGCAACTCCATCAGTCCGGCTGGCCCCCGGACGACCCGCCACCTGCATCGGCACGACAGAAATTTCAACCTGCGATTTTGATCCTCGGCACGCGGTCGATTTCGACAACCTACCGAGTCTTAGGGGCTACTATCTATACAGGGCGCATTCTATATGCAAAACTGTTAAAAGGTGTGTCATTTTTACGTACCTCAAACCCCGCCAGCAAACTCCTGACGGCATTATGCAACCCGCCTTCGGCGGACGAAATCCTTTCAATCACCATGCTCATCAATGCGTGGTGATCTTCTGAGATAGACGCCTTCTCAAGCAGATCCTTCAGCCGTACACCAGTTGGCGCCGAACTATCCGGCTTTGCCAAACCAGGGGGCTCCCTCCATGACGACACTTCAGGCTCGTCCGCCCTATCCGACGGTGCCCCGAACGGAGGCGTCTCGCTCTCCATCATCTCCGGTTGAAGGTCCCCCGAAGACGAGCTCATTTGCGAAGGACGGAGATCCGAACTACAAGGTAAAAACTTTAGTTATCCTCAGAAGCACAAATAGGGATGTCCCTTATTATAAAACTCCTTTCTTTCTACTTACGGCTCGTTGGAGGGCTGATTCTCAAAGGGAGATTGTGCGGCCGGGGCCTCCCCGGACGCAGGGCCCTCTGGCGAAGATTTCTTCCCCCGTTTAGGGGCTTTTGCCCCTGGGTCCTCGGAGGCAGTCCTCTTCTCCCCTTGGAGGGAGGGATTCTCGATCCCCCCTCTTTCAAGAGCCTCCTTAGGCGAGGCAGTAGCTTTCCTACTTTCCCCTTCGCCTTCCTCTGGAGGCGCAACCTCAAGCATCCGGACCAGCACGGAATCCGGCGCGGTCTCGGGGAGGGGGGCCGGACACCATATCAATTTTGCTTCCGCTATCCACTCCTGTTTAGAAGGAAGTTGGTCATAAGGCGAATCATCGAAAGGCAAACAAACGGTATGTCCGGACTTGGAACTACTTACTTGAGTATCCGGGCGATTGCAGCTTAGGCCAGCATCCTCGGTCAATTCCGGACGCGCCTCTTGCGATCCAAAGAATAATTTGTACATCTCCAGGGGTGTCATACCCATGAAGTGTTGAAGAATCCGTGGGCCCTCCGGATTGAACTCCCACAGCCGGAGAGGGCGGCGTTTGTAGGGCGGAAGACGCCTAATCAGCATAACCTGCATTACCACCACCATATCAATCTCCCTCGTTTGGAGATCTCGAATCCGGCCCTGCAGTAGGGGCACGTCCTTTGACGACCCCCAGTTGAGCCCTTGGGTGACCCACGACATCAACCGTCGTGGAGGTCCCGGGCGGAATAAGGGCGGCGGCTTTTGTCTGCGGCCCCTCGAAACGGTAATATAGAACCACCCTTGCTGCCACAGGCCGAGCTCCTCTTGGAAGGAGCCAGCAGGCCACGGGGCATCGGCCCTCCTACTTATGGCCGCCCCGCCGCACTCCGCTTGACACCCCCCGATCATCTTCGGCGCCACATTGAAGGTCTTCAGCCGTAGGCCTAAGTGAGGGGTGACGCGGAGGAAGGCTTCGCAGACGACAATAAATGCGGAAATATGGAGGATGGACTCCGGAGCCAAATCGTGGAATTCCAACCCATAGTAAAACATGAGCCCTCTCACAAAAGGATCCATCGGGAAGCCTAAACCCCGACGAAGGTGGGATACGAAAACGACGTACTCGCCGGGCTCAGGGGTGGGGATGGTCTGCCCTTCGGCAGGCAACCTGTGCGAAATCTCATAAGCCAGGTACTTGGCCTCCCGCAGCTTTAGCACGTCCTCCTCCGTGACGGAGGAGGGCATCCACCGGCCCTGGAGGTCGGAACCGGACATCGTTGAAGGTCCGAAGCGCTCGAATCTGGAGCTCTAGGTGCTGGAACTTGGAGCGGGGAGAGGATTTGATGGAGGATTGAAGAAAAGAAACGAGCCTTGGTCCCGTTATAAAGAGGGAGAATACCAAGAGCCGTCTCCGTGACCGTTTGGGACTCGCCTTTGATAGAGGGGGTGTGGCGACGGGCGCGGTTGGGTTACCCACGTCCGTATTGATGAGAATCCTGGATTAAGGGGGAACACGATCTCTGCTTCGACAAGACGTGCCAAGGAAACCGCTTCGCTAAATGCGCTGAGGTGGTAGAGTAAAAAACGATTCAAGTAATGGCTTGGTAGTGGCGTGATGTCATGCCGCAAAAAACGTCAGCAGATTGAACTTGTGTATATATTATTCTCTCTAAGGTGGAATGTGGAATTTATTTTGCAGAGCCGGACACTATCCTGGTGTTCACAATCTTCTATCATTCGGAGGAGGAACCCGCCTTGCAATGCCAAGCAATATACGCGCCGGACTTATCGTCATTGAAGCCTGGTTCAGGGGCTACTGAGGGAGTCCTGGATTAGGGGGTGTTCGGATAGGCGGACTACCATCATCAGCCGAACTATCATCGGCCGGACTATCATCATTGACCGGACTCCAAGACTATGAAGATACAAGATTGAAGACTTCGTCCCGTGTCCGGATGGGACTTTCCTTGGCGTGGAAGGCAAGCTTGGCGATACGGATACGTGGATCTCCTACCATTGTAACCGACTCTATGTAACCCTAGCCCTCTCCGGTGTCTATATAAACCGGATGGCTCTAGTCCGTAGGACACAACAACAACCATTACAATCATACCATAGGCTAGCTTCTAGGGTTTAGCCTCCTTGATCTCGTGGTAGATCCACTCTTGTAAACATCCACAATATCAATATCAATCAAGCAGGACGTAGGGTTTTACCTCCATCAAGAGGGCCCGAACCTGGGTAAAACATCGTGTCCCTTGTCTCCTGTTACCATCCGCCTAGACGCACAGTTCGGGACCCCCTACCCGAGATCCGCCGGTTTTGACACCGACACTGCACCTCAAAGATGAAGATCAAAGGCGCAAGATGATATTGGCCATATCATGTCACTATGATTTGCATGTGATGTTTGTCATGTTTACATCTTATTTGCTTAGAACGACGGTAGCATAAATAAGATGATCCCTCATAAAATTTCAAGACAGTGTTCCCCCTAACTGTGCACCGTTGCAAAAGTTCGTTGTTTCGAAGCACCACATGATGATCGAGTGTGATAGATTCTAATGTTCGCATGCAACGGGTGTAAGCCAGATTTACACATGCAAAACACTTAGGTTGATTTGACGAGCCTAGCATGTACAGACATGGCCTCTGAACACAAGAGACCGAAAGGTCGAACATGAGTCGTATAGTGGATACGATCAACATGAAGATGTTTACCGATGATGACTAGTCCGTCTCAGGTGATGATCAGACACGGCCTAGTTGACTCGGATCATGTATCACTTAGATGACTAGAGGGATGTCTATCTGAGTGGGAGTTCATTAAATAATTTGATTAGATGAACTTAATTATCATGACATAGTCAAAAGGTCTTTGCAAATTATTTCATAGCTCACGTTTTGGTTCTACTGTTTTAGATATGTTCCTAGAGAAAATTTAGTTGAGAGTTGATAGTAGCAATTATGCGGACTGGGTCCGTAAACTGAGGATTGTCCTCATTGATGCACAGAAGGATTATGTCCTTAATGCACCGCTCGGTGTGCTGAACCTCGAGCATCGTCTGTGGATGTTGCGAACATCTGACATACACGTTTTGATGACTACGTGATAGTTCAGTGTGTAATGTTAAACGGTTTAGAATTGAGGCGCCGAAGACATTTTTTGAAATGTCGCAGAACATATGAGATGTTCCGAGAACTGAAATTGGGATTTCAGGCTCGTGCCCACGTCAAAGAGGTATGAGACCTCCGACAAGTTTCTTAGCCTGCAAACTAAGGGAGAAAAGCTCAATCATTGAGCATGTGCTCAGATTGTCTGAGTACTACAATCACTTGAAGCGAATGGGAGTTAATCTTCTAGATGAGATAGTGATGGTTCTCCAAAGTCACTGCCACCAAGCCACTAGACCTTCGTGATGAACTATAGCAGATTAGGGATAGACATGATGATCCTTGATCTATTCGCGTTGTTTGACACTGCGAAAGTAGAAATCAAGTAGGAGCATCAATTGTTGATGGTTAGTAAAACCACTAGTTTCAAGAAGGGCAAGGGCAAGAAAGGGATACTTCATGAAACGGCAAATCAGTTGCTGCTCTAGTGAAAAAGCCCAAGGTTGAACCCAAACCCGAGACTAAGTGCTTCTGTAATGAGGGGAACGGTCACTGAAGCAGAACTACCCTAGATACTTGGTAGATGAGAAGGCTGGCAAGGTCGACAGAAGTATATTGGATATATATTATATTAATGTGTACTTTACCAGTACTCCTAGTAGCACGAGAGTATTAGATACCGGTTTGGTTGCTAAGTGTTAGTAACTCAAAATAAAAGGCTACGGAATAAACAGAGACTAGCCAAAGGTGAGATGACGATATGTGTTGGAAGTGTTTCCAAGGTTGATGTGATCAAACATCATACACCCCGTTCTACCATCGGGATTGGTGCTAAACCTAAATAAGTGTTATTTGGTGTTTGCGTTGAGCATAGCCATGATTGGATTATGTTTATCGCAATACGGTTATTCATTTAAGGAGAATAATGGTTACTCTGTTTATTTGAATAATACCTTCAATGGTCTTGCACCTAAAATGAATGGTTTATTGAATCTCGATCATAGTGATACACATGTTCATGCCAAAAGATATAAGATAGTAATGATAGTACCACCTACTTGTGGCACCGCCATTTGAGTCATATTGGTATAAAACGCATGAAGAAGTTCCATGTTGATGGATCTTTGGACTTACTCATTTTTGAAAAGTTTGAGACATGCGAACCATGTCCATTGGTATATACGCATGAAGAAACTCCATGTGCAGATGGATCGTTTGGACTCATTTGATTTTGAATCACTTGAGACATGCAAATCATACCACATGGGCAAGATGACTGAAAGGCCTCGTTTTCAGTGAGATGGAACAAGAAAGCAAGTTGTTGGAAGTAATACATTTTGATGTGTGCAGTCCAATGAGTGCTAAGGCACGCAGTGGATATCGTTATATTCTTACTTCACAGATGATTTGAGTAGATGCTAAGTGTATTTACTTGATGAAACACAAGTCTGAATTATTGAAAGATTCAAGTAATTTTAGAGTGAAGTTGAAGATCATCGTGACAAGAGGATAAAATGTCTATGATATGATCATAGAGATGAATATCTGAGTTACGAGTTTGGCACACAATTAATACATTGTGGAAATTGTTTCACAATTAATACCGCCTGGAACACCATAGTGTGATGGTGTGTCCGAACATCATAAATGCACCCTATTGGATATGGTGCATACCATGATGTCTCTTATCGAATTACCACTATCGTTTATGGGTTAGGCATTAGAGACAACCGCATTCACTTTAATAGGGCACCACGTAATTCCGTTGAGATAACACCGTATGAACTATGGTTTAGAGAAACCTAAGCTGTCATTTCTTAAAAGTTTGGGGCTGCATCGCTTATGTGGAAAAGTTTTAGACTAATAAGCTCGAACCCAAAGCGGATAAATGCATCTTCATAGGACACCCAAAAGAGTTGGGTGTACCTCCTATTTCAGATCTGGAAGCAAAAGCGGTTGTTTCTGGAAATGGGTCCTTTCTCGAGGAAAAGTTTCTCATGAAAGAATTGAGTGGGAGGATGGTGGAGACTTGATGAGGTTACTGAACCATCACTTCAACTAGTCTGTAGCAGGGCACAGGAAGTTGTTCCTGTGGCGCCTACACCAATTGAAGTGGAAGCTTATGATAGTGATCATAAAACTTCGGATCAAGTCACTACCAAACCTGGTAGGTCGACAAGGATGCGTACTACTTCAGAGTGGTATGTAATCCTGTCTTGGAGCTGATGTTGCTAGACAACAATGAACCTACGAGCTATGGAGAAGCGATGGTGGGCACGGATTCCGATGAATGGCTCGAGGCCATAAAATTCGAGAGAGGATCCATGTATGAAAACAAAGTGTAGACTTTGGAAGAACTACTTGATGGTCGTAAAGATGTTGGGTACAGATGGGTTTTAAAAGAAAGACGGACAATGATGGTAAGTGTCACCATTAAGAAAGCTCGACTTATCGCTAAGTTGTTTTCTGACAAGTTCAAGGACTTGACTATGATGAGACTTTCTCACTCGTAGTGATGCTAAAAGTCTGTTGGAATTATATTAGCAGTTACTGCATTATTTATGAAATCTTGCAGATAGGATGTCAAAAACATTGTTTCCTCGACGATTTTCTTGAGGAAAGGTTGTATATGATACAACCAGAAGGTTTTGTCAATCCTAAAAGATGCTAACAAGTATGCAAAGCTCTAGAGATCCTTCTAAGGACTGGAGTAAGCATCTCGGAGTTGGAATATACACTTTGACGAGATGATCAAAGATTTTGGGTTTATACAAAGTTCATGAGAAACTTGTATTTCCAAAGAAGTGAGTGGGAG
Source organism: Triticum dicoccoides (assembly GCF_002162155.2). NCBI lineage: Eukaryota > Viridiplantae > Streptophyta > Magnoliopsida > Poales > Poaceae > Triticum > Triticum dicoccoides. Next base: position 603,196,715 of record NC_041389.1, read on the forward strand.
CACTATAGAATTTCTGATGAATATATGTTATTGACATATTGTTGATCGGAAATAATGTAGAATTTCTAGAAAGCATATAGAGTTGTTTGAAAGGTGTTTTTCAATAAAAATCTGGATTAAGCTACTTGAACATTGAGCATCAAGATCTATAAGGATAGATCAAAAACGCTTAATAGTACTTTCAAATGAATACATACCATGACAAGATTTTGAAGGAGTTCAAAATAGATCGGCAAAGAAGGAGTTCTTGGCTGTGTTATAAGGTATGAGTATTGAGTAAGACTCAAGACCTGACCACGGCAGAAGAGAGAGAAAGGACGAAGGTCGTCCCCTATGCTTTAGACGTAGGCTCTACAGTATGCTATGCTGTGTACCGCACCTGAAGTGTGCCTTGCCATGAGTCAGTCAAGGGGTACAAGAGTGAGCCAGGAATGGATCACAGGACAACGGTCAAAGTTATCCTTAGTAACTAGTGGACTAAGGAATTTTCTCGATTATAGAGGTAGTAAAAGAGTTCGTCGTAAAGGGTTACGTCGATGCAAACTTTGATACTAATCTGGATGACTATGAGTAGTACACCGGATTCATATAGTAGAACAATTATTTGGAATAGCTCCAAATAGCGCGTGGTAGCTGCATCTACAAGATGACATAGAGATTTGTAAAGCACACACGGATCTGAAAGGTTCAGAGCCGTTGACTAATAACCTCTCTCACAAGCGAGATATGATCAAACACCATGGGTGTTGGATTCATTACAATCAGATAGTGATGTGAACTAGATTATTGACTCTAGTGCAAGTGGGAGACTGTTGGAAATATGCCCTAGAGGCAATAATAAAATGGTTATTATTATATTTCCTTGTTCATGATAATTGTCTATTGTTCATGCTATAATTGTATTAACTGGAAACCGTAATACATGTGTGAATACATAGATCACAACATGTCCTTAGTGAGCCTCTAGTTGACTAGCTCGTTGATCAATATATGGTTATGGTTTCCTGACCATGGACATTGGATGTCATTGATAACGGGATCACATCATTAGGAGAATGATGTGATGGACAAGACCCAATCCTAAGCATAGCATAAGATCGTGTAGTTTGTTTGCTAAGAGCTTTTCTAATGTCAGGTATCATTTCCTTAGACCATGAGATTGTGCAACTCCCGAATACCGTAGGAATGCTTTGGGTGTACCAAACGTCACAACATAACTGGGTGACTATAAAGGTGCACTACAGGTAGCTCCGAAAGTATCCGTTGAGTTAGCACGAATCGAGACTGGGATTTGTCACTCTGTATGACGGAGAGGTATCTCTGGGCCCACTCGGTAATGCATCATCATAATGAGCTTAGTGTGACTAAGGAGTTAGTCACGGGATCATGCGTTATGGAACGAGTAAAAAGACTTGCCGGTAACGAGATTGAACAAGGTATAGGGATACCGACGATCGAAGCTCGGGCAAGTAACATACCGATAGACAAAGGGAATTGAATACGGGATTGATTGAATCCCCGACATTGTGGTTCATCCAATAAGATCATCGTGGAACATGTGGGAGCCAGTATGGGTATCCAGATCCTGCTATTGGTTATTGGCCAGAGAGGTGTCTCGGTCATGTCTCACTACAAAAAAAGACACATCCGTGACATTTTGGGCCGAACGAATTTTTTTCCAGTCATACATATGACACTTCTATGACGATAATTGTGACAAAACCCGGTATCATCATAGATATGGTGGGCTCCTACTTCTATGACAAAAAATCATGACAGAAAATGGGCTTTTCATCCTGGGCAGGCCGGAGACGCAGCTGCATGACATTCTTTGGGCCATCCATGATGGAAAAAACCGTGGTAGAAGCGAGGGGGAGGAAAATTTCAGGGAGTTGCCGGTTACGGTGGGAGGTCGGGGGCGGAGCGATGCGCGTTTCTCTCGTACGTACGCACGTGTGTGCGAGGCGTTGGCTCTAACTGAAGCCGAGCGAGGCGTTGGGCTCTAACTAAAGCCGAGCGATTGCACTGCAGGCTACGCGTTACTGAACCCGTGCGAGCGATCGATGGCTCTTAACTAAACCCGATGGAGCGATTACTTCGCTACTGCTGCTAACTGAAGCCGATCGATGCTGCCTCTGGGATGAACAGTGAGTGTTGCGAGGGGTTTGGATGAACAGTGAGCGATGGCGTTGCCTCTGGATGAACAGGAACCCGTGGTGTAGAGGGCTGGATGAACAGTAGACGGTGGAGGGGTGGCCGTGGAGGGGTGGTTGAACAGGAGCCCGTGGTGTGGAGGGCTGGATGAACAGTAGACGATGGAGGGGTGCTCGTGGAGGGGTGGTTGAACAGTAGCCGGTGGAGTAGCGTGCGGTGGAGGCTGGAGGAGGTCGACGGTAGCCCGTGGAGATGAACAGTATCCCGTGGAGTCCCGTTTTGCGGTACGCCACACCCCTCCCAATCAACAGGACCCCCGTTTCAACCTAGCGCTCCAACACAAGTCCGTTTCGTCCGTTTTGCGGTACGCCACACCCCTCCCGATCAACAGGCCCCCCGTTTCGACCGTAGGAGGTCCGTTTCGTCCGT
>NC_041389.1:603199513-603204035 GCF_002162155.2 Triticum dicoccoides
CAGGACCCCCGTTTCGACCGTAGGAGGTCCGTTTCCTCCGTTTTGCGGTACGCCACACCCCTCCCGATCAACAGGACCCCCGTTTCGACCGTAGGAGGTCCGTTTCCTCCGTTCTGCGGTACGCCAGGCCTCGTTTCCATCGCCTGTTCCGTCCAAGCCGGTTGGCTCCCATGCGTTCCGTTGCCTCCCGATGAACACGACGCATTCCGTTGCCTCCCCATTAACACGACACATTCCGTTGCCTCCCCATGAACACGACACATTCCGTTGCCTCCCCATGAACACGAGCCCTCGCCATACGTATGCGCGACTAGGCGTTCGAGACCCCTCCCGTATGTACACATACGTGGCCGTATTTTCTTTCTTGCACCCTGGCCGCTGTACATACATGTACATGCTACGTGCGCGCCTCTACTATGACACGTACGCGCCTCTACTACGACACGTGCGCGCCTCTACATCGACCAGTATATATGTACGTACAAGTTCGCGACCAGAATGACAACGCTACATACACTTCGACCAGGTGGGTCCCGACTATCAGGCAGTTCCTTGCGTGCGAAAATGTAGCTGGTGGGTCCCAGCAGTCAGAGGGGCAAAACGTTTTTTTTTGCCCGGACGCACTTCCTTTGCGTGCGAAGATGTAGCTGGTGGGTCCCAGCAGTCAGGGGGGCGAATGGGTTTTTTTGCCCGGACGCACTTCCTTGCGTGCGAAGATGTAGCTGGTGGGTCCCAGCAGTCAGGGGGGCGAATCATTTTTTTCCCAAACGCACTTCCTTGTGTGCGAAGATGTAGCTGGTGGGTCCCAGCAGTCAGGGGGAAACTTTTTTTCACGAAATACGGTGGCCTATCCGGTGGGTCCCCGCTATCAGGTGGAGGAATCATTATTTTCCGCGTAATAAGGAGGCACTTCCTTGCTGGGGCCGTGGACCCAGCTGTCAGCCTCTCCATGTACAGTCCACATCCGATGGAAGTTGTTCCTTGACCACGTTGACCACGCCGCGCCGAGAGCACCACGGCGGAGGACGACGGCGAGGCCTAGGAAGGGGACGACTCAGAGCCGGGGAAGACGCAGCAGTGGATGCCCACACAAAGAGGAGTACGAGGGTTCACTGGTTCGGCTGTGATATGAGGCTGCTGTCGCCGTAGATTAACAGGGGGTGTGGGTGAGTAGAGGGATGACCTGGCCAGCGGTAGGAGTAGTAGGGGGCGGTGAGGCCTCCGCGGCATCACAGCCGGCCATGGGAGGCAGGAGCACGCGGCACAACCAGCGCTGGTTTGGGCGGCTGGAGCAAGAAGACCAGAGGTTGAAGAAGCACTACAACCGTTGGATGAACCTCGTACGGTAACAGGAGCTAGAATCGTTCATATTGACTAAGTTGACAAAGCCCTCCGCCCCCGTCAACTTGGTAGGCCCACAAGTCAGCCTCCCAGTATGCTGGGTTCCAGCTGGCAGGGGGAGTATTCATTTTTTGTGCGTAATAAGGAGGCACTTCCTTGCATGCGAAGATAGCTGGTGGGTCCGACAAGTCAACAGGGGGCACATTTTTTTCGTGAAATACAGAGGCCCTTCCGGTGGGTCCCAGATGTCAGGTGGAGGAATCATTATTTTGCGCGTAATAAGGAGGCATTTCCTTGTGTGCGGCCGTGGACCCAGCTGTCAGCCTCTCCATGCACAGCCTACTTCCGATGGTGTCGTTCGTTGACCATGTTGACCACGCCATGCCTAGCGCATCCAAGGTGGTGGACGACGGTGAGGCCCCAAACAGCAACGAGCTGGAGATGGGAAGATGCGGGAGTAGAGTCGCAGACGTAGAGGTGTACGAGGGTTAACTAGCAGCAGGAGGCGGGAGGTGGTCCCGGCGGCGCTGGAGGAAGAAGACGAGAGATTGAAGATGGATGCCGGCCGTTGGATGTAAATCCAACGGCTAACATGTCAGAATCATTTGTTGACTAAATTTACAACGACTTGCGTTGGCTTCGACCTATTGGCCCACATTTCAGCCTCCAAAAATGTGGCACGTATTCAACCCATTTTTCAGAATTTATAGTCTTTTTTTTGCGCGGTAGAATTTACAGTCAATTTGATCTTTTTTTTGAATTACAGCCATTAGCTGGGCTGGGTGAACAATTAATGTAGCTTTCATGCGACCCATTTATTTTATTTCCTAAAGAATTACAGGCCATTTGCACTTTATCTAGATAAACGATTTTGCTGGGCTGATTCTAATTATAATGTTGGGTTGGGCCAGCAATGTTATCAAAAAATAAAAAAGGGCTGAGCATTTTGTTATAAATATATTTAAATAATAAGTGATATTATTACATTCGTCCTTAAATCTTACCAAGCTTTTGTACACAATCACTAGGATTTTCGTGCCAAAACAATCCAGGATTTTATTTGTTAAGAAATTATTTTTATAAGTTAATAAGATTAGGGATATTGTTTTCTTACATATGTAAGTATCTGTTAAATATATGATGACAATAAAAATAATATATAATAACATATAAAATAATTTAAATATATATAATATAGTTAAAAGGGAAACATAAGTTGTACCTGGTGTTCCTATTAAAAATAGAACAGACCGTTGTGTTTTCTTCAAAAAAATACATAAATTGGGCTGCCAAAAATAAAACCTCGGATGGGAGGTCCATAGGCCGGTTGATACATGACGGCCCTAAGAAAATACAAACAGGCCCTCCCATCCGAGGTCGTGGGCTGCGCATGTTTAAAATGAAAACCTAGACGGGGCAGCCCAAAACCACGTCCAACACTTGCCAAAACTCCGTCCCTCATTTTCTCTGTGTTTCGCACACTCAACATTGTGTGGACATTTTGACTGTGCTATGCATGAATGTTGATCAGCATAATGTTAACTGGCTGGTAGTTCCATTTTCGACCACGAATAAAACTTCCAACATGATGTTAACCCTGTTTGAAAAGGCCGTGTTAATATAAATGCCCTGCCTCTGAAAGTTGCAGTTTCTTATCTGAAACTGAAACTTGCAGTTTCTTCTCGTCTGCACTTTTATACTCCTATGAAACTACATTTTTTTAAGTGCTAAAAATAGATCTCTAGAATTCATAAAATTCTTCATATGCTCAATACTGCAAATATGAAATTCAAAAGACATTCATATCTGAAAGTACTCTCAAAATACACAACACAAAACAGAATTAACAACCTGCAAATACTGACAACCCTAAGCTCCTCCTGACAATTCACAACCTGCCCGACTATTGGGCTGGGGGCAGTCCCCTCCTATTCCTTGGCGGCAGACAGCCGCCCCGTGAGACGATGTGAACGGCGAGGGAGACGATGGCGGGGATGCGTCGTCGGGCCAACTGCTTTTCTCCTCTTGCGGTTGGGTTCGGTCGATGAAGACTCCACCGGCTCGCTCTGGCAGGACACCCTCACAAACGGCACCCTGTAGATGCTCGATCCTTCAACCTCTGGTGGATGCTCCATCTGGGATCGATACTCCCACCACCGCTCCCTCATGATCGGATTCGGTGAATCTGTTTGCTCCATGGCCCAGAGGAGCAGCTCTATGTACTCCGGCATGACTCCCTCCGGGAGTATCGCCGCCTTTTCTCTCTGTTGCAGATATTTGGCCATGGATGTCGCCGTCGCCGCTAGTTGGTCCTTGTTGTCAAACCAAGACTATATCTCCAACATCCTAGCTAGCTTCACAGGGTCGCCGTCTGCGGTCCTCACGTATCGGTTGTACTCCTCCATCGATCTACTTCTCCACAGCACCTTCACTCGCCGGCGGTGGTTTTTGAATGGAAGAGGAGAGGAGCGGCGCTGGTTTTGGATTAGAACGGGAGAGGAGCGATGCTGGTTTTGGACTGGAACAGGAGAGGAGGGGCGGTGGTTTTGAAATGGAAGAGGAGAGGAGCGGCTCTGGATTTAGATTGGAACAGGAGAGGAGCAGCGGTGGATTTAGATTGGAATAGGAGAAGAGCGGAAGAGCGACGCTGGTCTTGAAAGTATTTTTTTGTTGTTTTGCGTATTTTGGGTCAAAGTTTGACCACGTACTATATGTGACAAGCAAAATGTGAATGCATGTCACCAACAATTGTATCATTTGGTTCGTATCTGAATGTACTTTAAAATTATATTATTTTTGCAACGTATAACATATATTTTATGTGCGAAAATCATGGTCAATTATGACCCAGAATAAAAGGGAGACTAGTTAATGTGGGGTCGCTTTCTTAATGAAGGGTAAATTGATTTTGATTTTGATCCAGTTACAGCGCGCCGGCCCTCTCGCCCAATCCTAAATCGCTGCCGCACGCTCCTCTCCCTCTTCTCCATTGCAAAACCACCTCCTCTCCTCTCCATCATCTCAATTCCAAAACCACCGTCTCGCCTCTCCCTCTTCTGATCTTCTCCATTGCAAAACCACCTCCTCTCCTCTCCATCATCTCCATTCCAAAACCACCGTCTCACCTCTCCCTCTTCTGATCTTCTCCATTGCAAAACCACCTCCTCTCCTCTCCATCATC
>NC_041389.1:603204484-603207634 GCF_002162155.2 Triticum dicoccoides
ATCATCTCCATTCCAAAACCACCTCCTCTCATCTCCATCATCTCCATTCCAAAACCACCATCTCGCCTCTCCCTCTTCTGATCTTCTCTCCATTGCAAAACCACCTCCTCTCCTCTCCATCATCTCCATTCCAAAACCACCTCCTCTCCTCTCCCTCTTCTCTATTGCAAGACCACCGTCTCTCCTCCCATCTTCCAAAGCTAGCACCGGACCACTCAGAACGACATCTATGGAGAGGATGCAGTAGCAAATCAGGCAGATCGCCAGCGGCGACCAGGCAAAGTTAGCCAGGTTGAAGGAGATCCTTAGTTGGTTTGACAATGAGTGGGAGATTTCGAGGACGGTGCGGGCCATGTGGCAATGTATGCGAAAGAGCGAGACGGCGGTGATGAGGGCGGCAATGTACATGTACTCCTCGGCGGCAGTCACGCCGCAGTCCTCCGAGTTCATCGAGTATCTCCTATGGGCGATGGAGCAGACAGATTCGCCCGAGGCGACAGTCAGGCGGAGGTGGTGGGCGTACAGGTCGAAGGTCGAGCACCCAGAGGATAACAAATCGATCGAGTATGGTGTGCCATTCGTGAGGGTGCAGAGCCAAATGGAGCCACAGGAGTATTCGTTCTCCCACCATAAGAGGAGGCCAGATGGCGCGATGTCGCTTCCCGACGTTCTCCACGGTTCCCTCGATGCTCACCTCGTTTCAACGGTGGCGGTAGGGTTTAAGGTAAGCTTCGCACTAACCTAATCTTCCACCTGCTCATGCTTACAATCAGTGTGACAGCTAATGAAAATCATGCTTACAATCAGTCTCCGAGTACTACGCCAATCACCCTAAAATAGCTCTGGACCTTTGGGTCAAAGTTGTGACACAGTGTACAAATAAAGAAAAAATAGATTGGTGCTTCTTTCAGAAAAGAGTACTCCCTAGAAAACTTCCAATATAAGCTACTAGTATTTGGTTAGAGGATTTGCTGCCGAGAAAGATCCGCCCACATAGAGCGCCACACATCCCACTGGTTGTGTTGGATGCCAATGCGTGCATGCAGCATGGTTGGTGTCGGTAATTTTTACTTGGCACACCTCGCACTCTGCATATATGCCGGTTCCATACGTACATTTGTGCAGTTCCACCAAAATGCAGCTGAATAACCCTGTTTGCACAGATAATGAAAAAGCGTGATTACATTATAGTGGCACTAGTTGATGAAACACACAAAATAAATAGAAGAAAATATTGCGATAGTATCATACTATGCCATGCTGCGAGGGCGAGATGGGCCCTGCGACGCCTCATACGGTACACCTCATACTGGACATCGTCCCAAGTCTCCCAGATACAACTTCTGCCAATGATGAACATCAGTGTACAACAGTAGTACAAGGAGGCACCTTGAGACATTCAAATCTCTATTTTTGTACATATCAACTAAAATTAAGCACCCCAGTTTGCAGAAATGCTTAAACATTAACAATGGGACTAGTTGATGAAACATACTTTAACAAAGAGAAGCACTTTCTTTATCTACATTGGAAATGAAATGATAGAGATGACACTCGCTCTATTTTAACTATATTATTACTTCATTTTATCAGTGACACTAGGGTCGAGCAGGTGGCAAACGAGGTGTACCGTGCGTCGCAAGGATGGAGGCCGGGGGTGCTTAGACTGGGATGCTGAAGCTGGCTCTTTCAGTCACCAACATGGATGATTCAATTCATGGGACCTTTTGGTGCAGTTCACCTAAAATGAAGCAATGTCCCGTGAGCTAGCAGCTTCTTCTTCAATTTTTTTTAAGAAAAGGGCTCCAGCCCCGGTTCCATTTCCATCAAAATCGAAACCCACAGAGCTTCTTCTTCATTATTTGCAATAAAATTGACCAACATCAAGGTTGGTTGTGAAGCTCCTAGAATGCTCAACTATAACTTGGATATCATTTGTGCAGTTCAACTAAGAACGAGCGTGAAATGTATATCTCTGTTTGCACAAAAAAGGTGGAAAGGAGGGTGACTAACAAGTAACAAGTGATGAAACATGCATCAAATGAAAAGAAACATGTTACTTATCTGAATGGCAATCCTACAAGGACAGTAGCAATTTCTAAAGCAGTGGCATTGCTAGATATTAGTGTGGGCATCAGGATTAACTATGACAACCGTTAAATATGACATTACTTTGGGCACGGGAGAGTAGGCGGACTAGGACAGTTGCATTTCTAACGAAAAGAACCAACTTATCTTAATGGGAAATTTTAGCAGGACATGTAAAGAAGTGCCATTGATTCATATTACTGGAGGCATTACATTGAAAACAACATTGGTTTAATGTGTCCTTACTTTTAACAGTGCGACTGCTACATTTTACCAGTGGTATTACATAAGAGTGGCTCGGGGCAACAAACATCAGAACAGGATATCTGGGTTGGCCCCATTTTTGTTCGGTATAGCCACCTTATACTGTGTGAGGCTAGCAAATCTAGTGCTGGACTTACTCTGTTGACTTGTCCCCCAGTCCCCACTTTCTTTCCCTTTTCAACCAATAGATCGGGTTTATATTGAGTTTGTACTGCGTTTCCCTTTATTTCCCTATTAGACCTAGAGACCAGTTGGATAGCCAGTCTCTGCTACTTTTCGCCCCTATTATTTCCACTTTCGACCAAGTCCTAGATTCAGGTAACAAATCCTCCCCCACCCCACCCCCTTTCTTCCTTGTTTGAACCAAGTAGTACTAGATTCGAGTGCATGAACTAGTTTTACCTCTTAAACGTAAAAAAATTAGGTGGTTTTCGAACAGCCGATCGATCCTATCTACGAGGGGGCCTAAGGAATAGTAAAAGTTACAAATGCAGCGACGTTAGGAGCTCGAGAAGTAGAGCAAGGCTGGTTTCTAAGGAAGTTATACCTGATGGTCGCTGGGATGTCGCTAGGTGGGCGGTGGGAGGCCGGATCTGCCCACACTACGGCAGCAAGGAAGAAGAGGTCGGAGGCCCTCCCTCGCCAGTGGCGCTTGCGAGAGAACTGCAAGGCAGGCTGATCGGGATGCGCCCAACAGTGGGTAAGAGCCGTCGCTGAGGACGACCGCGTGAACGTTGCACCTTCTCACCTTCCCCGGCGGAGAGGATCCGGCTGGATCTGTGACCAGCGGTGAGCAGA
>NC_041389.1:603207804-603211118 GCF_002162155.2 Triticum dicoccoides
AGAGAGAGAGAGAGAGAGTGGCCACCGCTGTCGTGTTTAGATCTGGAGAGGCCGAGACAGTGTGAAGAGAGCAACACTAGCAAGCAAGCACGGAGGGTCCTGCCTATATAGTGGAGTAGTACTTATAGTTTTCTTTTGTCTACCGGAGCCGGCTTGACCTCGTCAATGACTGTCGAGAAGTCTTCATGCACGTGGCCCGGATGCGCAGTTGTCGTCATTTTGATCTGAAGCGCCGGATTATAACATATAACACGAAAAAATGCCATATGACAAGAAATCATAACCTCACTGCACCAAAGGAGACAACATGAATCCCGACGGACAAACTAGACGAGGAACAAAGCTCAAATTAAAGATAAACTCGTAGAAAAGGGGTCCGTCGATAGATGTCTAATTAACATAGTCGGCTTGACCTAGATGGCAGCCGAGTAGTCATTGTTCGTGCATGTGCCCCCAATGACTAGCCCAACGCAGTTGTCGCTGTTTAACCCTCGCAGTGATCCGAAGCACATGACACATAATTTTGCGAGATGACAAGAAACCTTTTTTAGATTTCTCACCACAACTACAGCCATGTACAACACAGCCTGCACGATATGTAGACGATAGCCAATCTAGGCGTGTCTGCTGGAGTCTGGCCACATGCATGGACGAACTGATCTTCCGTGTCTTGCAGGGATCATCCAGGCACCAACGTAGTACAACACTTCTCTAGTACTATCGCTCGTCTCCCTCTTCTATTAAGTCACCTGACTTGCGGGGCCGGGGAGTGTGCCTATGGTCGGTTCTCAATTGCCGTCCCACATGTGTGTGCGAACGCAATATGACGCGCGTTCCATTCGGAGAGCAGCGTGCCAGACCGACCGACCGTCTGGGGTGCGACGCGAACGCGACGTGCATGCTGTATACTCCGTACATGTGTACCGCCGTTTTCTAGACGCTTTGCTCCATGGCGCGGGCGCAATCCATGGATACAAAATTAGTATACTGTATACTATTTAAAAGTCGAGGGCGGGGCTTTTCCTGCCCAGTAGGCGGCGGGACAGTTCCGCCTAGTCGGTTCAACAGGGACGCGAGAAGACGAGGGAGTAGGCTGCTGCAAATGTAGGGCTGTGTGATTTGACAGCGAGTTACTGCTAGACAGGTGGGGCCCCATGATTTGACTTGCCATTATCATTTTAACTGCGGCACTACGACCGGCGTGAGTCTCCCGATTCCTGACCACCTCCATACAGGTGCCTCTCCCAATGCTCCACCATGTAGTTGTAGAGGCTGGCTCTTGCATGAGAGCCCACTTCTCCACTTTTCCTTGCCTCTCTTTCCTCCACATATGCAAAAATTCCATGTAAAGCGGCAAAGCGCACTATTGTACTTACTTGCTCCTACAAGTGTTTAAGCTTGCCACATAGGCATAAAGTCTGATGTGGCAAGTTAATCAAGAAAAGAGAGACTAGTTTGGTGACCCAAGGAAGAAACTGTGCTAAGCGCGTGTACCTAGGTGAAAAGACAATTTTGAGTCTATAGCTAATTAAATGAAGCAAACTTAGCAACACCATTTCATTGGAAGAGGTCACTCCTTGGCAAATGCAATAAATACTAGTACTCCCTGCGTCCCATTATATAAGAGCGTTTTTGACACTACACTAGCTAGTGTCAAAAACATTCTTATATTATGGGACGGAGGGAGTACGAAGAAAGAGATAGAGAGGAGTAAAAAATAAACACTTATAGCCAACCTTATAGCAAACCTTGTTGTAGTATGAGTGACTAAGTGATGACTATGTATGACATGCCAACATCATATAGCCTAGCGCACCGTGTTAAATCTCCAAGGGCGCGACCACGCGAGCGACGCGATGGTCGTGGTAGGCGCGACCATGATACAGGCTGTTGGCAGCCCTTGGATCTGAGATCAAACGGTCGCATGCTAAGTTGCTAAAATTTTTAAGAATAACCCTCCAGGATAGGATATTCACCCATAGGTCTAGAATCACGCCATGCAACCGTTCGATCTCCGATCCAAGGGCTCTCGGAAGCTTGTATCATGGGAGAATGGAAAGCCACTACCCTGCCGTTCGCACGCTGGCAGTTCGCTCCAACTCTTTCCCGCACGTCCTTTAATAATACGGCGGTTCGCTCCTAGTCGTCCCGTCCATTCACATTACGGCAGTTCCACTAATCCTAACCCTCCTCCCAAATCCATGGCGTCCCAAATCTCCCCGATCGGCGGTGAGTACAAAGTTAGAACCATCACCGGCGATGAGTTCGACGTCATCTACACCCGTACTTCCGCGACGGTGAAAGGATGCCTTTCTCGCTTCAGACGCATGTTCGAAAACTCACATGATGAGTGGGTCGCTAGGCTAGATGTTGAGTACACCACAGTCGTGGGACAAGAGAAGGATCTAAGGACGAAGAGAGGAAGAAGCCCGCCGTGATCCAGGTTTGCGTACATAACGTTTGCTTGGTCTACCACATATGTCATGCCGACGTTGAGTGCCAGGATTTTAAGAATTTCCTCGAGGCCAAAACAGTCAAATTTGTTACTATAGACATTAAGAACAACAAAGAAGTCCTGCGTCGGATAGGCCTCGTTATAGGCAACCCCTTCGACCTCCAGAAGAATCAGCTGGTGCCCTCTTGTCAGCCCTCAATGCTGACCCTGGCAGGAGCCATGGTTCATCCTTCGTACCGCAAACTGGAGAAACCACATTACACGTTTCATCGTCATGCATGGCAGCGGAATGTACTAGATATAGACCAAATCCACTACGCTGCAATGGATGGCTACCTTTGTTTCAATATCTATAAGGGTTGGATGAAGAGCAACAGCCAAGTTGGCGGTTCAAGCAAAGAATTATCAGCCAAGAGGAAGAGGGACAAGGATGAAGTCGAGGACGTGGACGAGGACTCTAAGTAAGGTGGTAGTGTCGTTGCTCATGGCGGTTTTAAACTTCTAATGCAGTGTCTACCGGATTAGTTGCATAGTTTAATTTCAGGTGTGCTTAGTTTAATTTGAGGGGTGTGTTGTCCTGAGCCCCCAGCAGAACTATGTTATGTTTCTTCTCGTTACTTTAACTCTTTAGTATGTACATACTAGTACTTGTATTTCTTTAATAGAATTTAGCACCCCAATTAAACACGTACTAGCTTTTTTAATAGTACTATATGCATAATTTGGCAATGAGCGCTCTCTATATGTACCACCTTTTTTTAAAATTTCAATTTTTGCTCCATGGCGCAATCCATCGATAGTGGAGTACTACTGTACAAAAAGTATACATTTTTTAAAAGGCTAGCATACTGTTCATCAC
>NC_041389.1:603211304-603224446 GCF_002162155.2 Triticum dicoccoides
TATATATACAAACACAGACAGTCTATTCTGCTAATATTAGCAGAATAACTATTCTGCATACCACTTCCGCACTGCACGCTGAACGCAAGTGCACGTCATTCTTTGAACCAAGTGTGCTGCAGTACTCACACAAGTGAACTTCTCGTCGGAAAAAACTGCACGCGTTATTTTTTCGGTACTATTTCCGCTCTAATTTTTTAACCGTTTATCAGAATGAGGCGTGTAATATACCTTGAAAAGCTATGGATTAGGCGCAGACTTGTTCAATACTTTTTGAGATTCCACACGGTTTAAGAGCAGTTTTGAAAATGGTGCGGCCCATGACGAGTGGCAGGGAGCGTTTTTCGCAATTTCTTCTAAACCGCTCGTTGGAATGAAGCAAACGATACACCGTTGGATAGATATCGTCGAGGCGCATCTTTTATATATATAAATCTTTCTCTAATTCGTCATGGTTTAAGAGCAGTTTCAAATTTACTAAATCGCGGAATTCTGTTTTTCAAGTTTTTTAAAATTTTCGGTACTGTTTTCGCTCCAGTTTTTGAACCGTTTGCCGAAACGAGGCGTGTGATACGCCGTTGGAAAGCTACGAACGAGGCGCAAGTTTCATATGTTTAAATATTTTTGAAATTCCTTATGGTTTTAAGTTAATTTTGAAATCGCGCGGCGGACGACGAGTGGCAGCGGCCTTTTTTTGCGAAATTTTTGCAAACCGCTGGTCGGAATGATTCAAACAATACGCCTTTGGAAATATATTGATGATACGCAACTCTTTCATTTAGAACATTCTCTCTAATTCTTTACGGTTTAAGAGGAATTTCAAATTTACCGAAATGCGGACACTCTGTTTTTCGCAACACACAAATCGATGTGGGTACTTCATCCGACTGAAAACCGCACTGCAACAGACGAAAAACCGCACTGCATCACACGGGTAAGAGAACTGCATGGTTTCTTTTTTGTGGAACGTAAATTTTTGAAGACGATGAAGAAAACCGCACTACTTTTAGACTGAAAACCGCACTGCATCAGATGGACTAGTGCAGTGCATGATTATTTTGTGGGACGTATCCCAAACAAGATGGAGTGCACTTCATGTCGAGAGTTAGTGAACCGCAATACTATGAAAAGTGAACCTCGAGACTACCGTAAATGGACTGCGACACTACCAAAAGCGAACCGCGTGATTTTTTACGTGCGTAGACCGCAGGGAGTGAGCAAGTGAACCACATGTAATGAGAAGTGAGCTGCTTTTCGAGGCGTTTTGTTTTCGGATTACCAAGTGAACCACAAAGGAGTTTTATAGTGAGCTGCAATGAAAGAACAAAGTGAGCTTAAAAGCATACATAGTCATTCATTATTTTTTACACAGCCACACAACCATCTAGTACACAGTAGAATCAACGATGTAGTACCCAACAGAATTGCACTCGGGAAAAAGATTTGCTTATACAAAATGACCATCCATTCTTACTACCCTTTTCTCTCTGTGTTTCCCATAAACAACAAATCATACTTCAAGATGAACATCGATGTTCTCTTCTCTTTCTTGCTGAGTGCATTGCAAATGATTTCCTGAAGAAAAAAATAGTGAGCTACAAAACAAAAAAAGAGTGAGCTGCAAAACAAAAACTGAGCTGCTGCAAAACAAAACCAAACAAAACAAAACCGCAGGGACGAGGCGAGTGGACTGCATCAATTTTTCTTCCAGACAACAACAAAGTGAGCTGCATAGAAGATTCAACCTTTTCCAATTATAATATTCCAATTTTTTTACACTTGGCAACAGAGGGAACTGCTGTGAGAGAGAAGATTACTGCAGCGAGAAACAAGTGAGCTGCACTTACAAACATATAAAAGTTACAATGACAGGGGACTTAAAAAATAAATCCACATTTTCTTTCCACTGGCGCACTGCATGTCCAATCCCCACAGTACTGCACCTGTATGCCCGTGGGACTGCAACCAAAACCTGGAAAATGCAAGAATATCAACTGTGAGCAAAAGGAAGATATAATGAACTAGTACAAAAAAGACACAGTGAAGTGCATGGCGACGGATCCGGCCGCGGCGAACAATAGGAGGTCGAGGGCCGAGCCAGAGAGGAGGAAGGGGGAGCTCTCGCCGTTTGTCGAAGGGGAGATGTTGCGGGCGCCGCTGCTGTACGCCGAGGAGAACAACAACGGGGCCTGTTGTGGCGGCCGCGAACTGCGGGCCGAGCCGCGGTGAGCTTCACAGTGGCCGCAATGAGCTGCACGCCCTGTTTTCTATGGATGCGGGAGCGATGCCTTCGCCGAATCTCATCCACAGCGGGCGGATCCCGTCCCCGACGACCAAATCCTATCTCATAGGGCCACGGAAGTAGAGGGGAGGTGTGGACTCGGGAGGTAGCTGTCAGGATCCGGCGCTCGACGGGGCTCCGAAGGTTAGCGGGCTCACCCGGGGAGGGGGTTGAGGGAAGAAGGAGAAGGCATGCAACCATGGTGGCGTGGATCTGGGTGGTTGTGGGGTACTGGGTGGTTGACGATGAGGATCCCGTCAGATCCATTCGTGGCTGGGCCGGGAGGCAGCCCTGAGCGCCAGCGGCGGCCGGGAGGAGAAGGTGAAGGTGGTGGTGGTGGGAGGCCGAGGCGGGGTTGCAAGGCAGTGCCCCGTCATGAATCCGACGGAGACAGGGAGGTAGAGCTGGATCTCGTCCGATCCGGCCGTTGCTTGATGGGGCGTGGCCGGCGGATGTAGGTGGCTTGGTGGGGGCGGTGACCCAGTGCGGGGATGGCGTGGTGGCGGCGGAGGGGAGGGAGGTGGCCTGGCGGTGGGAGGTCGTCGGGCATGGGGGAGCCGCTCGTGTCGCGCTGCGAGGTGGTGGATTACCCGGGCGGCGGAGCGGCCCCTAGCTTCGGAGGCATGAGCCCCTGGCGGCGCTGGTAGAGGAAGGTGGAGGGATGGTTGGAGGGAGGGGGTCGAGCTGGCTGAGGAGGAAGGTGGGAGGGAGGGTGTCGGTATCAAAACCGGCGGATCTCGGGTAGGGGGTCCCGAACTGTGCGTCTAGGCGGATGGTAACAGGAGACAAGGGACACGATGTTTTACCCAGGTTCGGGCCCTCTTGATGGAGGTAAAACCCTACGTCTTGCTTGATTGATATTGATGATGTGGGTATTACAAGAGTAGATCTACCACGAGATCAAGGAGGCTAAACCCTAGAAGCTAGCCTATGGTATGATTGTTGTTCGTCCTACGGACTAAAGCCATCCGGTTTATATAGACACCGGAGAGGGCTAGGGTTACACAGAGTCGGTTACAATGGTAGGAGATCTACATATCCGTATCACCAAGTTTGTCTTCCACGCCAAGGAAAGTCCCATCCGGACACGGGATGAAGTCTTCAGTCTTGTATCTTCATAGTCTTGGAGTCCGGCCGATGATGATAGTCCGGCTATCCGGACACCCCCTAGTCCAGGACTCCCTCAGTAGCCCCCGAACCAGGCTTCAATGACGACGAGTCCGGCGCGCATGTTGTCTTCGGCATTGCAAGGCGGGTTCTCCTCCATGTTCCATGTGTTAGCCGAATAGTGTCCGGTTTCTTCATAAATGTTGCGCTCCTTGGCTTCCACGTCCAATAATAGCCCTCTTCCACGTGTTGTATGAATGCGAAAAGCCAGGGTATTTTTACGTTTTACCCCCCTAGCTGCGCGAATAAGCCGCCTATAAGAGAGGCATGGATCCAGATCCAAATCACACCATCCTCCTTTCGCAAGTATTCATTGAAGCGCATCTGGCAAGAATCCATTCCAACATGGATAGTCGATGCGGCTCCTCTTCCAGCGCTCCCAGTCCTCAGCCAGGAGATTGGAGGAAATGCTCAGTCCCGCATAGAGAGTTAGTGACGCTCCAAGCTGAGGGATACCTTCCCCTAGCCTTTATGGTTCCAGTTCGAGCCGGACTGGCCACCTACAAGGGTGGGAAGCAGGCGGAGAGCGTCCCCAATCCCTCCAAAGGAGAGCGGGTATGCTTCGTCCCCTACTTAATAAGGGGACTCGGATTTCCCATACATCCGTTTCTCCGGGGCTCCTGGAGTTCTACGGACTCCAACTTCACCACCTCACACCTGCCTCCATTTTTCCACATCGCGGGCTTTGTAGCTGTTTGCGAGCTGTTCTTGGGCATCGAGCCCCATTTTGCGCTGTGGAAGAGATTTTTTTGCCTCGTACCCCGTTCTCACGAGGGGTCAATATATAAAGTGGGCGGAGCCGAAATATGGCGCATCGCTGGGACCGGATATCTATCCGGAACCCCGAAGAAGGCATCCGAAGACTGGCCTTCGGAGTGGTTCTATATGGAAGACGCCCCGCTGCCGGATCCAGTTCGGATCGGCCTCCCGGAGTTTAGCAGCGCTCCTCTGAAGAAACGCCTGAGCTGGCGCCCGCGGAGCCCTCAACGGGAAGATGATAGGAGCGTCCACTATCTGATGGGCCGGATACGGTTACTGGCCCATTCCGGATTAACCATGATTGGAGTCATGGCCACATGCATTATGCAAGGGGTGCAACCGCTCCAATATAGGGGCCACCCCATGTGGGATTTCAACGGGGAGAATGATGCCACCCGTCATGGCCGCAAGGGGCCGGGATCGACCGCCGATCTGGTGAAGATCCTGTCCGGCTTGTACAAGGGGGAGAAGGAGGACTTCCTCCGCACGAGTCCATTGAATGGATTATCCATGAATAACCCTCGGAGCTGGGTAAGCGAACGTTTATATATCTGATCCGTGCTTTCAAAGATAAGTGTCTTACTTTATGATTTCGACGCAGGAACTGCGCCGGGATGTGGAGGGCATAGAAAGCCCGACTCCAAAACCTGAGGATTCGGGAAGATCCCTTGATCCCGCCGCCGGAGAGGATTCGGACATAACGGTGGAACTGATTGACGGGGTGTTCCACTAGCTCAGCATAGACAATGCTCTAGTCGCCATTATGGCTGACTACCCTGGTTTAACCCCGGCTTCCCAGGTGAGCACGACCGAAGTCCTGACACCGTTACCTGTTTAATGCTTATTTCTGACCACCATGTATGAACGGTGCTTCGCAGGAGGTGCCTTTACGGCGGGAAGCCGAGCCCGTGGAGACCGACCAACCAAGGTCAGTGCGGCCCAGCAGGCGGAAGAGGAGTGCGGCGCGAATCGAAACGTCGCTGCAAAGGTATGGCGCACCATTGTCCTTTAAGGGAAAGACTCCTGGGAGGTATATTAATGCTCGTGATTCTTCCAGGAGAAAGAGCGCTCGCCGGACTGAGTCCGGAGAGGTTGCCAACCAAGCCTCCGCCAGCCAAGCTCCAACGCCTGGTCCGGAGAGGGAGGCGAGCGCAAGGCGCGAGCCGGATGCTCCTCCAACGGAGGATGCCGACAGGTTGTCCGCCACCAGGTCTGAGGTGGAGAGCGCCATGAATCACAGGCGCCATCAGACAGTTCTTTGTGACGCGTGTTTCTCCCCAGAGGCGTTGAATGCCTTTAATGCGGGAGACGCGTACCTCCGTGCTGCTCAAGATGGTTTAACCAGAGCCACGGAGCAGTATGTAAAACACATACGGGTGAGGAATTTTAATAGCTATATATGCCAGCAGCCCTCGAGACTTAAAACAGTTAAACTAACTGATTTAAGGATCATTTGTTATGCAGGATCTAACAGAGAAGAATACCCACCTGTCCCAGGAGCTTCAAGAATGCAAGGCCCAACTTGAGGCCGCACTAGCCGCTGCCAGCGGAGCCACAGAGACCCCCTCTGGTAATTCATATTACGAAAAGAGAAATAGTTTATGAAGTGCGGTGTGTGTATAGTCTGACAATAATATTGCAGAGGGTGTCGGACTAGATCCGGACAAGCAACATCTGCTGCACCAGCTGAAGGCCGGCGAGAAGGTGCTTATGAGGGTGCAGCAGGAGAGGAACAAACTCCAAGATGACAACACCCAGCTGGGCGAAGAACTAAAAGATGTTCGGGTCCAGCTGTCTAACTCCGTAAAGGAGAATCGGCGGCTTCATCACGGCATTTATAGTAAGTGCTTGAGCAAACTCTTTTGAAAAGAAGAGTTCGGTGAGGAAGTCGATTGACAGAAATGTGTCTGTAGGTGTGCTCACGGGTCTTCCGGCGGAGGAGATGCATGGTTCCACGGGAGACCCTCTTCCCGATATGCTACAACTGCACGAACGTGTTCGGCAGGCGATGAGCGGCGTCGTTCAGGCCTTATGGCCTTCCGTCTCCCTACCCGAGGGTCTTGGAGGGCTTGCTGAGAAGCTTCAGGGAGTACGGCGGCGTCTCCGTTTGTGGAAGATATCAGCCTGCCGTCAAGGCGCCAGGGAGGCCTGAGCCATGGTGAAGACGCGGTACCCGAAGGCTGATCCAAACCACATGGCCGAGGTCGAACCTGCAGGGCCCGATGGGAAGGAGATCCATGTGAGCCTGATGTACGGCCAAGTAGAGATGGCCGCGAAATATTCCCAACAGGTCTGTAAATTAGACAGCCTGTTAGATGGGATTGAAGAGGAGAACAATCAGTCAGTTTGACGATGTAATTTAAAGTGACATGTAAAATGCCTTCTAGCCGGATTGTAGATCGTTTGTCTTTGCGGACATTTTCGCTTCAACCTCGGGACCCAACAGTCCGGAGTGTGTCCGAATACCCTTACGGTTATAAAAAGAAACTGGGGCATGCATGGAGACAAGGCGTAGGGGTCATGAGTGGTTTATCAGACAAGTGCCCAACTAGCTATGTTATATTACATGGTTAGTAAGAAACATCTTCCAGGGAGAATAGTTCCGTTAGGGGTTCCTTTCCCTGGGAGGCATGCCCTAAAGTGCATGACCGGACTGCGAAAAGAGCAGAAAAATCATCTGGGGGCAGATAAATAAATAAGTAATAAATCATCTTTCAGGTCACCGACCGAATATTCCCTTAAGAACGCTAGCCTTCGGCTTCACCCAGTCTGAGGTACACATCCGGCTGACCCGGCAGTAACAATCGCAGAGGTGCTCCCTTTACCTCCTCGCCGAACAAACGGGAACGTAGGGGTAAGCACAGGAGCCAGACAACCCGGCTTGGCCAAAAATTAAGTCATATCGTTGCATATAATGGTGTGTAAAAGGTACATGCAGAAGTATGACGCATGTGTTGGGCATGAAGCCCATATAAATAAGCTTCTGTTAAAGAAGCCCCCAGGTATAATGAGTGCGAGTAGCACATCGAGTGGGTGCGAACAAAGCGCAGATCAGCCCTCAAGAGGCTTGTACTGAAAGAGGGAGGAAAAAGGAGGGAAAACAAAGACAGCGGAAAAATATGAAAGGTGGACGGAGGAAGGAGACGAACTCTGAGTCCGGCGCTAGGCGTAGAATCTTCGGAGACGGGCTGCGTTCCATGGGTTTGGCTCGAGTCGATTGTTAGATGCGTTGCGTAGACGGTATGCACCGCCGGTAAGGACTTGGTCGATGATGAAGGGACCTTCCCACTTGGGCTTAAGTTTGTCCTTTTTCTTGTCCGGCGGGCGTAGAACTAGCTCGCCAACATTGTAAGTTTTGGCCCGTACTTCTCTGCTTTGATATCTTCGAGCCTGCTGCTGATAGAATGCGGAACGGGATTTTGCCACGTGGTGCTCCTCCTCTAAGGCGTCCAAACTATCCTGCCGATCCAACTCGGCTTCTCTTTCTTCGTACATGCGCACACGAGGTGAGTCATGAATTATATCGCAGGGCAAAACTGCCTCGGCGCCGTATACCATAAAAAATGGTGTGAATCCGGTAGTGCGGTTTGGCGTGGTCCGCAGCCCCTAGAGTACGAAGTCGAGCTCCTCTACCCAGTGCGTGTTAGATTCCATGAGGGACCGCACTAATCTGGGTTTAATGCCGCTCATGATTAGACCATTTGCTCGTTCCACTTGACCGTTAGTTTGAGGGTGGTAGACTGAAGCATAGTCGAGCTTGATGCCCATGCTTTTGCACCAGAGTTTAACCTCGTCGGCCATGAAATTCGTGCCGTTATCAGTGATGATGCTGTGGGGGATGCCAAAATGGTGTACTACCCCGGATATGAAGTCTATCACAGGTCCGGATTCTGCCGTTTTAACCAGCTTGGCCTCTATCCATTTGGTGAATTTGTCCACCATGACCAATAAGTATTTGTGCTTGTGGGTTCCCCCTTTAAGGGGTCCAACCATGTTAAGCCCCCAGACCGCAAACGGCCAAGTGATGGGTATAGTTTTGAGGGCGGTGGGTGGCATGTGGCTTTGATTAGCAAAGAGCTGGCAACCAACGCATCGTTGGACTAAGTCCTGAGCATCTGCCCGGGCTGTCGGCCAATAAAATCCTGTACGGAAGGCCTTGCCTACAAGGGCCCGGGCTGCAGCGTGGTGCCCGCCGAGTCCGGCGTGAATTTCAGCCAGGAGATTTCGCCCTTCCTCTTCGGAGATACACCTTTGAAGGACTCCGGTTTTGCTTTTCTTATAAAGTTCTCCCTCATGGACCTTGTAGGCTTTAGATCGCTGAACTATGCAGCGGGCCTCATTTAGGTCTTCGGGAAGTTCCTGCCTGATTAAGTAGGCTAGGAATGGCTCCGTCCACAGGGCAATTACTGCCATTATTTCGTGGGCTGAAGGTGTTATTTCATTGGCTGAGCCACCGATTGTGTCAGAATGTTCTGTGTTGGGTGGTGCAGTTGGTTTCGGGTTGTGATTTCCGGACTCCTCTTCCCATAATACGGATGGCTTAAAGAGCCGTTCCAGGAAGATGTTTGGAGGGACGGCATCGCGTTTTGCGCCGATGCGTGCCAACACGTCTGCTACCTGGTTATTATCCCGGGCTACATGGTGGAATTCGAGTCCTTCGAACCGGGCTGACATTTTTAGGACGGCGTTACAGTAGGCTGCCATTTTTGGATCCTTGGCGTCAAAGTCTCCATTTACTTGGGATATTGCGAGGTTTGAATCCCCGCGCACCTCTAGGTGTTGAATGCCCATGGAGATTGCCATCCGGAGGCCATGTAGAAGGGCCTCGTATTCGGCTGCATTGTTGGAGTCCGTGTACATTATTTGAAGTACATATTGGACTGTGTCTCCGGTTGGGGATGTCAAGACGACGCCAGCCCCCAAGCCAGCCAACATTTTGGAGCCGTCGAAATGCATGATCCAATTGGAGTATGCGCCGTACTCTTTAGGGAGTTCGGCTTCGGTCCATTCGGCGATGAAGTCAGCCAAAACTTGTGACTTTATAGCTCGCCGTGGTTTGTAGGTTATGTCAAATGGTAAGAGCTCAATGGCCCATTTTGCAATCCTGCCCGTCGCGTCGCGATTATTTATAATATCGTTGAGAGGTACTTCGGAGGCCACCGTTATGGAACACTCTTGAAAGTAGTGTCGCAGCTTCCGGGATGCCATGAACACCGCATACGCTATCTTTTGATAATGTGGGTACTGGGATTTGCATGGAGTTAAGATAGTGGATACGTAGTACACTGGTTTTTGAAGAGGGAATTTTTGCCCTTTTGTTTCTCGTTCGACGACGAGTACGGCGCTGACAACTTGATGTGTTGTCGCGATATATAATAACATAGGTTCGCCCAAGTTGGGCGCGGCCAGGACCGGATTTGTTGCCAATATGGCCTTAATTTCTTCGAGTCCGGCCGTGGCAGCATCCGTCCATTCAAAGTGTTCTGTGCGCCGGAGGAGGCGATAGAGGGGCAGCGCTTTTTCTCCCAAACGGGAGATGAAGCGGCTTAGGGCCGCCACGCATCCCGTCAATTTTTGTATTTGTTTGAGGTCTTTTGGGATATCCAATTGTGACAGAGCCCGGATCTTGGCTGGGTTTGCTTCAATTCCTCTACCGGATACGATGAAGCCCAAGAGCTTTCCGGCTGGTACGCCGAAAACACATTTTTCCGGGTTGAGCTTAATGTCGTATGCTCGGAGGTTGTCGAATGTAAGCCTCAAATCGTCTATTAGAGTTTCGACGTGTTTGGTCTTGACGACCACATCGTCTACGTACGCCTCCACTATTTTGCCTATCTGGGTGGCCAGACATGTCTGAATCATGCGCTGATATGTTGCGTCGGCGTTTTTGAGCCCAAAGGGCATTGTGTTGAAGCAGAATGGTCCGTACGGAGTAATGAATGCCGTTGCGGCCTGGTCTTTTTCCGCCATCTTGATTTGATGGTATCCGGAGTATGCGTCGAGGAAGCACAATGAGTCGTGTCCTGGGGTAGCGTCGATGATTTGGTCGATGCGAGGGAGAGGGAAAGGGCCCTTTGGACAGGCCTTGTTAAGGTCTTTGAAATCGACACAAAGGCGCCAGGATTTGTCCTTTTTTGATACCGTTACCAGGTTGGCTAGCCAGTCCGGATGTTTTATATCTCTGATGAATCCGGCTTATAAGAGTTTGGCTAGCTCCTCTCTCATTGCCTGTCTTTTGGGTTCGGAAAATCGCCGAAGAGCCTGTTTGACTGGCTTGAATCCTTTTAGGATATTTAGGCTGTGTTCTGCCAGCCCGCGTGGGATTCCTGGCATGTCTGAAGGGTGCCAGGCAAAAATGTCCCAATTTTCCCGAAGGAATTCTCGTAGTGCGGCTTCTACATCAGGATTTAATTGTGCCCCAATGGAGGCCATCTTTGTAGGGTCCGTTGGATGGACCTGGATTTTGACTATTTCGTCTTCTGGTTTAAAAGAGGTGGACTTAGACCTCTTATCGAGTATCACATCGTCCCTATCCACCATGGAGCGCAGCGCAGTGAGTTCCTCTGCCGCTAGGGCTTCAGATAATGCCTCTAGGGCCAGTGCGGCTGCCTTATTTTCAGCGCGGAGTGCTATATCTGGATCGCTGACAAGAGTGATTATTCCATTGGGCCCGGGCATTTTGAGCTTCATGTACCCGTAATGGGGTATAGCTTGGAAGATTGTGATTGCCTCTCGCCCTAACAAGGCGTGATATCCGCTGCCGAATGGGGCCACTTGGAATGTGACCTCTTCGGACCTGTAATTGTCCGGCGAGCCGAACACTACGTCTAGTGTGATTTTTCCTGTGCAGCGTACTTCTCGACTAGGGATTATTCCTCTGAAGGTTGTGCTGCTTCGCTCAATGCGGCTCCAGTCAATTTCCATTTTTTGAAGGGTTTCCTCGTAGATGAGGTTTAATCCGCTGCCGCCATCCATGAGTACCTTGGTAAGATGAAAGCCATCCACTATCGGACTGAGGACCAATGCGGCTGGTGCTCGAGCTGTTCAGAATTTAGGTTCGTCGCTGGCATTGAAGGTGATAGCTGTGTCGCTCCATGGATTTGTTGTTGCTACTTGGTAGACTTCGGCGAGGCTGCGGATTGTTTGTTTCCGCATGTTATTTGATGCGAAAGTCTCGAAGAGTGTTAATACCGTACTGGTACTGTTGGGCTGGTTGCTCGGGGCTAGAAGGCCTTCGCCACTTTTGGCCACCTGCCGTAGTATCCAACATGCTCGAAGGCTATGTGTTGGAGTGGCGCCCTCCGTACTGTGGATTTTACAGGGTCCGTTGAGCCATCCCTCCTGTACGGTTCCGTGCCCTTTAGGGGTTTTTTGCTTTTTGGTTTTTTACCCAGGTGCTTGAGTATGACGCACCCTTTTATTTCGAACTAGGGTTGTATTCAGGGCCGGATTGTCCCAAAACCTGGTTTCGGTTTTCCAGGCACTCTCCATCGCACAGTATTTTTGTACTATGGTCGCCAGATCGGCGAAGCATGTAACTTTGTGATGACTTATGGCGTTCATGATTCCCTTGTCCGTGCAATTGTTGCAGAAAATTGAGATTGCGCTTTCCTCACGGCAGTCTTTTATCCTGTCCATGACCAGGAGGAATCTGGCCCATTAGTGATGTACTGTTTCATCGGGCTCTTGCCGTATTTGAGATAGATCGCTTATGTTTGGGTGGGCGGGCAGAATTAAATTCGGAACCCCGCCCGATCTGAGGCTTAAAGGCCGAGAAGTTTCCGGATTTGGAAGCTTGGATTGCAGGATGTTATCCAACAAATCTGGTCCGATGCCTGACTTTAGGTTCAGTACTTGATTGACATCCATCCCTCCGCGGTAATCCGGCATGAAGGGATCGGGAATCCGGACATAACTGGTCTTTAACATAGAGGAAGAGCCGCCGCGTTGTTCCTCTACCACGACAGCGTGGTGGGTAGCCTGGGGAGAATTAATTTCTCTCGGATCGGTTTTAAGCCCAATCTGATCGTAGTCCATGGCGACTCCCAGGGCGGCGATGCGATCCAAGAGCTCATTTACGGAGGAGAGCTCCATCGGATCTAGCTGCTCGGCGAATTCCGAGTTGACGTGAAGATCGCTTTTGATGACTCGAGAGGTCATTGTCGGAGCGGCGGCCGAACAGGCGGTCATAAGAAAACCGCCTAGCCGGATAGTTTGGCCGGGGGCCAAAGCTCCCTTGACGACGGCGCCGTCTTTAAAGACGGGAAAAGGCATCCCTCCTAATCGCGACGGCACAGAGGAATTCTCAATGAAAGCACCAATGTCGGTGTCAAAACCGGCGGATCTCGGGTAGGGGGTCCCGAACTGTGCGTCTAGGCGGATGGTAACAGGAGACAAGGGACACGATGTTTTACCCAAGTTTGGGCCCTCTTGATGGAGGTAAAACCCTACGTCCTGCTTGATTGATATTGATGATGTGGGTATTACAAGAGTAGATCTACCACGAGATCAAGGAGGCTAAACCCTAGAAGCTAGCCTATGGTATGATTGTTGTTCGTCCTACGGACTAAAGCCATCCGGTTTATATAGACACCGGAGAGGGCTAGGGTTACACAGAGTTGGTTACAATGGTAGGAGATCTACATATCCGTATCGCCAAGCTTGTCTTCCACGCCAAGGAAAGTCCCATCCGGACACGGGACGAAGTCTTCAATCTTGTATCTTCATAGTCTTGGAGTCCGGCCGATGATGATAGTCCGGCTATCCGGACACCCCCTAATCCAGGACTCCCTCAGAGGGGGTCGAGTCGGCTGAGGAGGAAGGTGGGAGGGAGGGGGTCGGGCACGAAGACAAAGTGGGAGGGAGGGGGTCGGGCATGAAGACAAAGTGAGAGGGATGGTGGGTGATTTCGTTGCGGGAGGAAGGTGTTAGCAGA
>NC_041389.1:603225142-603232932 GCF_002162155.2 Triticum dicoccoides
CGATCCGTAGGAAGTATAGTAAAAATGAGGTGATTTTACCCAGCGATCGGCGGGGAGCATGGCCTGTCATGCGGTCCCACGTGTCATGATGTACCAAGGCGATGCGCGTGTCCCTCTTGAGGCAGAAGCAATACTAGTATGTGGTTTGAGATGATGTCGAACCGAAGTGTGAAATAATGGTTGCTTCGTCCGTGTGGGAAGGTGCGGCATTGTGATTTGACGTCTCATTGCTCATTACTAACACTGGGCCAGTACGAGTGGGGTGCGTCCCCCCTGCTGTTCTGCACTGTTATTTGGTGCTTGACACGTCGACCCGGTTGCACATGAGATGACCCCCACATCCTTTGTCAAAATAAACAACACCCTGATCAATGCATTTCACTCTTCCGTGCAATGGACGGGCACCTTACTTGCTCCTACAGGTGCTTAAGCTTGCCACATAGGCATAAAGTCTGATGTGGCAAGTTAATCAAGAAAGTTTGGTGACCCAAGGAAGAAATGATGCTAAGCACGTGTACCTAGGTGAAAAGACAATTTTGAGTCTATAGCTAATTAAATGAAGCAAACTTAGCAACACCATTTAATTGGAAGAGGTCACTCCTTGGCAAATGCAATAAATACTAGTACTCCCTGTGTCCCATAATATAAGAACGTTTTTGGCACTACACTAGTGTAAAAAACGTTCTTATATTATGGGACGGAGGGAGTACAAAGAAAGAGATAGAGAGGAGTAAAAAATACAATTATAGCCAACCTTATAGCCAACCTTGTTGTAGTATGAGTGACTAAGTGATGACTATGCATGACATGCCAACATCAGATAGCCTAACGCACCGTGTTAAATCTCCAAGGGCGCGACCGCGAGCGATCCGACGGTCGTGGTAGGCGCGACCGTGATACGGGCTACTGGCAGCCCTTGGATCTGAGATCAAACGGTCGCATGCTAAGTTGCTGAAATTTGCAGAATTACCCTCCAGGATAGGATATTCGCCCATTGGTCTAGAATCACGCCATGCAACCATTCGATCTCCGAACCAAGGGCTCTCGGAAGCCCGTATCATGGGAGAATGGAAAGCCACTACCCTGCCATTCGCACGCTGGCAGTTTGCTCCTACTCGTCCCGGCACGTCCTTTAGTACTACGGCGGTTCGCTCCTAGTCGTCCCGTCCATTCACATTACGGCAGTTCCACTAATCCTAACCCTCTTCCCAAATCCATGGCGTCCCAAATCTCCCCGATCGGCGGTGAGTACAAGGTTAGAACCATCACCGGCGATGAGTTCGACGGCATCTACACCCGTTCTTCCGCGACGGTGAAAGGATGCCTTTCTCGCTTCACACGCATGTTCGAAGACTCACATGATGAGTGGGTCGCCGGGCTAGATGTTGAGTACACCACAGTCGTGGGACGAGAGAAGGATCTAAAGGACGAAGAGAGGAAGAAGCCCACCGTGATCCAGGTTTGCGTGCATGACTTATGCTTGGTCTACCACATATGCCATGCCGACGTTGAGTGCCAGGATTTTAAGGACTTCCTCGAGAGCAACCTAGTCAAATTCGTTACTGTAGACTTTGGTAACGATAAAGAAGTCCTGCGTCGGATAGGCCTCATTGTAGGCAACACCTTCGACCTCCAAAAAATCAGCTGGTGTCCTCTCGTCAGCCTTCAATGCTGACCCTGAAAGGAGCCATGGTTCATCCTTCGTACGGTAAACTGGAGAAACCTCCATACACGTTTCATCGTCATGCATGGCAGCGGAATGTACTAGATATAGACCACATCCAGTACGCTGCAATGGATGGCTACCTTTGTTTCAATATCTACATGGGTTGGATGAAGAGCAACAGCCTAGTTGGCGGTTCAAGCAAAGAAGTATCGGCCAAGAGGAAGAGGGACAAGGATGAAGTCGAGGACTCCGAGTAAGGTGGCAGTGTCGTTGCTCATGGTGGTTCTAATGCAGTGTCTACCGGAATAGTTGCAAAAGTTTAATTTCAGGTGTGCTTAATTTAATTTGAGGGGTGTGTTGTGCTGAGCCCCCAGCAGAACTATGTTATGTTTCTTCTTGTTACTTTAACTCTTCAGTAAGTACATACTACTATCTCTTACATTTCATCTTTTAGTTGGTATAGTACTACCACTCGTTTATTCACATTATATACGTACAATATATATGGCCAACATCATATAGCCAGCAGTTTAGTTGTCAAAGAATTTCAGGGTGCTTAGTTTTGTCAAAGAATTCCAGGGTGCTTAGTTTTATTTGAGGGGTGGGTTGTGCTGGACACCATTATTGTGACTAGCCTTTTTAATAGTACTATATGCATAATTTGGGTACGAGCGCTCTCTATATGTATCACCTTTTTTTAATTTCAAGTTTTGCTCCATGGCGCAATCCATCGATACTACTACTGTACAAAAGTATAC
This sequence comes from Triticum dicoccoides, assembly GCF_002162155.2. NCBI lineage: Eukaryota > Viridiplantae > Streptophyta > Magnoliopsida > Poales > Poaceae > Triticum > Triticum dicoccoides. Next base: position 603,227,567 of record NC_041389.1, read on the forward strand.
ATTTTTTAAAAGGCTAGAGGGCGGGGCAGTCTAGCTTGGTCGGTTTCACGAGAGGCGAGGGCCTTTGTGATTTGATGGCTCATTACTGCTGGAAGGTGGGGCCTTGTGATTTGACTGCTCATATAAATGCGCCGATGACCTGATCGAGGAGGAACAAAGAACCGTGCGGTATACTCAAGTTTTACACTGGAGTAGTACTGTGACGGAGGAGCACGAAACACGGCAGCCCAGTGCCATATGGCGATAAAAAATGATCTAATTTGCTAGTCATCTCCTTGCTAGCATTGTTCTATTCATTCCCTCAAAAAAAAAAAACCATTGTTCTATTCATGCCTCGCAGAGAACGTGACATGTGCGGCGAAACACCCGAAGCAAAAGATGAAACACAACAGCAAAAGAAGAAGGAAGATTATCACCCCAAATGATCTAATTCACCGCGGAGTCGTAACTGCTTCTTCATCGCCTCCACGACCTCCATCTCCTTGCGCGTCTCCTCCGCCATCTTCTTCATTCTGTCCATGACGCGGGATTTCTCAACGCGATCCTTCATCATCTATTCCACGGTCGCATTACATACCTTGACAGCAGCCGGGTGCTCGATGCGGAGCTTCGCCAACTCCTCCTTCTGTTCCATGACGAGGGCCTGCAGCATCTTCATCGAGGAACTACTATTCTCATGTAGCTTCTTCCAGCTGATGTTCTTCTCCTTGAATAGGTCGATCTCGTGGCAGAGCTTCGCCTTGTCATCCTGAAGTCGCAGGATTTCACCGGTCGCCTTCTTCTCCGAGGCAATGCTCTTCTTTAGCAGCATCACCAAGCCGGCGGTCAACTCCCCCTGCTGATTGAGCTCAGCATCGTCGAGGCTCTCCTTCAGCAACTCTGTCAAGCCTTGGATGAACTCCTTCTGCTTATTGAGGTGCTTATTGAGCTGATCGGGCATGCCGTCGAGGGATAACGACTCCAGCTCCGCCGGCTCGGCATGTTCGCCTCCACGGCTAGGGCGCTCCTGGGAGCCACCGCTTGCCCGTGAGAGATCTTTCGAGGTCTCTGCGTGGCGGCGAGCCCTCTCTTTTTTTCCCGCAGCCTTGGTTGCCGCTCCCTTGTTACGAGTAGTTCTCAACCTAGAGCTCTGCTCACCGGCCATGGCAACGACGGACGAAGAAGAAGCACTTATGAGGAGGAAAGGTATAGTAATTTTCGGTTAGGTAGTTCCCCTTTTTATAACCTAAGTACTAGCACTAGTAGTACTAATACCTGCATAGTGGGAACACGTTCAGGTTTGGTACGTAGTACTAGTAGGTGTGAGCAGGCTTTCGAATGTGATGGGAACAAGGTAAAGATTAATTGATGGTTTTGATTTCGAGGCCCGAAACGGCTCTCGATGAGTTTAGTGGAACATAAATTTCAAGTAGACTACACTGCTCAAATGCGTAAATATTATGTTACTATCAAAAATTGGCACAAAATACGAAGGAGACCAACGGAAGTACTACTAGCAACCCACGATTTAACTACTCGCATGCGCGCAGTGGAGTAATAATGTCTTTCTTCTGCCCTCACATCCACTCAATTTGCATGCGCTGTATTAATTGACCATCAATGAAGTGAACGACTTTACACGCGTCAAATTATCACATGGGGTGGATCTTGGTACAAAATTGCCTCCACCCGTGTACCTGCGTGTGCGTGCGAGGCAATGAGTGCGTGTGTGGCGTGCGTGCACATCTTCGCTTCGTGCATGTACCGCCAGTATGGCTCAGGGAGGACGAGTACATTCTTCTGGAACCAGCAGCACGTCACTGTGATCAATCCACGCAAGGAGGTCGCGACAACGCCTCCACATGTGCCACGTGGCTTCATGAACTGTAAGAGAGACAATGTGTAGCGTGCCATTGTTATTCTAATTTATGTGTTTTGCACATACTCGAAGTACTAGTAATTTACACATGCATTGCACGCATCAGATTTTGCAACCAAATTATGAATAAACACCACACTATAGCATGTAAGCTCTTAGTCATATATGCGTGATGTAGCCCTTCGTTTAATTCTTATAGTTCATCTCATTCGAAATCAAATTAGTTTTTATAAAAAAGCTAAGAACGCGTGAATAGGAAAAACATGGGATTATAGTGGAATGTCGTATTGAATCCTACAGGATTGTACGAGTGTTTGATTGTGCATAGAAAAAACGCAGAATTCTTTCAAAGAGGTTTGAGTGGATGGGATGTTTCCTATGAAATCTAGTGCAAATGAATCATATGGAAAAATTCCTATGGTTTACAATCCTACGAATCAAACAACCAAGATAGGAAAATTCCCTAATGATTAGAATCCTCCAAAATTCCTTTGAGAATCCTTTGAATCAAAGAAGCCTTTAATCTATTTTATGATTCATGGAATTGTGCGTTGTAAAGCATAAAGTAAAAACAAATAATGGCAATTCAACTAGAAAAAAAGTTTGGACAGTTATGATACGGAAGATTCTAGAACAAAAGAGAACCACTGTTGTTTTGAGGTTTGTGCATTATGCTTAAGTTCAACCATGGAGTCTGCTAGATTGTACATGTGGCAAAATCCAGTGGGGGGCTAGAAGATGGTGCAAGGGGCTGAGTGGAGGGAGACTATGAAGGAATGCACAAGTGCGAGATCAATATTTAGAGAGAGGAGGCGAACACGTGCGCTGTTGCACGCAGTGGCGGAGCCATGAAAAATAAATGAGCTAGGGGGCCAAGCATTGCTAATCCTTTACGAGGAGGGTCAATTCATGAAATTAAACCTTTTTAGCAGCAATTGTCTAATGATCACATTCATATTAGCCTCGATATATAGTGATGTTAGGGGGGGCAGGGCCCTTGCCGCCCCCTGTCTTCGCCATTGTGCACGCATCTGAGAGATGAAGCGGAAGGCATGGATGATGAGAGGGGGACGTTGGATATATAATTAATGTGGGTGTATTAGCTATTTATGTTAGTCCTATATAGAGAGGTATAGATTGATCGATGTGGACGTGGGAGAGGTATAGATTGATCGATGTGGATGTGGGAAAGAGGGTGAGACCTCACTGGATATATCGATTGATCGGTTTGTGTGGAAAACTATGAAAGACCTAGCTATATACACACATACATAGAGGAACATCCATTGTTGCGCATGCACGCGTGAGAGATAAAGAATGCCCGGTATGAGGGAGAGGGGGATGTGTGTGGGTGTGTGCCTTCATGGGAGACCGACCTGAAGAAAAAGATTGCATGCGTGCGATAGATAATGCCGACTGGTAGTGTGTGTGCATGCATGCACGAGATAAAGTTAGTGGTACAATTATAAAGAGAAGACTACTGTGTGGGTGTAAAAGAATAGGTGAGGTCATAATCAATGTAAGGTTGAATTCAAATATTTGAATAAGAGATCCTGATGTTTGAAACCCATGCATGCATGAATATAACAGAGATCTGCGCGGTGTGCTTTGGAAACGAGCATGTTGTAATGTATACACATTGAACAAGGTCAGACTAATTTGAATTTGAGATACCGATGGCAGATATCATTTGCCAATGTCGCATGCGTGCATGTAATTGGAGATGATGGGCGGCTTTCGCATCACATATCTATATCTATACCCCTATATATATTATTATATATTTTTTATATTATGAGCGGGTAACTTTAACTTTGAAAGATGGTCGTTGGATGAGGCGAATCCGAAGGTCCAAAGATGGCAAATTTGAGCACTATTGGCCGTTGGAAATCGTCTAGATTCCACCAGATTTCGCCACATGTATAATCTACTAGACTCCATGGTTGAACTTAAGCATAATGCACAAACATCAAAAAACAAGCACTTCTTATTTGTTCTAGAATCTTCCGTATCATAATTGCCCAAATGTTTTTCTACATGATTTGTCATTATTTGTTTTTTACTTTATGTCTTACAACGCACAATTCCATGAATCTTAAAATAGATTAGCTTTCTTATAAAAACTAGATTATTTTGAATGAAATGAACTATAAGAATTAAACGAACATCTACATCATGCATATATGACTCAAAGCTTGCATGCTATAATGTGGTATTTATTCATAATTTTGTTGCCAAATCTCATGCGTGCAATGCACGTGTACCTTACTCTAGTCTAAATGGTGTTTGTGTGTGTGTTGTGCGTGTTCAGGTGCAAATTGTCTTTTTTGGGTACACGTTAAGCTTGTTCTTCCGAAATTTCAAGCCGCGCCTTGTTATGCTGAAAATTGAAGCTAGCGTCTTTGTCTATCGTGCTACAAAACTCCCGCCTCTTCAACCCGCGCCTTGTTAGCCTGAAATATTTAAGATATATCTTTGTCTCGTTGTGCTCCGACAACTCCCTCCATCTCAACCCGCGCCTTGCTATTCCAAAATTACAACGCGCATGAAAACTCCCACCTCCTGTGAAATCCCGACACGTGAAATGCCCGTGGTACCCCTGAACTGAAAGAACAGCCTCAAATCAGTGGGGGGTACTTTCGTAACTTACCCCACATTTCATACAAGCGCGTCTCTAAGCCATGGTTCCCCACTGCCATCCCATCCGCCCACCTATTCGTACACCGAGGCCGCAAAAACCCGCGATGAAACCCCACACCCTGCTCCGTCCGCCACCCAGCCGGAGCTCCTTCCCCGATGACGTCATCCACAGCAACACCTCGACGTCCCTCATCCACCGTACCGGATGAGGATCCGTCTTTGATCTCATCATCCCGCCGGTTCAGCCACACCGTCCTCCACCTCCAAGGAGCTGCCCCGATGTTCCCCTCGTCTTTCGCGCCACCTCCATTCCCACACCGCCATCTTCACCTGCACCAGCGGAAGAGCATCATCATCACCATTTCCTCGGATGAAGCCGTGGCCTAATCGGCGCCACCAAAGAGGTTGTACACTAATCGCTGCATTTTCTTCTTGATTCGGTCTCACGGTGCTGCCGGCGCTCGGTCCCGAGCCGACACGACGCGGCTCCATCCACGGCGGCGTCGCCGGCCACTTCCTCCACAGCGTTGCTCCCTCGGTGGCGACGTCCATATCAATAGGAGCTGCTGCTGCTTTAGCTCTCGCTCGCACTGCTGCTCTGCTCTTGCTCTCGGTCCCCTGCCTGGTCTCCTCTTGCTATTGCTCTTGCTCGTGCTGCTACTCTCGCTCTTGCTCTTGCTTGCGATGCTGCTCCGATTTGGCTACACTTCAGTCGACTGAATCGACTTTTGGGTCAGTCGATTTCCAAGGGGTGGGCTCACCGGGGTGAAGGAAGAACCAGCCGCAGCGAGGAGGGGGGCTCGCCGGAGAGGTACCCCACTATCTATCTTAGGGTTCAGGATGGGGGCGATGGTCGCCGACGGTGGCG
>NC_041389.1:603233485-603278219 GCF_002162155.2 Triticum dicoccoides
TGGGGAGTGTTTTTGGGGCGGGCGGGGCAGCGGGGGGCAGCTGTTTGGCCTGTGGTGGTTGGCGGCTCAGGTGGGGGGTGGGGGTGGAGGTTGAAGATGAACCGCAGGCCCTTGATTTTGTATCCAACGGCTGCAAAATCGACTGACCAGAGATGAAAAAGTCAGCCGACCGACGTGTAGCCTCACCTTGCTAGTGCGTTCAGTTTCGACAGCAAAATTCAGTTTGGACAGTTAGGTTCAGTTTCGACAGTTAAGTTCAGTTTCGACAGTTTAGTTCAGAGATGAGCGGCTGATGTATTTTACATCTAGCACTTTGTGGTTATGTATTTTACATCATGTATTGGAGATGCTATTAGAATTCCACTCAGGTTAACGTTGTTTGTTGTCTCTCTTGTCCTGCTTCAGCCTCGGCGTCGTACAACTCACCGAAGCTGCTCCAACGATGAAACCCTCCATCACAGCGGAGCAGTACCTCGGGCTCCATCTCCAGACGCCTAAGATCTTCTTCCCCTCCTCCGACAGCAAAGTCAGCCGGAGCATCCTCACTGGCCAACCCAATCATGCTCAGATCAACATGGCTTCGCCAAAGAGGTTGTACACTTGTTGCATTTCTTGTTTACTCTACATGTTATATATATTGTCCACTGAGCACTCGTAGTAACGGGAAATACGATTATTTTATCCCACTATATGACAAGCAGTGAGGTACCAGGCAACTTAGCTATCCGTGATGGACTCTCTTGAACACCATCATTATTTATCTCTGCGTGTTTGAGTTGTGCACTTGTCGATGGGCCTGGGAGTTGAGCTAGTATGGCAGTGGCCTCGGTCCAAAGTAATAGAAGTAGCACAAAAAAAAAATTTTTAATGTAGGATTTTCCTTGCTCAAGCCTGCCTACTAGAATCGCCAGTGCTTGAAAGGAAAAGTGAATGAAAAACATAGGAATTGGAAAGTTTCCTATGGTACTACTTTTCTTGAATTTGGTGCAAAGGAATGGAGCAAAGGAAAACTGTAGGATTTGTTCCTTTAGTGTCTCCTTGAAAGAAAAACCATAGGAATTCTAATTTCCACTTCTCCTCCTTTTCATATTCCTATTCATCAAGCACAAGACTAAGAGATAGTAGCATAATAGCATTATAACCGTACATTTTCTTGTGGTTTGACTTAATCTCACCATGCTTTTTTGCATCCTGTGATCTTCCAATTGTTGTGAATCAAACACCCAGATTGGCAGAAATCCTGTGTTTTTAAATTCTCTGTTTTGCACGTGCATTCCTATCCTATTCATGTCTATTTCCTATCCCTGCATTGTTAGAATCCTCAAATTCAAACAAGCCCTTACTCAATTACTTCTATTAGAGATATGTGTCAAAGAAAACCTTGTGTGGTTTGTCCTGCTCCTGCGGCGCTGTGTTCCACCCCAGCTCAGCTGCTCCAACGACGGAAGGGTTCATCACAGCAGGGATCCGCTCTCAAGACTGTCTTTCGCCGCCTCAGATCTTCTTCCCCGCCGCCGGCAGCCACGACAACTACATTACCATCGTCAACTGAGCAGATGACCTTGAGGACTACACGGGTCCGCAAGAGAGGTCGCACTCTTCCGTGTCTGCTTACGTTATGCGTTGCTTAATATGATGACATGCTACATTATCGTCGTGTTCACCTATTAGACTCTGAGTCAGGTCCAAACTAATGCTGAAACTTGAGTTTTTAAATGGTTGTGGGGTACATATTGGGGCAGCAATCAGTACTATATGTCTACTATCTGGTTAATCTCCGGTGTCTACTATGAGTTTCATGTTGGGTGCAAACAAACATTAAAGGAGCCATTATCTATATTTTTTAACTAAAGCTACTATCTGCCTACTATCATTGGTTTTGGGTCTATCCACAGTTTACCATCACTCTAGATTTGTGCATGCACTCCTTACATAATCTCACTATGTTTTATTCCTATGCATGCCAGTTATTGTACACAATGGAACTGATCATGTAGAGTAAAAGAGACGAGCCTTGCGTGGCAATAAAATTTCATGCAGACGTCGTTCCATGGTGGGCGCAAAGGCAGCCCCCCTCCACCCATTTCGGATCGTAATCAAGAGGAAGATAACTGTTCTGAGGGGGATTCAGAAGGAGAAGACCACTCCTATTTACCCCATGAGGTCTTCGCTCTAACTTGGCATGCTGATGTTGGTAATATCATGCATATGGTGCCTTGCATTGCTTACTGTATACATTCAAGATGTTATCTGCTTAGTTTAGACATGCTTTGTGTCAATGCCATGTGTTTTGTTTCTTTATCGTATATGTGAATCATGCAATGCCATCTTGTCTAGCCAGGCATCATATATGTGAATTTTGCAATGCCACCCTGGTTAGCCAGTCATCTTATATGTGAATTATATCATGCCATCATTTTTTATTATGTGTAAAATTTGTCAACAATTTTAGTACATTCAATTACTCTTCCTGTGCATCAGCCATTCGGCACGGTCATGGAAAAATCTGGAGTGGAAACAAGGTCTTCAGAGCAGACAATGCTATCTGACGAAGCGCATGTCTTGTTGGTTACCGATAGCTCCTTAGAGGAGGATTCAGAGACAGATGACCAGTCATATTTCCCCCCTGAGGTGCATGCCCTAACTTGGCAGGGTTATGTTACTCATATCGTGCGTATGGTATCTTGCATTGCTATGTCATTTGCTTAGTTTAGACATGCTTTGTGTGAATGCCACCTGTTTAGTGTCTAATTACCATATATGTGAATTATGCAATGCCATCTTGTTGCAAGACATTATATATGTGAATTGTGCAATGTTATCTTGTTGCAAGGCATTATGTATGTGAATTATGCAATGCCATGTTGTTTAGGCAAGCGTCATATATGTGAATTATATCATGCCGTCCTATTTTGTATTTCTCATTGCTTTTGTCGACAATGTTTGTATATTCAACTACTCTTCCTGTGCATCAGCCATTTGAATTGGTGATGGAGAAATCTGGAGTGAAAACAAGGTCTTCAGAGGAGACAATGCTACCTGCTGAAGCAGATATCTTGCTGGTTACAGATAGCTCTTCAGAGGAGGATTCAGAGGCAGATGACCAGTGCTATTATCCCCCTGAGGTGTATGCTCAAACTTGGCAGGGTTATATTACTCATATAATGCATATGTTGTATTGCAATGCTTAATTTTACATCATATACACAATATTGAATGCCATCTCCTTAGTTGACACATCATATATGCAATTGCCCTCTGCTCACTTCCTTAGTATATAAATCATATATTTGAATTATGTCATGCCATGATGTTTATATAGACATCACGTATCTGAATTATGGCATGCCAACCCATTTTCTAAAGACATGATATAGTTATATCATCTCATCCTGTTTACATAGTCATCATATTTTAAATTATGTCATTCTATCCATGAATTATATCATGCCATCATGTTTTCATCGACGACATATTTGTGATTTATGGCATGCCAACCACTTTAATAGACACATCGTATAGTTATATCATGTCATCATGTTTACATAGTCATCATATTTTGAGGTATGTCATTCTATCCTGTTTAGTTAGCCATCATACATGTGAAATTGTGTCATGCTATCCTGTTTAATTAGCCATCATATATGTGAAATTATGTCCTGCTATTCTGTTTGCTTAGACAACATAAATGTGAATTATTTCATGCCCTGTTTTCTTCCCTACTATCCATTGCACCTGTCTATCTTACAATGTATGTACATTCAATTACTTTTCCTATTTATCAGCCATTTCAATTGGAGGGAGTGATGGCAGTATCTGTGGGAGTAAAAACACGGTCTTCAGAAAAGATCGTGCTACTTGTCGATGCATATAGAACCACGGTTGTACTTGCCCAAGAATCGGCCCCACCACACATAACCCACACTCATGTAGATTGTACCCCTACCCAGTTGGACAAAGAACCAGCTACACCCCTTCTAACCCCAACCCCAGCAGATAGACACCCAGTTCCCGTTAACACAGCACTGTCTCCACCACAGAGCACCCAAACACGAGCCGTTAGTAAGGCAACTACAGTGCCCAAATCACGAGGACCACCACTCCAAACCCGAAGTCAACGCTTAAAGCAGAAGAAGAATTGTTCTCAGGTCAGGTTCCGTAGCTATGGTTCATACTACTTTGCTCTTGCATCACTGTATTTAGTGATACCAACCAATTTCAAATTTCAAGGATGCAATTGAAACTCCATGGCGCAACAGGTATGTTTTAAACCTGTTTCTTCAACGTGTTTGGCTATTTGCTGTTGTAACTTGCTCTATGTTGATTTCAGTTTCAATTGAATAAACAGTTATGTTCTCATGCCATGCACATTACTCCCTCCGCTCCTAAATATAAATCTTTGTAGAGATTTCACTATGAACCATATAGATGCATTTTAAGTGTAGATTCATCCATTTTGTTCCGTATGTAGTCCGCCTAGTGGAATCTCTACAAAGACTTATATTTAGGAATGGAGGGAGTACAAGTGTTGTTATTGCCGTGTAGTTTCCCACACCTATATCCTGTCTATGTTGCTTTGTCTTAAATAGATATGATTCAAACTGTATCTATCTTGATTTGGCAACATAAACTAGAATGATATAGACCATACAGTGAACATACTACATAGATATATGTTTGTTTCATGCTGTTATCCTGTCCACCTTACTACTGAACTGGTTTACCAAAATGAGTTTCATATACTACATTGTAAACCTGAGATGTGTTTGTTTGTTTCCCTTTTAGAACGCAGATAAAATATTGGAGAAGAGTACCCTATTATGCAATGGTAAAGGAAGTAATGCAGATAAGGTTCAAGATAGTGAGACATCCCTGTTGGTCTCCAAGAAAGCTGATAAAAACTATATTGAGGACACTGAGACAACCCCAAAGGCATGTCTTGATGTAGTGTTCGAGTTATTGGCTATCACTGCTGGCACCAGCTCTTCGAACTCGTTGCCTGAATCAGTTTGGCTTCTTGAGTCTCAACTTCAAGTTGAAAGACATCGATCAGATGTTATGCGACAGGAAGCCGAAGGACTGAGGAAGTCCCTGCAGAATTCAGATGCATACTTTCTGGTGCAACAGCAGGCGCTGGAGGACTTAAGTGCCAAACAAGAGAAAGTTAATAAGCTTGCTAAGCATCTTGCCAGCATTATGGGTACCCAGGATATTGTTTCTTGAGCTCTTCTGAAGTGGTTTCAGTTCTAGACTTGTTTTGCTACGGCGTTTATATGCTGCTGTGTTCCCTATATTTGCACTGGTGGCGAACTTTGATGCCCAGTGGATGTAATATGTGTAATAGCTGTGATAGCCTAGTGTAAGTGGCTTGCTTATTTATTTCCTTGTTGTCATGTTTATTTGTTTGCTTCTAGTCGGTGCTGTTCTTTTTCTGCGGTTTGCTAGTGGCTGCAACAACCTATTTTTTAAAACTAGGCCACAATAACCATGGGCTAATATTTACTGTAGTGACACTGCACCTACGGGCCGTATAAACAGTGGGCCTTCCACGGGCCGTATAAACAGTGGGCCTTCCACGGGCCGTAGAAACAATGTGCCTTCTACGGGCCGCAAAAACAATGGGCCTTCTACGAGTTGTATCATCAACGGGCCTTATACGGGCAGTATGATCGATTGGCCAAACATGGGCCAATAACAGGCCGCATTATGGCCGTAAACAGGCTATAGTTGGAATCGTCCGTTCATGGGTTGACCATAACGGGCCATCGTTAATAGGCCATATTTCATGACGCTATGAAAACGGCCCAACATGTTAATGGAGCACAAACGGGCCGACTATAACCACGGGCTGAATTTGGCCCATAAGCAGAAAATGACAGTAACGAGCCGTAAGTAAACGAATGCTGGAAATGATCCCAAGAATAAATGGGCTCTGAGAAGGCCGAAAGATAACATGGGCTGGAAACGGCCCAACGGAATAATGGGCCCTTAATGGGCATAAAGTGATACACTGTTCATTATGGGTCAGTTTCACCACGGGCCGTTAATGGGTGTAAAGTAATACACTGTTCATTACGGGCCAGTTTCATCACGGGCCATTAATAGGCCAAGAGTTACATAGGGCTTCATATGGGCCAAAAGACGTCATGGGCCATACATGGGCGAGAAGTGAAAACGGGCTGGAATCATATTGGGTGGCCCAGATGACGCTACTGGGCCTAATTTGGATACGCGTAACGGGCCTGGGGTTAGCGGGTTGTAAATGGGCTATATGCGAACAGGCCGTTAACAGGATTTACATGGCCGGCCTGCCACCTTTTGACCAAGTCAAATTGGCCGGCCTTTTCACAGGAATGGGCCTCTGTTGGGCTGTGCCACGTGTTGACGTATCATAGGGGCCATCTGTCCAATGAGTGGATGACATCTGTCCCAATGGTGAGCCGACATGTGTTTCCTCCAGCCAATGATGATTTTACACATGGAAAATCCCCATTGGTCAGGGCTGTTAACGGGTTACCGGATCCTAAACCCGACCCGATAGCTTAACGGCGTTCCGTTACGGTGGATGCCACGTGTCGGTCACCCTTGACGAAAGCACCTCTGTGATGCGCGATTTATCGTCATGGAAGTGGACACTTCCGTGATGATAATTTTTGTAATGTCATGGAACACTTCTATGACAGCACATGTATGACTATCTTGATTCTATCATAAATTTGTCATGGATGTACATGCATGACAAAAAACGCGACCTACTGTGACAAACACGTATCATCACGGAAGTATATTTTTTTGTAGTGTCTGCATGGTTCCTGAACCTGTAGGTTCTACACACTTAAGGTTCGGTGACGCTAGAGTTGTTATGGGAAATAGTATGTGGTTACCGAAGGTTGTTCAGAGTCCCAGATGAGATCCCGGACGTGACGAGGAACTCCGGAATGGTCCGAAGGTGAAGATCTATATATTGGACGAAGGGTATTGGAGTCCGTAATTGTTCCGGGTGTACCGGGTGACGACCAGCGTGTCCGAAAGGGGTTTTGGAGGCCCCGACAAGCGTTGGGGGGCCCTATGGGCCAAGGGGAGGGGGCACATCAGCCCACTAAGGGGCTGAGCGCCCCTCCCACCCCATCTCACGTAACTTGGAGAGGTGGGGGCGCCTCCCCTAGGGCAGCCACCCCTCCCGTCTTAGGGGGCAAGTTTCCTAGGGGTGGGGGCGCCCAAACCCATCTAGGGTTTCCCCTGTGGCCGCCGCCCCTCCCCTAGGGAAACCCTAGGGCGCCTCCTCCTCCCCCCTTCCCCCTATATATAGTGAGGGAGAGAGAGGGCAGCCACACCCCTTCCCTTGGTGCAGCCCCTCCCTCCTCCAACTCTTCCTCCTCCTCCGTAGTGCATGGCGAAGCCCTGCAGGAATACCACAAGCTCCACCACCATGCCGTCGTGCTGCCGGAGCTCTCCCTCAACTTCTCCTCTCCCCTTGCTGGATCAAGAAGGAGGAGACATCCCCAGGCTGTACGTGTGTTGAACGCGGAGGCGCCGTCCGTTCGACGCTAGATCGAATCTTCCGCAACTTGAATCGCCACGAGTACGACTCCATCATCCACGTTCTTGTAACACTTCTGTTTGCACGATCTTCAAGAGGTATGAAGATGCACTCCATCTCTCTTGTTGCTAGCATCTCCTAGATTGATTGCGGGGACGCGGGGATGGCATGGGCAGCGAGGTGACGGACGAGGCGGCGCGCGGGACCCGGGGCTACGGCGGCTGAAGGCGCAGCGACGGCGACTGTCGGTGTCAAAACCGGCAGATCTCGGGTAGGGGGTCCCGAACTGTGCGTCTAGGCGGATGGTAACAGGAGACAAGGGACACGATGTTTTTACCTAGGTTCGGGCCCTCTTGATGGAGGTAAAACCCTACTCTTGCTTGATTAATATTGATGATATGGGTAGTACAAGAGTTGATCTACCACGAGATCAGAGAGGCTAAACCCTAGAAGCTAGCCTATGGTATGATTGTTCTTCGTCCTACGGACTAAAACCCTCCGGTTTATATAGACACCAAAGAGGGTTAGGGTTACACAGAGTCGGTTACAATGGTAGGAGATCTACATATCCGTATCGCCATGCTTGCCTTCCACGCCAAGGAAAGTCCCATCCGGACACGGGACGAAGTCTTTAATCTTGTATCTTCATAGTCCATGAGCCCGGCCAAAGGTGATAGTTTGGCTATCCGGACACCCCCTAATCCAGGACTCCCTCAGTAGCCCCTGAACTAGGCTTCAATGATGACGAGTCCGGCGCGCATATTGACTTCGACATTGCAAGGCGGGTTCCTCCTCCGAATACTTCATAGAAGATTTTGAACACAAGGATAGTGTCCGGCTCTACAAAATAAGTTCCACATTCCACCGTAGAGAAAATAATATTTACACAAACTCAATCTGCTGACGTATTCCGTGGCATGACATCACACCACGGCCAAGCCTTTATTCGAATCGTTTTTACTGTCCCACCTCAGCGCGTTTAGCGAGGCGGTTTCCTTGGCACGTCTTGTCGAAGCAGAGATCGTGTCCCCTGATTCCGAGATTCTCATCAATACGGGTGTGGGTAACCCAACCGCGCCATCAATCACAGGGCTTGGGAGATAAGCGAGTTTTACTGGGCTGGTGAGGACGCATAGCTTCGTCCATCCATATAAGGGGATAAGGATCCACTTTTTCACACACGCCTTCTTCCTCCTTTGCTCATCCATTTCCGCGCACTCGAGCTCCAACGCCCAAGTCCGCACATCTTGCCTCAACCTTCCCCAGCCATGTCCGGAGGGGGAGGCAAGTGGATGGTCTCCTCCGTCACGGAGGGGCACATCAAAAAGCTGTGGAACGCCGTATACTTGTCCAGCGACATCGCGCATCGGCTCCCCGACAAGGGGCAGCTTATCCCCACCCCCAGGCCCCATGAGAGGGTGGTGTTCCTCACCCACTTCCTCCGTGGACTAGGTTTTCCACTTCACCCATTTATCCAGGGGCTCATGTTCTACTACAGCCTGGATTTCCACGATCTGGCACCGAATTTCATCCTCAACATCTCGGTGTTCATCGTCATGTGTGAGGCCTTCCTCTGCATGCAGCCCCACTTCAGCCTATGGCTGAAGACCTTCAATGTCAAGCCGAAGGTAGTGGGCGGCAGCTAGGCGGAGTGTAGAGGTGCCATGGTGGGAAGGATGCCCAACGTCTTATGGCTCGAGGGCTCCTTCGCGGAGACCATAAAGGGGTGGCAATCGGGGTGGTTCTACATCACCGAGCCGCGTGACCCTAAATGGGCAGTGGCCCCCGAATTCCGATCTGGCTTCCCTACACGGCTCACCTCTTGGAAATAGATGGACTTGACGTGGGGTAATTCGGAAGAGCTGACCGGACTTCAATCCTGCGTTCAAAGCCTGGTGAACAAGAAGCTCAAGCTTGTCAATGTAGTCCAGGTCATGCTCATCCGCCGGATCCTCCCGTGCCAACAACAGGCCTTCAACATGTGGGAGTTTGATCCGGCACAGCACCAAACCCTGAGCAGGCTCTTCGACACTACGTACAAAGATGCCTGGAAGGTGCTGTTCAAGGGCGCCGAGGCTCCCGCACCCGCTACCGAAGATCACGGATACAACTCGCAGCGTCAAGCCAGCGAGGTAAGCTACTTTACCCTTTACGGGACTATTGTTATCAATAGTTTGACCCTATGGAGGATCTAAACTCCCTTACCTTTGACAGGCCTGGCAGAAGACGTCTGGGCAGGTTAACTGTGTGGCTCCCTTGCCAGAAGACCCAGCGGACGCCCGATTGACAGGGCTGCTGGTTCTGGCACCTCACGTGGTGCCGGAGAAGAAGGCCAAGATGAAGGCCACGGGAGCTCGAAGGAGTTCCCGGCGCCAGGTGTTGTCGGACTCATCGTCCGATGACTCCGAGGTGGACTCCTCCGCGAAGACGAGGAGGAGGAAAAAGAGGCCTCTCCCCCAGCGGGGGGAGAGAAGAAAAGAAAGGCCGCCCCAACTGGGGAGGTCGGAGGGTCCAAGAAGGGAAGGACCCTTCCCCCGGACTACTCCACCAACGCCGACGACGGCGAAGAGGAGAGGCCACCGAGGCCTAAGCCCCAGGCGACATCGTAAGTGTCCGGATACCAGAATAACTCATGGTGTTTCGTTTGTCGTATAGAATCTCCTAACGCCGATTATAACCCTACAACCCGCCCAAGGACGGGCTCGACGCTTCAACGAGCGGCTCCCTGGCTTCGTCGGACGTGAATAGCATTTCACTTCCGGCTGCCTCCTCTCCTTGCGTTGCGGATGACGCCGAGGTGGGGTCCCAAAAGGGGCCCAACCAGGAGGAGGAGGACCAGGAGGCGCCGCAAGGCAACCTCCCGGACTCCAGGCACAAGGGGGGTCAAACCCCAAAGGGCTCTAAGTCCGGCCCTGGGCAAGACTCCGTACCGGAACCTTCAGTGGTTCCGGAGTCCGGCAGGCGGCCCCTTCGTAAGAAGGGCGAGACTGCGACACCGGTGAAATCCGTCCAACCGGAGGCACCAGATAATTTGCTGGAGGTGCTTAACGGCGCCTCCATCGACGAGGAGCACCGCACTGTTATGAGTGTGGTGATCCAGAAAGTTCAGTCCGCCAAGAGCAGGCTGACTGAAGCATGTACCAACCTTCTAACAGGCTTTGAGGTATGTATTTAAGATATGTAGAAATATTACCACATAGACAGTAGCCCCTGATGCTCGGTTTGGTATTCGGAAAGAAAAGCCGAAATGAGGATCTAAAAAGATGTACGCAGGAGTCTAACATAAGTATGTCAATATGGGGAATGCAGGTTGCGCTGCTGACTTCTGCCGCACTTACTGCGGAGGTCAATGTATTGAAGCAGAGCCTCGAGCGGTCCAAGAACGAGCTCGGCCTTGCCAAAAAGCAGCTCGAGGATAGGGAAGGTAAGTAATACCTTATGGAAGTATATAAAAGATGTGGTTGCAAAAAATAACAGGAATAACATGAGAATTGCAGGGGGCACGAACGAGGTGGCGACCCTGAAGGAAGCGGTGTCCAAGGCCGAAAGCAATGCGGCCACGGAGTGCACCGAGCGAGAGAAGCAGGAGGCGCGGGTGGCGGAGGTGCGGCAAGAGCTCCAGGCTCTCGTGGAAAAACACGAGAGCTTGGAGCGTGACTCAAAGACTCAAGAGTCTGAGCTCGCCTCGGCTCTTGAGAGCGCCAAAGCCGCTAAGGCCGAAGCCCAAAAAGCCCTCCAGGAAATTGAGGCAATGAAGAAGATAGCGGTGGGTAAGGCATTCTTCATGCAAAGCAAGCACGTGAAAGTGAATTACTTGTTACTTACCTGAATCCGGAGCTCTCCAGGAGCATTCGTAGATCTGCCCCACAGTGTGTCCAACGCTGCTGCATTCTACCGGGCCAAGGAGGGGAGCTCGACGGAGAAGGTGTTCTGGTCTCAGTATGCTGAGGCCGGACACCCGGTGCCCTTGAGCGACCAGCTGAAGCAGTTGGTCGAGCTCCATAAGGTGGCCGAACAAGCCATGAAGAGCCTCATAGTTCGGCTGTGGCCTGAGGAAGCCATACCTGGGAGCTACTTCAGGCTGGTGAGGAGGCTGGTGGACGCGTGTCCATGGATTGAAGTCGTCAAGCGCTCCTTTTGTATCGAAGGTGCCCGTAGGGCCCTTGCCCGTGCTAAAGTACACTACGGCAAGATGGACGCTGAGAAGCTTGTGACGGATGCTCCACCGCCAGGCAGGGAGTATCGCAAGCCCGAGATGTATTATGAGAGTGTCCTGAAGTGTGCCCGCCTTATAGCGGGTGAATGCTCCAAAGATGTAATTTTTGAGTAAACTCGCATTTGTTATCCTGTACGCTTGAAAACTTGTTCATATGCGCTAAGCAACGCTTGTGAATTTAAAATATTACCTTCTGTGCGGCCGTTTATTAAATATGAGAGATGGCGAGTCGTCGGCTTCTGCCACCATGCCACGAATGCTGGGGTGTTCGGGATAAACTTGAGCGCTCTTTTTCCCTTTCTTGGGTCCTTCGAGGGAGGTGCTCAACACAACAAAGAAGGCAACCGGACTATAAAGCTTGAACACTCTCACTTAGCCATAGAATTCTATAATTTTAAATTTCGGCGAAGCCCCTAGTATTCGGAAGACCGAATTCGGGGCACTATCCACGCCTGGGCCGGAAAAAGCCGACTCCTCGCTCTAAGCGGCATAAGTCTTTAGGGACTTGAAAACCTCTCGAACAGCGACCGGCTCTCGCCCTATCATGACGGTCAGTTTTAGCTTCTCCACTGAGGTGCTCAACCCGGCTCAACCGGGGCACAATCGCAGTGGTTCTCCCAGCGCTACCTTAGCTGATATAACGGAACGTAAGGTACCAAAACATGGGAGCCGGGCAAACCCAACTATTGACCCAAGACATGATTCGGAGCCGATGCATATAATGTTATAAGTTCGGGGTGCCGCACTTGTGAAAGTGTTCGGACTTATCACACCATATTTTGGGATACTTAAGCCCCTGGTGTATTTGGCCGTACCAAAGCGTACGGATGCAACATGTCATAAGTGAACATATATAGATAATAAAAAAAGGAATGCAATAATAGGCAAAAGCTATCATTGTTTATTCAAAAAAGTTGTGGTAAAAGCAGAATGATACAAATAGTGCGATAAGCAAGGGACGGGACTATTTGACATGTCCCCCTCCAGAAGCGAGCTGCGGGATGATATGTAAAATAGGTATACTGCTCGTTATAGAGACCACCTGGACACTCGAGGTAGCTTTCTGCTTCCCTGGCTGTTGCAACGTGTGTTCGGCGATTCTACTGCCGGACAGGGCTTCTTGAGAAAGGAGTCCTGAAAGTAAGAGAAAAAAAGAATGACACAATTGGGAGCTCCTGGTGCGGTTGAGCCGCATTCTGGGCCTGCCGTGGTCGTGCCCCTCCCCGTATGCCCATGGTATTTCCAGAGCATAATTATGTAGGTGTAGTACTGGTTTCACAATTTCGTGAGGGCTGGGGTTGGGACCGCATTGCTACGCGTGCTAAGGACGTGCCAGGCGGTCTTGTTGTAGGTTACTCCGGGCGCACTTGACGGTGTCCGGATGTTTAATAGCCGGACTCGAGAATTGCCTTGAGAGGCTACTTTGTATTTCCGCCGCGAGGGCCGCCGTATGCTCCTCCATTCGGAGAGAGCGTTTGGTGTTTCCGTTGACCGTAATGACTCCTCGAGGGCCTGGCATCTTGAGCTTGAGGTATGCGTAGTGCGGCACCGCATTGAACTTCGCAAATGCGGTTCGTCCGAGCAGTGCGTGATAGCCGCTGCGGAACGGGACTATGTCGAAGATTAACTCCTCGCTTCGGAAGTTATCTGGGGATCCGAAGACCACTTCAAGTGTAACTGAGCCTATACAGTTGGCCTCTACACCTGGTATGACGCCTTTAAAGGTCGTCTTTGTGGGTTTAATCCTTGATGGGTCTATGCCCATTTTGCACACTGTATCCTGATAAAGCAGGTTCAGGCTGCCGCCGCCGTCCATCAGGACTCTAGTGAGGTGAAATCCGTCAACGATTGGGTCTAGAACTAGTGAGGCGAATCCGCCATGACGGATGCTAGTGGGGTGGTCCCTTCGATCAAAAGTGATCGGGCAAGAGGACCATGGGTTGAACTTTGGGGCGACTGGCTCCATCGCATATACGTCCCTTAGTGCACGCTTCCGCTCCCTTTTGGGTATGTGGGTTGCGTATATCATGTTCACCATCCGCACTTGTAGGGGGAAGCCCTTCTGTCCTCTATTGTTCGGCGGCCGGGGCTCCTCTTCCTCGTCGCTATGCAGCCCCTTGTCATTCTTTTCGGCATTTAACTTTCCTGCGTGCTTGAACACCCAACAATCCCTGTTGGTGTGGTTGGCTGGTTTTTCGGGGGTGCCGTGTATCTGGCAGGAGCGATCGAGTATTCGGTCCAAATTGGATGGGCCCGGTGTATTTCTTTTGAAAGGATTTTTCTACTGACCAGGTTTAGAGCCTCTGAATCCGGCATTGACTGCCGTATCTTCAGCATTATCGCCATTAATGCGACGCTTGTGCTTGTTGCGACGCGACCTGCCGCTGCTGTCCTTGGTATCCAAATTACCAGGGCTCTTGGTCATGTTGTTACTACGAGCTAGTCAGCTGTCCTCTCCCGCGCAAAAGCGGGTCATGAGTGTTGTGAGGGCTGCCATGGATTTAGGCTTTTCCTGTCCTAGGTGCCGGGCAAGCCACTCGTCGCGGATGTTATGTTTGAAGGCTGCAAGGGCCTCTGCATCTGGATAGTCGACAATTTGATTTTTCTTTGTTAGGAACCGTGTCCAGAATTGTCTGACCGATTCCTCTGGCTGCTGAATTATGTGGCTTAGGTCATCGGAGTCTGGTGGTCGCACATAAGTGCCCTGGAAATTGTCGAGGAATGCAGCTTCCAGGTCTTCCCAACAACCAATTGACTCTGCTGGCAAGCTGCTAAGCCAATGCCGAGTTGGTCCTTTAAGCTTGAGCGGGAGATATTTGATGGCGTGTAGATCATCACCGCGGGCCATGTGGATATGAAGGAGGTAGTCCTTGATCCATACCGCAGGATCTGTTGTGCCATTGTATGATTCAATGTTTACGGGTTTGAAACCCTCAGGGATTTGATGATCCACCACTTTGTCTGTGAAGCATAGTGGGTGTGCGGCGCCTCTATATTGGGCTATATCAGGACGTAGCTCAAATGGGCTTTGTCTCATGTGTTCGGCCCGGACGGATTTGCTATATCCGGCATGACGGTTATCGTCACGTGTAGTGAGGCGCCCACACGGTCCGTAGATCGATCTTGTTTGCCTTGCCTTATCCTCCAATATATCTCGCAGGTCTGGTGCATTTCCCCGTGCCTTGGTACTTCTTTACCGACGCCGGGGTGCGGCTTGAGTGGAGGGCCGAGAGGCCTCTCTGTCGCGGCCGCAAGGTGGCCGGTCGGCCGCATCATGCACTGGTGATGTAGGCTTGGGTGCTTCCTCCTCTAATCGAGGTAGCAGCCTGCGTTTTGGGTAGCTCTTGGAGGGGCGTTCGAGTTCGTACTCTCCGGCCGCAAGGACTTCAGTCCATCTGTCAGCTAGCAAATCTTGGTCAGCTCTAAGCTGTTGCTTCTTTTTCTTGAGGCTGCTTGCCGTGGCCATAAGCCTGCGTTTGAAACGCTCCTGTTCAACGGGATCCTCAGGCACGATGAATTCATCGTCGTCGAGGCTTGCCTCCTCTTCGAAGGGAGGCATGTAATTATCGTCCTCTACCTCTTTGTCTACCGCTCTCTCATGAGGGATCGCTTCTCCATCCTCCTGTGCTGAATCCTGCTGGAGGGGGTTGTCTTCGACACTTTCCGGGGTGTTATTTTCTCCCGTGCCGGAATCACTGTTTTTGCTGTGGCGGGATTTAGAGCGGCGCCGCTGATGCTGGCGCTTAGGCTGTTTCTTGGAGGTGTCATCCTCCATTGTTCCATCGCCGTTCCCATCTTTTGGTATTTCCACCATGTAAATGTCGTATGATGAGGTGGCCTTCTAGTGCCCTATAGGCGCTGGTTCTTGGTCGTCTCCTGCATCGTCATCCATACCGTCGATGTCTTCGGAGTTGAAGTCGAGCATGTCGGTTAAATCATCGACAGTGGCTACGAAGTGGGTGGTGGGTGGGCTTTGAATTTCTTCGTCGTCCACATCCCAACCTTCCTAGCCATAGTCCGGCCAGGGCTCTCCTGATAAAGAGAGAGACTTTAGTGAACTCAGGATGTCGCCAAAGGGCGAGTGCTGAAAGATGTCTGCGGTGCTGAACTCCATGACCGGCACCCAATCGGATTTGATTGGCAGGGGCGCGGAAGGTTCGGAGTCCGGAGCGGAGTCCGGCACCTTGGAGTTACGAGCCTTGCAAAGGACAGGGATGGTGTTTGGCTCAATCGCCATGGAGATTGCAGCCCTCGAGGCGGTGTCCAGCCACCCGTCCTCGATCGGCGCAGTCGGCTCTGAGCTAAGGGTCGGAGTGGACACTTGTGCGGCCTCTAGGGCACTGTGCGGCGGCAAAGCTAGATCATGCCCATTGTGACAGTGCGGCGCGCTTGGCTGTGGCTCGAACCCGTCGAAGATCAAGTCTCCACGGACGTCAGTCGTGTAGTTCAAACTTCCAAATATGACCTGATGGCCAGGGGCGTAGCTTTCAATCTGCTCCAGATGGCCAAGCGAATTGGCCCGCAGTGCAAACCCGCCGAATATGAAGATCTGTCTGGGGAGAAAGGTCTCACCCTGGACCGCATCATTGTTGATGATCGGAGGAGCCATCGGGCCTAAAGATGACGACACAGAGGAACTCTCAATGAAAGCACCAATGTCGGTGTCAAAACCGGCAGATCTCGGGTAGGGGGTCCCGAACTGTGCGTCTAGGCGGATGGTAATAGGAGACAAGGGACACGATGTTTTTACCCAGGTTCGGGCCCTCTCGATGGAGGTAAAACCCTACTCCTGCTGGATTAATATTGATGATATGGGTAGTACAAGATTAGATCTACCACGAGATCAGACAGGCTAAACCCTAGAAGCTAGCCTATGGTATGATTGTTCTTCATCCTATGGACTAAAACCCTCCGGTTTATATAGACACTAAAGAGGGTTAGAGTTACAAAGAGTTGGTTACAATGGTAGGAGATCTACATATCTGCATCGCCAAGCTTGCCTTCCACGCCAAGGAAAGTCCCATCCGGACACGGGACGAAGTCTTCAATCTTGTATCTTCATAGTCCAGGAGTCCGGCCAAAGGTGATAGTTCGGCTATCCGGACACCCCCTAATCCAGGACTCCCTCAGCGACCTTGGGCAGCATCGGTGGGCGGTGTTGCGCCGCCGGAGGTGAGAGGCGGCGCGTGGCGTGCCCGGGCCAAGGCGGTGGGGAAGCGGGCTGCGGGGGGGGCGGATCTAGGCCCCGCGGGCCGGCGACGAAGTGGGCGCGGCCGGGGACGCGTGGCGGCTCCTGGTTGGGCGAGGGTGAGGGCGGACGTGTTCGGCTGCGGTCGGATGTGTCCGGTGGTGGCGGTGAGGATTAGGCTAGGGTTCATCCGTGAATTTGGAGGGGGAGGCACCTATTTATAGGTAGGAGGAGCTAGGAGACTCCAAATGAGGAGCGGTTTTCGGACACGCGATCGTGATCGAACGACCGAGAGGATGGAGGTGACTTAGATGGGTTATTGGGCTTTTTTGGGGGGGTGTTGGGATGCAACCCAAAAGAGGCCTTTGCGGTTACCCGGTTAACCGTTGGAGTATGATAACCCACAAGTATAGGGGATCGCAACAGTTTTCGAGGGTAGAGTATTCAACCCAATTTATTGATTCGACACAAGGGGAGCCAAAGAATATTCTCAAGTATTAGCAGCTGAGTTGTCAATTCAACCACACCTGGAAACTTAGTATTTGCAGCAAAGTGTTTAGTAGCAAAGTAATATGATAGTGGTGGTAACGGTAACAAAAGTAAAGACAGTAAAAGTAATGTTTTTGGTATTTTGTAATGATTTTAATAGTGGCAACGAAAAAGTAGATAAGCGTAAACCAGTATATGGAAAACTCGTAGGCACCGGATTAGCAATGGATAATTATGTCGGATGTGGTTCATCATGTAACAGTCATAACATAGGGTGACACAGAACTAGCTCCAGTTCATCAATGTAATGTAGGCATGTATTCCGTATATAGTCATGCGTGCTTATGGAAAAGAACTTGCATGACATCTTTTGTCCTACCCTCCCGTGGCAGCGGGGTCCTATAGGAAACTAAGGGATATTAAGGCCTCCTTTTAATAGAGAACCGGAACAAAGCATTAGCACATAGTGCATACAAGAACTCCTCAAACTATGGTCATCACCGAGAGTGGTCCCGATTATTGTCACTTCGGGGTTGCCGGATCATAACACATAGTAGGTGACTATAGACTTGCAAGATAGGATCAAGAACACACATATATTCATGAAAACATAATAGGTTCAGATCTGAAATCATGGCACTCGGGCCCTACTGACAAGCATTAAGCATAGCAAAGTCATGGCAACATCAATCTCAGAACATAATGGATACTAGGGATCAAACCCTAACAAAACTAACTCGATTACATGAAAAATCTCATCCAACCCATCACCATCCAGCAAGCCTACGATGCAATTACTCACGCACGGCGGTGAGCATCATGAAATTGGTGATGGAGTATGGTTGATGATGACGACGGCGACGAATCCCCCTCTCCGGAGCCCTGAACGGACTCCAGATCAGCCCTCCCGGGAGAGATTAGGGCTTGGCGGCGGCTTCGTATCGTAAAACGCGATTATTTTCTTCTCTCTGATTTTTTTCTCCCTAAAAGCCAATATATGGAGTTGGAGTTGGCGTCGGAGGGCCACCAGGGGGCCCACAAGGTAGGGGGCGCGCCCCCCACCCTCGTGGACAGGGTGTGGGCCCCCTGGTCTTCATCTTTGGCAAGGATTTTTTATTATTTATTCTAAGATATTCCGTGGAGTTTCAGGTCATTCCGAGAACTTTTGTTTTCTGCACATAAAACAACACCATGGCAATTCTGCTGAAAACAGCGTCAGTCCGGGTTAGTTCCATTCAAATCATATAAGTTAGAGTCCAAAACAAGGGCAAAAGTGTTTGGAAAAGTAGATACGACGGAGACGTATCAACTCCCCCAAGCTTAAACCCTTCCTTGTCCTCAAGCAATTCAGTTGACAAACTGGAAGAGAAAAAGAAAAACTTTTACAAACTCTGTTTGCTCTTGTTGTTGTAAACATGAAAAGCCAGCATTCAAGTTTCAGCAATTATTATGAACTAACCATACTCACAATAACACGTAGGTCTCACAATTACTTATATCAATAACATAATCAGCTAGCGAGCCATAATAATAAAACTCGGATGACAACACTTTCTCAAAATAATCATAACATGATATAACAAAATGGTATCTCGCTAGCCCTTTCTGAGACCGCAAAACATAAATGCAGAGCACCTTTAAAGATCAAGGACTGACTAAACATTGTAATTCATGGTAAAAGAGGTCCAGTCAAGTCATACCCAATATAAACCAATTATAATGAATGCAAATGACAGTGTGCTCTCCAGCGGGTGCTTTTTAATAAGAAGGGTGATGACTCAACATAAAATTAAATATATAGGCCCTTCGCAGAGGGAAGCAGGGATTTACAGAGGTGCCAGAGGTCAGTTTTGAAATAGACATAAATTATATTTTGAGCGACATACTTTCACTGTCAACGCAACAACTATGAGATGGCTGTATCTTCCATACTACATGCATTATAGGCAGTTCCCAAACAGAATGGTAAAGGTTTATACTCCCCCTCCTCCACAGGCATCAATCCATGGCTTGCTCGAAACAACGAGTGCCTCCAACATTCAATGGGTCCCAGGGGGAGTTTTGTTTAATTATTTTGATTTGCTTTGATCTTTTTGGATCATGGGACTAGGCATCCCGGTTACCGGCCCTTTCTCGTGAATGAGGAGCGGAGTCCACTCCTCTTGAGAATAACCCACCTAGCATGGAAGATATAGGCAGCCCTAGTTGCACATGAGCTGCTCGAGCATACAAAACATAATTTCATTTGAAGGTTTGGAGTTTGGCACATACAAATTTACTTGGAAGGCAGGTAGATACCGCATATAGGAAGGTATAGTGGACTCATATGCAACAACTTTGGGGTTTAAGGAGTTTGGATGCACAAGCAGTATTCCTGCTTAGTACAGGTGAAGGCTAGCAAAAGACTGGGAAGCGACCAACTGAGAGAGCGACAATAGTCGTAAACATGCATTAAAATTAATTTACACTGAATATAAGCATGAGTAGGATATAATCCACCATGAACATAAATATCATGAAGGCTATGTTGATTTGATTCAACTACATGTGTGAACATGTGCCAAGTCTAGTCACTCAATTCATTTAAAGGAGGGTACCATCCCATCATACCACATCATAATCATTCTAATAGCATGTTGGCACGCAAGGTAAACCATTATAACTCATAGCTAATCAAGCATGGCACAAGCAACTATTATCTCTAAATGTCATTGCAAATATGTTTACTTCATAATAGCTGAATCAGGGACGATGAATCATCATATTTACAAAAACAAGAGAGGTTGAGTTCATACCAGCTTTTCTCATCCCAATAAGTCCATCATATATCATCATTATTGCCTTTCACTTGCACGACCGAACGGTGTGTATAATAATAAGAGTACACATGCATTGGACTAAGCTGGAATCTGCAAGCATTCAACTCAAGAGAGAAGACAAGTAAAATGGGCTCTAAGTTAGATAAACAATCATGCATATGAGAGCCACTAAGCATTTTCAATATGGTCTTCTCGACCCCCAAAGAAAGGAAAAGGAATAAAAACTATTTACACGGGAAAGCTCCCAACAAGCAAAGGAAGAACGGGAAATGTTTTTGGGTTTTTCTTTTTAATTATTACTACTACAGCAGGAAAAATAAACTACTACTAAATTTTTTGGTTTTTCTAAGGTTTATTAAACACACAAGAATAAAGCAGGAAAAAGAAAATAAACTAGCATGGATATTACAGTGAAAGAGTATGAGCACCGACATCTAGCAATGAGTGTGTGTGAACATGAATGTAATATCGGTTAGAAATACGTACTCCCCCAAGCTTAGGCTTTTGGCCTAAGTTGGTCTATTGCCAGGGATGGCCTGGCAGATATCCGTAGGTGAAGCTGGGGTCATACTGTGACGAAGAAGACTCTGACTGCCACTGGCTGGCAGCCTCCTCTGGATCCCAAGAATAAACAGATAGTCGTGGAGGCTCGTCTTGTGGCTCCGGCTCTGGGCTGGTGCAGGGTTTTGATAGGCTTGAACAGCCGACCACGGAACGATGTGAGGTTCTGCAAACAAGTTAAACAAAGAAGGAGCAGGCAAGGTAATTGTCGGTGTACTAGAATAGGGGTACCCTAGTATCCCGAACTTGTGCACGGGCAGTTGCAGCACCCCGCGGCAAGGCTTGCCGGGTGACCGCCAAGGTCCTCCGTGGCTCCTCTGGAGCCATTCAAGAACAAAGTATTCAAGCCAAGGAGACAACGCCCCGGCAAGAGGAGCTTGCCGGGAAGGCCAACCAAGGCATCTCAAGGAACTTGCCGCAACGCGCCGCATGTCCCGGCAAGGCCTGGTGAGCGACAAGCTTCCGGGCGCGACAAAACAACGACCGTGGCAAGGCGCTTGCCGCGGCAAGTAACCACCCTGTACCCGTGCTCCAGCACATCCACCAACGTGTCGCCCTGGGGCCTTTCCAGGCGCGCATGGCAGGAGGCTATGCAGCCAGCGGTGCGCGGTGGCATGCGACGCTGACAAGATCGCCATCGTGGCGAACGGGGGCGCCCTTGACGGTCCTTTCCTGCACTGTTTGGGCGACACAGACGGGCATTCAATGCCTTTGTCCCCTGCCGTCAGGGTTAGGTAGGATACACTGTACAGGTAGCTGTACCAACCGCAACTCCTTTTACGTTTTTACCCTTGTCTGCGTTGCCACCTGTCGGTGACCCCTTTGAGCATATAAAAGGAGGCCCATGCGCAACGTAGAGGGGGGTCGGCTGGTTCGAAGGCCAAAATACACGCACGCTCGGTCTCGTTAGCAGCACGAATGTACTGTAGCATTCAGCGCTCCCGAGCAAGAACACAATATAATCAGGCCAAGCAGCAGTAGGAGTATTATCTCTCCGGAGAGCTCCGAAGCTGGGTAAACTGCTCGTGTGCCTCGCCCCGATCTGCTCTTCGTGCGATCTCCGCCCCCCGCCGAACCGAAAGGGGCTCGGTCCGCCAGTCCCATAGGTGTTCGTGGATCAGTTTCCCCGACATCTTTGGCGCGCCAGGTAGGGGGCGTCGAGATTGTGTGAACCTGATCCGGTGTGCACACGAGCTAGATCTTCATCTTCTTCATCGACATGCCACCGAAGAAGAAAACTTCGGCGGCGGCTGCTCCGTCCACGTCACTTCCACCACCACTGGAGCAAGCGGGTGGTGAAGTAGACGCCGGCGGAAGGACGGACGTCGATGAGGAAGCTCCCGATGCTGCCAGGTCCAAGGACAAGACTGCACAGACCTCGGCGTCCGTACATGTACCGCGCCCATCTCGCCAACAGCGCCTCGTCGGCCTTGATCTTCTCCGACAGGGCCACCTCCCGCTCCCTGGCGCCGTCCAGCGTCTGAGTCAAAGTGGCCAGCTTCAACTCGAGATCTGCATTGGAGTCCTTGGCGGCGCTGAGCTCCTTGCTCCTCTCAGCGAGAAGGCCTTGCAGCTCACCATGAGCAGCAGCATCCTTCTCGCGCTCACGCTTGAGCGCGGCAAGCTCCTCGCCACTCGCCCTGAGATCGGCTTCCAGCTGCGCCACCTTCGTCTCCAGCTCCTTCTTGGCAGCTTCGGCAGCTACGGCAGCATCTTTTGCCTCCTTGAGAGCCCCGCCAATCGCCTGCTCGCGCGCGGCAAGCTCTTCCTCGTGGCTGTCAAGGTTGACCTTGCGCTGCGCCAACTCTCCTTCCTGCGCAAATACATTTTCGGCGACAAGCCGTTGCTTCTCTTCAGCTTCAGCCTTCTCGAGGAAGAAAGCTTTCCGCTCCTCGAGAAGTTGCTCCCGCTCCTCCGCCAGGGACCGGAGAGTTTCCTGCCTCAGACCCCGGAGTTCCTCCGCGCGCTTCTCAATATCCACTCCCGCCTTCGCGACAAGAGCCTCTCGGGATGCCAGCTTGGCTTGTCGTGCGCAGTAGAGCGACAGCAGCTTCCGCAGCAGCCGCTCCTCCTCAGGCTCGTCGCTGCTGCTGCTTGGCGCGTCGACCACCGTCAGCCCAGCGGAGGCGAGCACCTCTCCAGCCCGGCGCCTACTTGAAGGCCGGCGACGGTATCTTCATCAAGCTCCCCTGGGCGTCAAGCTCCAGGGCGCCGGTCGAAAGGAGTTCTTCGGAGCCTGGCGCTGCAGCATCGGCGGAGGGATCGGCGGTCGGCGTAGCGCCTGGCGCTCCTGCGGCCTCGGGGCCGTCAGTGCGATCGCCGGATCCCTTGCCTGCTTCTGCGGCGGCGGCCTTGGCGGCCTCTTCGCCGGCGGGATCATCAGCACCGGCCTCTTCTTCGGTGGCGGCGGCGTCGTCGTTGTTGCCGTGCGCGTTCTCCTCGCCGGCGGCCTCGGTTTCCATCGGCTCCGTGGCAGATGGATCTGACGACCGAAGAGGAGAGAAGGGTCAAGCGAATATTCAAAAAGAAAATCAAAAGAAGAAGAACCCAAGGGAAGTTTTTAGGCAAAAGGGGTACCTGTGCTGGGATCTGCAGTCGTGGTCTCCACCACCGGAGGATCGCTGGCGCTGTCCATTGCCGGAGAACTGCCCCTTGCCGGAGGATTCTCCCTTGCCAGAGAATTCCCCCTTGCCGGAGAACGCTCCCTCTCCGGGGAATCCTCCCTTGGCGGTGTAGTCGAAGCAGATAGCACTTCGGGAGCGGCCTCCGGGCCCTCCTGGTGAGGCTGCTTTGCTCCTACACAAACCAACAGACAGATATCAGCAAAAGAAGAGCACCCACGCATGCCTGAAAGCAGGAAGTAAACAATGTACTTACGTGGAGGGCTGCGCTGGGGGCTGCTTTGAGGAATGGTTGCCGGGTCCGACAAGGTGGTCTCGGACATGTCCTCTGCCGTCGTGGTGGGGTCGTCCTCGATGACAATCACCGGGGCCTTGGCTCTCTTCGCCGCTCTCTAGGCCAAAGTCCTGAAAAGGAATAGGTTCAGAGTCAAGCAGATCAGATACAAGACAAAGACAGCAAAAATCGAAGAATTACAAGTACAGCAAGGGGATCTTACTCTTCTTCTTCGTCGTCGGAGCTGAGCACGGAGAGATCGAAGTCCGGCTCTCCTCCAGTGCGGCGAGGCGGAGGAGTAGGCTCCCTTGCCCACTTGGCAGGTGCCGTAGCGGTGGACCGGGAGGACCCCGCTCCAGTTGCCGCCGCAGCGTGAGGTGCTCCCGCAGCAACAGTGCTTGCCGCGGTCGAGCGTGTCGCGCGGTGCGGCGGCTGCTGGCCCGTCTGCCGCCCCGCTACGTCCTCGGCCTTGCGGAGACGCCTTCTTGTTGGAGCTGGGGGCTCCACTTGCGGCGAGCGGGCTGAAGGTGGGGAGGAGGAGGAGCCCATCTGCAACGGGTCGCCCGCGCCTTCGGCGGGCTCACTCGGCTCATCTTCGGGCCCGGCGAGCTTTTCTTCGCCGGCAAACTCCTCGCGCTCGGCAAGGCTTGCCGCCTCCGCTGCCTCCGCCTCTTCCACGGTGAATCCAAACACGCCCGCGGCAGCGGCTGCTGCCGCCTCTTCCAGCCTGGTGGCGATGCGCTGCATCTCCGCATCGGTGGTGTCGCGGGTGAGGCTCTTCTGCTCGCCGGCGCGGACCGGCACTTCCTCCAGGCCGTCGAAGAACGCCCGCACAACATCGTCGGCAGGCTCTTGCCAATTGGAACGATGTCGTGAGAGTCGCATAGCGGCATCATTGCACGGATGCGGTCAAGCGAAGAATTGTTGCACAGCGGAACGACATCCCGCGGCAACATGAATGGATGCTGAGGATCGCGCTTGAACAGCTCCAGGAGCATCGCGTCCAGCTCCAGGACCGTGAAGTTGAAGTTAAGGCCCGGGCGCAGCCTCATGATATCCGCCGATTTCTGGAACTCCCAGGCGGGTCTCCCCCTCTCCTGCAGCGGGGCGATGCGGCGGCGAAGGAAATCTGCGCCAACTGCGCCCACAGTGAGCCCGGCAAGCCTGAGGCGTAGGATCCGGGTGACGGCGATTTTCAGCCTGTCGTCTTCCAGGGCCACGTTGCTCCAATCGTTACCATGCACTATTGGGGCTTGGCGCAGGGCAGTAAACGGCTACGGGTTCTCCTCGACGACCCAGCACCACTCTGCTCTCCACTCCTCCCATTTGCTGCGGAGCTCTCCCTCCAGATAAGCTTCCTTCTTGCTGACTCTTGAGATCCAAGCGATCCCGCCGGCAAGAGGCTCTCCTCTCTCGACTCGGGGCATGAAGAAGTGGCGGAAAAGGGCTACGTTTGGGTGGACTCCAACAAAGTTTTCGCACAAATGTGTGAAAACTGCCATGGTTAGAACGGCATTGGGGGTGAAATCAAGGAGGCGGAACCCGTAGGTGTTCATGATATCACAGAAGAATTCAGAAAAGGGCGGGCAGAGTCCGCAGTAGAAGAACAACGCAAAGAAGGGGTGCCCGCTCGGAGCCAATCTCGAAGCGCTGGCCGGCAGTACCTTCGTGCGCGGATGCGCTCGCGTCTCCGTCGACCAGAAGAGATAGTAGTACTCCCTCAGCTCCTTCGCGTCAAGCTGAGGGGGGAAGATGGCCCGCTCCTTTCGCAGCGCCGCGAGCCGCTGCGCCTCGGCCAATTTCACGCCCTTCCCCTTGTCGGCTTTCGGAGCCATGGCAGAGGTGGCGGGAGAGATCGACGGCGTTGGTGGCGCCGGTGGCAGTGTGGGGGTGGAGCGCTTCTCTCTTTCGGCTTCGGGAAGAAGGGGGGACTGACGGAGATTTGGGAAATGGAGTAACGACCGGCAGGATGGGCGAACTGCTCCTGTTTCCCCTGCTTATAAAGGGGGAGGGGGCGGACGTTTCGCCCTTCCGAATAAAGAAACCACCCACGATCTCTCCCACGATGCCGCATTCAACGCGTGTCATTCGGGGAGGGCGCGGTGGATACGGAGTAAGATGCGGCGTAACCCAGGCCGCTCGTGCCCATGCCCCGTCTTGGTCCTGGCCCAACAGCGCTCGGCACCGTGTGTGGCCCAGTCCCGGGGGCTCCTGTCGGTGTACTAGAATAGGGGTACCCTAGTATCCCGAACTTGTGCACGGGCAGTTGCAGCACCCCGCGGCAAGGCTTGCCGGGTGACCGCCAAGGTCCTCCGTGGCTCCTCTGGAGCCATTCAAGAACAAAGTATTCAAGCCAAGGAGACAAGGCCCCGGCAAGAGGAGCTTGCCGGGAAGGCCAACCAAGGCATCTCAAGGAACTTGCCGCAACGCACCGCGCGGCCCGGCAAGGCCTGGTGAGCGACAAGCTTCCGGGCGCGACAAGACAACGACCGCGGCAAGGCGCTTGCCGCGGCAAGTAACCACCCTATACCCGCACTCCAGCACATACACCAACGTGTCGCCCTGGGGCCTTTCCAGGCGCGCGTGGCAGGAGGCTGTGCAGCCAGCGGTGCACGGTGGCATGCGACGCTGACAAGATCGCCATCATGGCGAATGGGGGCGCCCCTGACGGTCCTTTTCTACACTGTTTGGGCGACACAGACGGGCATTCAATGCCTTTGTCCCCTGCCATCAGGGTTAGGTAGGATACACTGTATAGGTAGCTGTACCAACCGCAACTCCTTTTATGTTTTTACCCTTGTCTGCGTTGCCACCTGTCGGTGACCCCTTTGAGCATATAAAAGGAGGCCCATGCGCAACGTAGAGGGGGGTCGGCTGGTTCAAAGGCCAAAATACACGCACGCTCGGTCTCGTTAGCAGCACGAATGTACTGTAGCATTCAGCGCTCCCGAGCAAGAACACAATACAATCAAGCCAAGCAGCAGTAGGAGTATTATCTCTCCGGAGAGCTCCGAAGCTGGGTAAACTGCTCGTGTGCCTCGCCCCGATCTGCTCTTCGTGCGATCTCCGCCCCCCGCCGAACCGAAAGGGGCTCGGTCCGCCAGTCCCATAGGTGTTCGTGGATCAGTTTCCCCGACAGTAATAGTCTCAGGGTGATGTTTATCAAAGTATAATTTATATTTGAGCTCCCCATCGCGACTCTTAACAAGGAAATCATGCGCTATCATACTCTTGTAATCTAAATAAGCACGGGGCAGTGCCGTTTCTTCTTTCTCTTCATGTCTAATAGGCATTTCAAAATGTTCAACAAGGCGTGAAGCATAAATGCCTCCAAAGATGGGGCCCTTAGTACGGTTAAGACTTAACTGTCTAGCAACAATTCCACCTATACTGACAGAGTTATTGCGGTATAAACCGTGGAGCAGAATAATAATATTAGGAATACTAAGGTTCCCACAGTTCCCGCGTCCAATCAAGCAACGACTAGCAAATAGAGCAAAGTAGCGTAAAACAGGGAAATGTATGCTAGTAATTCTTGCAACAGAAACCTTCCTAGTTTCTCCCACAGTGATAGTGTTAATAAAAGCTTCTACTTCATTACGGTGTGGTTCATCTAAAGAACCCTCAAAAGGTACTTTGCAAACCTCGCAAAATTCAGCTAATGGCATTCTGAGGACTTTTATTTTCGGGATATTTTTATATTGCACAGATAAATCAGGAAACAGGCAGAGAAATACTATTTTACTTTATTTCTATTAAGTAACAGAAAATATAAAGAGGGTACAGAAGGTTGTGCTTTTAGTTTCATCCGTCTCATGCTCATCAAAAAGAATCCACTAACAAGGTTCATCAAGTCTTGTTAGCAAACTCATTCCGATTAACATGGAACCGGAGAAATTTCGAATAACACTATGTTACCTCAACGGGGATATGAAAATCCCCAACAATAAGAATATCATACTTTTTCTTGACAGTAGGGAGAGGAAATTCAAAACCTCCAAATATAATCGATGGAACTTTTCCAATAGAGTTGATACTATAAACTTGAGGTTGTTTCCTCGGAAAGTGTACCGTATGCTCATTACCATTAACATGAAAAGTGACATTGCCTTTGTTGCAATCAATAACAGCCCCTGCAGTATTAAGGAAAGGACTTCCAAGAATAATAGACATACTATCATCTTCGGGGATATCAAGAATAACAAAGTCCGTTAAAATAGTAACGTTTGCAACTACAACAGGCACATCCTCACAAATACCGACAGGTATAGCAGTTGATTTATCAGCCATTTGCAAAGATATTTCAGTAGGTGTCAACTTATTCAAGTCAAGTCTACGATATAAAGAGAGAGGCATAACACTAACACCGGCTCAAAGATCACATAAAGCAGTTTTAACATAATTTCTTTTAATGGAGCATGGTATAGTAGGTACTCCTGGATCTCCAAGTTTCTTTGGTGTTCCACCCTTAAAAGTATAATTAGCAAGCATGGTGGAAATTTCAGCTTCCGGTATCTTTCTTTTATTAGTAATGATATCCTTCATATACTTAGCATAAGGAGCTTTTTTTAGCACATCAGTTAATCGCATACGCAAAAAGATGGGTCTAATCATTTCAGCAAAGCACTCAAAATCCTCATCATCCTTTTTCTTGGATGGTTTGGAAGGAAAAGGCATGGGTTTCTGAACCCATGGTTCTCTTTCTTTACCATGTTTCCTAGCAACGAAGTCTCTCTTATCATAACGTTGATTCTTTGATTGTGGGTTATCAAGATCAACAGCAGGTTCAACTTCTACATCATTATCATTACTAGGTTGAGCATCAACATGAACATTATCATTATCACTAGGTTCATGTTCATCACCTGATTGTTTTTCAGCATCAAAAACAGAGATATCATTTGGATTCTCAGGTGGTTCAGCAATAGGTTCACTAGAAGTTTGCACAGTCCTATCATTTTTCTTTTTCTTCCTTTTAGAAGAACTAGGTATATCAATATTATTTCTCTGAGAATCTTGCTCGATTCTCAAAGGGTGGCCTTCAGGATACAAAGGTTCCTGAGTCATTCTACCAGTTCTAGTAGCCACTCTAACAGCATAATCATTTTTCTTACTATTCATTTCATCAAGCACTTCTCTCCGAGCTTTAAGTACTTGTTCTACTTGAGTGGTAACCATAGAAGAATGCTTACTAACAAGTTTAAGTTCACCTCTAATATCAGCCATATAATCACCCAAGCGTTTAATCATAAATGTATTCTGTTTTAATTGTCTACCAAAATAAGCATTAAAGTCATCTTGCTTAAACATAAAGTCATCAAACTCATCCAAGCACTGACTAGCAATTTTAGTAGGAGGGACTTCAGCCTTATCATATCTATAGAGAGAATTTACCTTTACTACCTGTGTCGGGATATCGGGAGGTTCTTCAGTAAATAAGTAATTGAGATCATACACTTCTTCAACAGGCGGTAAATTAAGACCATGTATTTCTTCAATAGGAGGTAAATTCTTAACATCGTCAGCTTTAATACCTTTTTCTTTCATAGATTTCTTTGCCTCTTGCATATCTTCAGGACTGAGAAATAAAACACCTCTCTTCTTCGGAGTTGGTTTAGGAATAGGCTCAGTAATAGGCTCAGGAGCTGGCTCGGGAGGTGCCCAATTATTTTCATTTGCCAACATATTATTCAATAGAATTTCAGCATCATCCGGTGTTCTTTCACTGAAAAGAGAACCAACACAACTATCCAGGTAATCTCTGGAAGCATCGGTTAGTCCATTATAAAAGATATCAAGTACTTCAGGTTTCTTAAGAGGATGATCAGGCAAAGCACTAAGTAACTTGAGAAGCCTCCCCCAAGCTTGTGGGAGACTCTCTTCTTCAATTTGCACAAAGTTGTATATTTCCCTCAAAGCAGCTTGTTTCTTATGAGCAGGGAAATATTTAGCAGAGAAGTAATAAATCATATCCTGGGGACTTTGCACACAACCAGGATCAAGAGAATTAAATAATTTCTTTGCATCACCCTTTAATGAGAATGGAAATATTTTGAGTAAATAAAGGTAGCGCGATCTCTCATTATTAGTAAACAGGGCAGCTATATCATCTAACTTACGAAGATGTGCCACAACAGTTTCAGATTCATAGCCATAGAAAGGATCAGATTCAACCAAAGTGATTATATCCGGATCAACAGAAAAATCATAATAATCCTGATCAAGAACACAGATAGGTGAAGTAGCAAAAGCAGGGTCGGGTCTCATCCTATCTCTAAAAGATTCTTTACTGCACTTAACTAGCAACCTCTTATGTTCAAGACTATCCTGGCAAGCAAGAATAGCTTCAATAGATTCAACATTAAAAAGATAACCCTTAGGAATAGCAGTTATATTTTCATCATCACTAACATCATTGTGTTCAGTTTCAATAATTTCTCTTGACAGGCGGTCTACCGGTGGTGTACCAAGGCCGCTTGGCAAAACACGGTCCATTCCGAGAATGTTTAATACCCACTCAGAACAAGAGACAAAAGGGGAACGTCGTAGGACATAGGAGTGTCGGATTGCAAAATAGGCAACGGGGAAAAGGCTCGGATGCCTGAGACGAACATGTATGCAAATGTGATGCACATGATGACATGATATGAAATGCAGATGATGACATGGCAAAGTGCAACACGCAAGCAAATGACATGGCAAGGACGGCGAATAACTGGCAGACACCTGGCGCATCGAATCTGGGGCGTTACAACTCTCCTCTACTAACAAGAGATCTCGTCCCGAGATCTTAGGACCGAGATGGGGAGGAAAAGGGGATGAGGTGAAATAAGAACAGAAGAGAGAGGGTGAACAGATTCGAGAACACTCGAGTAGGAAAAGAAACAACGAATATGACGAGAATCAAAGCTCCGAAACAAAAATGAATTCGAAACCACTCCGGTTAGAACAAGATAAACAAGGAACAAGAACGAAAGAATTTAGACGGCACTCCGGCTGAACATGGAAAGATTAGAACATGATCTTGAGAAGATGGAATGATACTTGACGAGAGGAACAACACAATGCATCCGGAATAATTTAAATAGTGGAAAGAAAAGAACGGAGAAGAAAAATGACAACTTCTTCGACGAATGAAATAGAAAGCATCCATAGAAGGAAGGATTGAACAGAGTTGTAGAGAAAATCAACAACGAAAAGAATAAGCTTGTTGTGGACTGATACGTCTCCAACGTATCTATAATTTTTGATTGCTCCATGCTACTTTATCTACTGTTTTGGACTATATTGGGCTTTATTTTCCACTTTTATATTATTTTTGGGACTAACCTATTAACCGGAGGCCCAGCCCAGAATTGCTGTTTTTGCCTTTTTCAGTATTTCGAAGAAACAGAATATCAAACGGAGTCCAAACGGAATGAAACCTTCGGGATCGTGATTTTCCAACCGAACGTGACCTAGGAGACTTGGACCCTACTCCAAGAAGCGCCAGAGGCAGTCACGAGGGTGGAGGGTGCCCCCCTCGGCGCGCCCCTACCTCGTGCGCCCCTAGGAGCTCCACCGACGTACTCCTTCCTCCTATATATACCTACGTATCCCCGAACGATCAGAACAGGGGCCAAAAACCTAATTCCACCACCGCAACTTCCTGTATCCACGAGATCCCATCTTGGGGCCTGTTCCGGAGCTCCGCCGGAGGGGGCATCTACCACGGAGGGCTTCTACATCATCACCATAGCCCCTCCGATGAAGTGTGACTAGTTTACTTCAGACCTTCGGGTCCATAGCTAGTAGCTAGATGGCTTCTTCTCTCTTTTTGGATCTCAATACAATGTTCTCCCCCTCTCTCATGGAGATCTATTCGATGTAATCTTCTTTTTGCGGTGTGTTTGTTGAGACCGATGAATTGTGGGTTTATGATCCAACTTATCTATGGAAAATATTTGATTCTTCTCTGAATTCTTTTATGTGTGATTGAGTTATCTTTGCAAGTCTCTTCAAATTATCTTTTTGGTTTGGCCAACTAGATTGGTAGTTCTTGCAATGGGAGAAGTGCTTAGCTTTGGGTTCAATCTTGCGGTGTCCTTACTCAGTGAGGTAGTTCTTGCAATGGGAGAAGTGCTTAGCTTTGGGTTCAATCTTGCGGTGTCCTTACTCAGTGACAGAAAGAGTTGCAAGGCACGTATTGTATTGTTGCCATCGAGGATAACAAGATGGGGTTTTTATCATATTGCATGAATTTATCCCTCTACATCATGTCATCTTGCTTAAGGCGTTACTCTGTTTTTAACTTAATACTCTAGATGCATGCTGGATAGCGGTCGATGAGTGGAGTAATAGTAGTAGATGCAGAATCGTTTCGATCTACTTGTCTCGGACGTGATGCCTATATACATGATCATCGCCTAGATATACTCATAACTATGCTCAATTCTGTCAATTGCTCAACAGTAATTTGTTCACCCACCATAGAATACTTATGCTCTTGAGAGACGCCAGTAGTGAAACCTATGGCCCCCGGGTCTATTCTCATCATATCAATCTCCATCACTTTATTTAGTTGCTTTGCTTTTACTTTTTACTTTGCATCTTTATACCAAAAATACCAAAAATATTATCTCTATCAGATCTCACTCTCATAAGTGACTGTGAAGGTATTGACAACCCCTAATCGCGTTGGTTGCGAGTAGCTATCGTTTTGTGCAGGTACAAGGGACTTGCGCGTGACCTCCTACTGGATTGATACCTTGGTTCTCAAAAAATGAGGGAAATACTTACGCTATTGTGCTACATCATCCTCTCCTCTTCGGGGAAAACCAATGCAAGCTCAAGACGTGGCAAGAAGGATTTCTGGCGCCGTTGCCAGGGAGGCCTACGCAAAAGTCAACATACCAAGTACCCATCACAATCCCTATCTCTCGCATTACATTATTTGCCATTTGCCTCTCATTTTCCTCTCCCCCACTTCACCCTTGCCGTTTTATTCGCCCTCTCTTTACCAATCTCCTCCTCTCTTTCCGTTTGCCTTTTTCCCTTTGCCTTCCTGCTTGCTCTTGTGTTAGTTTGTCTTTTGGTTGCGATGGCTCTATCTAGATTTGGTGACCTTCACCTTAAAAGGCTAGAGGAGATCGAAAGCAATGTTAGAAAGTTTATGGTTTTACAATTTGAGCACAATAATTTCTTTAGAAACGAACTTAAGGAACAAAAAAGTTTTATGAGCTTTATGAATAAAGAACTCGATGATATGTCTAAAGAATTTGATGGTATAAGGGCTCAAATTGCTCGTCTTGAAAAGATGACCGCTGAAATTTCGGATATGCAAGCTAGCTTAGTCAATAAGATGGCTGCTAAACCGAATACCTATGAAAATCAAGATGAAGATCTAAAAGTTATTGATGTGTCCCCTATCAAATCTTTGTTTTGCAATATGAATCTTGATGAAATTGAATATGATCTTCCTTTACCTAGAAGGCGTTTTAAGAATTCTGAGTTTTTAGATCTTGATGATGAAATTGATAAAAGTGGGATTGAAAGAAATAAAAATCGATATGTTGCTAAACCCACTATTTTGGATCTCAAGGAATTTAATTATGAAAATTGCTCTTTAATTGATTGTATTTCCTTGTTGCAATCCGTGTTAAATTCTCCTCATGCTTATAGTCAAAATAAGGCCTTTACCAAACACATTGTTGATGCCTTAATGCAATCTTATGAAGAAAATCTTGAGCTGAAAGTTTCTATCCCTAGGAAACTCCATGATGAGTGGGAACCTACTATCAAAATTAAAATTAAAAAATTATGAGTTTCATGCTTTGTGTTATTTGGGTTCTACTGTCTCTACTATTCCCAAAACTTTATGCGATTTGCTAGACTTCCGTGATTTTGATGATTGCTCTCTAAACTTGCATCTTGCGGATTCAACTATTAAAAAGCCTATGGGAAGAATTACTGATGTTCTTATTGTTGCAAATAGGAATTATGTGCCCGTAGATTTTATCGTTCTTGATATAGATTGCAATCCTTCATGTCCTATTATTCTTGGTAGACCTT
Source organism: Triticum dicoccoides (assembly GCF_002162155.2). Lineage (NCBI taxonomy): Eukaryota > Viridiplantae > Streptophyta > Magnoliopsida > Poales > Poaceae > Triticum > Triticum dicoccoides. The sequence continues at coordinate 603,267,244 of NC_041389.1, forward strand.
TCCTTAGAACGATTGGTGCAATTATTGATATGAAGGAAGGGAATATTAGATTCCAATTTACCTTAAAGAAGGGCATGGAACAGTTCCCTAGAAAGAAAATAAAATTACCATATGAATCTATCATGAGAGCCACTTATGGATTGCCTACCAAAGATGGCAATACCTAGATCTATCCTTGCTTTTATGCCTAGCTAGGGGCGTTAAACGATAGCGCTTGTTGGGAGGCAACCCAATTTTATTTTGTGTTTTTTGTTTTTTGCTTCTGTTTAGGAATAAATAATCCATCTAGATTCTGTTTAGATGTGGTTTTATCTTTTAATTAGTGTTTGTGCCAAGTTAAACCTATTAGATCTTCTTGGAAGATAGTTATTTGATCTTGCTGTAATTTCCAGAATCTTTGCGCTCAGTGCCCGAATTATTAAAAATCACAGGAACGTGATTTTGCGTTGATTCTTTTTGCTGATGATCAATAAACCAATTACCCAGGTCTTCAAATTTTGGTAGAATTCTTTGGGTTCCAGAAGTTTGCGTTAGGTACAGATTTCTACAGACTGTTCTGTTTTTGACAGATTCTGTTTTTCGTGTGTTGTTTGCTTATTTTGATGAATCTATGGCTAGTAAATTAATTTATAAACCATAGAGAAGTTGGAATACAGTAGGTTTAACACCAATTTAAATAAAGAATGAGTTCATTGCAGTACCTTGAAGTAGTCTTTTGTTTTCTTTCTCTAACGGAGCTCACGAGATTCCTATTGAGTTTTGTGTTGTGAAGTTTTCAAGTTTTGGGTGAATTCTTTTGATGGATTATGGAACAAGGAGTGGCAAGAGCCTAAGCTTGGGGATGCCCATGGCACCCCCAAGATAATCCAAGGATACCAAAAAGTCAAAGCTTGGGGATGCCCCGAAAGGCATCCCCTCTTTCGTCTACTTCCATCGGTAATTTACTTGGAGCTATATTTTTATTCATCAACATGATATGTGTTTTGCTTGGAGCGTCTTGTATTATTTGTGTCTTTGCTTGTTAGTTTACCACAATTATCCTTGATGTACACATCTTTTGAGAGAGCCATATATGATTTGTAATTTGTTAGAATACTCTATGTGCTTCGCTTATATCTTTTGAGCTTGCTAGTTTGCTCATAGTGTTTCACTTATATCTTTTGAGCGTGATAATTTTTGCTCTAGTACTTCACTTAGATCTTTTAGAGCACGGTGGTTGATTTGTTTTAAAGAAACTATTTGATCTCTCATGCTTCACTTAGATTATTTTGAGAGTCTTTAATAGCATGGTAATTTGCTTAATGTTAATATACTTGGTGTTCAAGATATGTGAAACTTTCTTTTGAGTGAATTGAATACTAAGATAAGTTTGATGCTTGATAATTGTTTTGAGATATGGAGGTGATAATATCATAGTTGTGCTAGTTGGGTGATTATGAATTTGAGAAATACTTGTGTTGAAGTTTGCAAATCCCGTAGCATGCACGTATGGTTAAAGTTATGTAACAAATTTGAAACATGAAGTGTAACTGCCTTGTGCATCCTTATGAATGGCGGTCGGGGACGAGCAATGGTCTTTTCCTACCAATCTATCCCCCTAGGAGCATGCGCGTAGTACTTGAATTTTTGATGACTTCTAAATTTTTGCAATAAGTATATGAGTTCTTTTGACTAATGTTGAGTCCATGGATTATACGCACTCTCACCTTTCTGCCATTGCTAGCCTCTTCGGTACCGTGCATTGCCCTTTCTCACATTGAGAGTTGGCACAAACTTCGCCGGTGCATCCAAACTCCGTGATACGATACGCTCTATCACACATAAACATCCTTATATCTTCCTCAAAACAGCCACCATACCTACCTATTATGGCATTTCCATAGCCATTCCGAGATATATTGCCATGCAACTTCCACCATCATCATCATGACATGCATTACTTTTGTCATATTGCCATTGCATGATCTTGTAGTTGACATCGTATTTGTGGCAAAGCCACCAAGCATTATTTTTATACATGTCACTCTTGATTCATTGCACCATCCCGGTACACCGCCGGAGGCATTCATATAGAGTCATATCTTGTTCTAAGTTTCGAGTTGTAATCCTTGTGTTGTAATTTATACAAGTGTGTTGATCATCATTATTAGAGCATTGCCCAAAAAAAGGCCAAAAGGAAAAAAAGAAAGGCCCAAAAAAAATAAAAAAATAAAAATAAAAAGGGCAATGCTACTATTTCTTTTTCCACACTTGTGCTTCAAAGTAGCACCTCGTTCTTCATGTAGTGAATCTCATATATTGTGCTTCAAAGTAGCACCATGCTTTTCATGTAGTGAGTCTCATGTGTTATCACTTTCATATACTAGTGGGAATTTTTCATTATAGAACTTGGCTTGTATATTCCTACGATAGGCTTCCTCAAAATGACCTAGGTCTTCATGAGCAAGCAAGTTGGATGCACACCCACTAGTTTTCTTTTGTTGAGCATTCATAGCTCTAGTGCATCCGTTGCATGGCAATCCCTACTCCTCATGTTAACATCAATTGATGGGCATCTCCATAGCCCGTTGATTAGCCTCGTCAACGTGAGACTTTCTCCTTTTTTTGTCTTCTCCACACAATCCCCATCATCATATTCTATTCCACCCATAGTGCTATATCCATGGCTCACGCTCATGTATTGCGTGAAGGTTGAAAAAGTTTGAGATTATTTAAGTATGAAACAATTGCTTGGCTTGTCATCGGGGGTATAGAAGTTGGGAACATCTTTGTGTGACGAAAATGAAGCATAGCCTAACTATATGATTTTGTAGGGATGAACTTTCTTTTGCCATGCTATTTTGAGAAGACATGATTGCTTTGATTAGTATGCTTGAAGTATTATTATTTTTGTGTCAATATGAACTTTTATCTTGAATATTTCGGATCTGAATATTCATATCACAGTTAAGAAGATTTACATTGAAATTATGCCAAAGTATCACTCCGCATCAAAAATTCTTTTTTATCATTTACCTACTTGAGGACAAGCAGGAATTAAGCTTGGGGATGCTTGATACGTCTCCAACGTATCTATAATTTTTAATTGCTCCATGCTATTTTATCTACTGTTTTGGACTATATTGGGCTTTATTTTCCACTTTTATATTATTTTTGGGACTAACCTATTAACCGGAGGCCCAGCACAGAATTGCTGTTTTTTGCCTTTTTCAGTATTTCAAAGAAACAGAATATCAAACGGAATGAAACCTTTGGGATCGTGATTTTCCAACCGAACGTGACCCAGGAGACTTGGACCCTACTCCAAGAAGCACCACAGGCGGTCACGAGGGTGGAGGGCGCCCTCCTGGGCGTGCCCCCCTACCTCGTGGACCTCTCGGAGCTCGACCAACGTACTCCTTCCTCCTATATATACCTACGTATCCCCGAACGATCAGAACAGGAGCCAAAAACCTAATTCCACCACCGCAACTTTCTGTATCCACGAGATCCCATCTTGGGGCCTGTTCCGGAGCTCCGCCGGAGGGGGCATCTACCACGGAGGGCTTCTACATCATCACCATAGCCCCTCCGATGAAGTGTGACTAGTTTACTTTAGACCTTCGGGTCCATATCTAGTAGCTAGATGTCTTCTTCTCTCTTTTTGGATCTCAATACAATGTTCTCCCCCTCTCTCGTGGAGATCTATTCAATGTAATCTTCTTTTTGCGGTGTGTTTGTTGAGACCGATGAATTGTGGGTTTATGATCCAACTTATCTATGGAAAATATTTGATTCTTCTCTGAATTCTTTTATGTATGATTGAGTTATCTTTGCAAGTCTCTTCGAATTATCTTTTTGGTTTGGCCAACTAGATTGGTAGTTCTTGCAATGGGAGAAGTGCTTAGCTTTGGGTTCAATGTTGCGGTGTCCTTACTCAATGACAGAAAGAGTTGCAAGGCACGTATTGTATTGTTGCCATCGAGGATAACAAGATGGGGTTTTTATCATATTGCATGAATTTATCCCTCTACATCATGTCATCTTGCTTAAGGCGTTACTCTGTTTTTAACTTAATACTCTAGATGCATGCTGGATAGCGGTCGATGAGTGGAGTAATAGTAGTAGATGCAGAATCGTTTCGATCTACTTGTCTCGGACGTGATGCCTATATACATGATCATCGCCTAGATATACTCATAACTATGCTCAATTCTGGCAATTGCTCAACAGTAATTTGTTCACCCACCATAGAATACTTATGCTCTTGAGAGACGCCAGTAGTGAAACCTATGGCCCCCGGGTCTATTCTCATCATATCAATCTCCATCACTTTATTTACTTGCTTTGCTTTTACTTTTTACTTTGCATCTTTATACCAAAAATACCAAAAATATTATCTCTATCAGATCTCACTCTCGTAAGTGACCGTGAAGGGATTGACAACCCCTAATCACATTGGTTGCGAGTAGCTATTGTTTTGTGCAGGTACGAGGGACTTGCGCGTGACCTCCTACTGGATTGATACCTTGGTTCTCAAAAACTGAGGGAAATACTTACGCTACTGTGCTGCATCATCCTCTCCTCTTCGGGGAAAACCAACGCAAGCTCAAGACGTAGCATGGACTTATGGATAACATCTCAAAATTATGAGGTGATAACCGACCACAAGCGGAAAAAATTAAATGGTTGAAACGAACGAAGAAATGCAAAACTCCACTTCAAAAGAATACGGAGAATTAATTGCACTTTGAGATGCAAGAACAAAAGATACTAGAACTCCTTGAACAACAATCTTGATGAACACTTGAGGAGTGAATTAACTCATGAAGAATCACCGTGAAGAACTCCGCCGAGAAGAAGAGAAAAACATCGGTTGAAATTATTGAGGGGAGAAAGCAAAGGCTCCGCACGAGTAGAATGGATACTCGATTATGGATTCCAGTTTCGAGAAGAAGAAGGGAGGGCGGGTGGGAAAAAGAAAGACAACTTCGGATGGGGAAAACAACGTCGATTGAGAAAGAACTGACAACTGATCTTGCAAAAGATGACGAGGATCGAAACCACTTGAAGTGAAATTCACCGGATTGAAAAGGGGATGGACAACGAATGAAAACTAACCGCGTGATCCTAAAGAAAAATTTGAAGGGGAATAGGACTAGTTCAAAACACCTACGTCAAGATTTCTCACCAGAGCGACGAAGGGGCTGAGGAGTAAAAAGAAATCCTACTCTCCGATATAACTAGACTCCGAAAAAGATTTTTTTTCTAGACTCAACTATGGCCAAACTACATGATCAATCAAGGGGGGCTCCTAGGGTTGGTCGAGGCTCTGATACCAACTTGTCACACCCAATATGCGTTACTATCCTAAAGAGACTCGAAGGTCCTACCAAGGATAGAACCGTATATTGAAACGCTTTTGCAAGGTGGATATCGTTACATCAACATTACATAATAGATGGGGATACATACAAAAGGCATAGAATGCCACACGAATACAACATCATCTTACATAAGAGCACCACCCGACTACGGATGAAACACAAACTGAAACTCAAACGACATCCACCCTGCTAGCCCAGGTTGCCGACCTAGAACCTATCCCCTGATCGAAGAAGCAGAAGAAGAACTCCAAAACAAGCAAACATCGCTCTCGCGTCATGATCTTCGCAAAACCTGCACCTGCAACGGTTGTTGTAGTAATCTGTGAGCCACGAGGACTCAGCAATCCCATTACCATGGGTATCAAGACTAGCAAAGCTTAATGGGAAAGGAAGGGGTAAAGTGGTGAGGTTGCAGCAGCGACTAAGCATATATGGTGGCTAACATACGCAAATAAGAGCGAGAAGAGAGCAAGCAGAACGGTCGTGAAACTAGCAATGATCAAGAAGTGATCCTGAACTCCTACTTACGTCAAACATAACCCAAAACCGTGTTCACTTCCCGGACTCCGCCGAAAAGAGACCATCACGGCTACACACGCGGTTGATGCGTTTTAATTTGAATCTTGTGTCAAGTTATCTACAAACGGACATTAACAAATTCCCATCTGCCGCATAACCGCGGGCACGGCTCTCGAAAGTTTATACCCTGTAGGGGTATCCCAACTTAGCCCATCACAAGCTCTCACAGTCAATGAAGGATATTCCTTCTCCCAGGAAGACCCGATCAGTCTCGGAATCCCGGTTTACAAGACATTTCAACAATGGTAAAACAAGACCAGCAAAGCCGCCCGATGTGCCGACAATCCCGATAGGAGCTGCGCATATCTCATTCTCAGGGCAACACCGGATGAGACATCCTACGAGTAAAACCAGCCCTCAAGTTTCCCCGCGGTGGCCCCGCGTCTACTTAGTACGGACCAGCACTTAGAGAAGCACTTGCCCGGGGGGGCTAAAATAAAGATGACCCTCAGGTTAATTACTCCCAAGGGAAAGGTATAGGTGGTAGGAAAATGGTAAAACCAATGTTGGGCCTTGCTGGAGGAGTTTTATTCAAAGCAAACTGTCAAGGGGGTCCCATAAATCACCCAACCGCGTTAGGGACGCAAAAATCCGGGAACATAATACCGATATGACGGAAACTAGGGCAGCAAGAGTGGAACAAAACACCAGGCATAAGGTCAAGCCTTCCACCCTTTACCTAGTATATAGATGCATTAATAATATAAGAGATATTGTGATACCTCAACATAATCCTGTTCATCATGGAGCAGTCTTCAACTTCACCTGCAACTAACAACGCTATAAGAGGGGCTTAGCAAAGCGGCAACATAGCCAAACAACGGTTTGCTAGGAAGGGTGTCAAAGGTTAGAGGTTCATGGCAATTTGGGGAGGCTTGAAGAACAAGTGATAGGAAGCGCAGCATAGCGATAGAACGAAGCAACTAGCATAGCAATGATAGTATTGAGATCCAAGGTGACGGTCATCTTGCCTGAAATCCCGCAAGGAAGAAGAACGAGTCCATGAAGAAGACGAACGGATGAAGCCAAACCAAGCGTAGACGAACGAATCCTCGTGATCGCAACGAAACAGGAACTATCGAGAAGAAGCACACAACAAGGTAAACACACCACACATATACATGACATAATGCACAACCAAGCATGATGCATGACAAAGCTACATGAAGCTACTCATGGCAAGAGATGATGCATACAAGAGCAACACATCAAAGCAAGTTTAGATGAGGCCGGAAATAACATATAACAATTCCGGTAAGTCCTCATATGCAAATTTAGAAATTGGTACAGAACTGAATAAACCTTATGTTCAAGTTGTTAAACAGCAAGTTAAGATGCACCAAAATTATCTACACGAGATTCTAGTCAAGTTACATATAAAGTTCATTTAATTTGGAGCTACGGCCTAGAAGATATGAGCAAAACAAGTTAAACATGGCATTGATGCTAAATGCATTCAAACATCAAGCAAACACACTCAAAACATGGATGCAACAAGGTAATATGAAACTACATGCAATTCTAAGCAAGTTTCATATAGATCACACTCAAAACGGAGCAACGGTTCAACACATACACATGAAACAAGTTTAAAGGACAAGCTGTCCAAAACAGCAACTAGGCAACTAGCAAGCATCAAAACAATATGCTACAACACCTCAACATGACAACAAAAGACATGGACATGATGTATAGATAAAGCATGACAAACCATGAACACTGAGCTATCTCCATAAATCACTAGAACATGCTCAAAAGGACATGGCAAGATTGCAAATAATAACAGTTTACAGACTTAGCAGAAATAACATCAGGTTGCAATGTTTAGAGCTATCAAAAAACATGTTACAGGAACTTAACATGGAAAACAAAGGCATGGAATGCTAATACTAAAGACAAAGAACAAAACTCACTTACTGAACTAATTCTAAAGATCAAAAGAAAACATGGTAGCATCCAGGCAAACATGGCAAATGATATGACAGATTCAGACATGGTAGGAACAACAATAAGTAGGGATGTTGGTGAGCTTGTACCACTCACCACAGAGCAATATATGGCATGACAAGGTGACCAACAGCAATATGACATGTTTATGAAGCTAATAATGCAATAGAAAGTTCATAGGGTGCATAGATCACTAGCAAAGCACATGGCAAAACTGAACTTAATGTTAACAGGCTGACAGCAACATTATTTAGCAATTTGAGAGCAAGATTAGAACAAGATACAACATGCTATAAATGCAACTAGGGGCATGGATGGATAGAACATGACATGTAAAACAAAACATCCTTGGTGAACATCTCCAGATTATGCATAGAATGACTTGTAGCAGCAGGTTTACATAGCATCATGATATAGCAGATTCAGCCTAGCAAAACAGTAACAGCAAGTACCCTACTTCACGAGCTCGATGCACTCACTACAAGACTCACAAAAATACATGGATTGCACCTCTGTAAATATGGCATGATGTATCTCAAAACTCGTGTAGACATCAAGCTCATAGAATGCACACACAAAATGCAATGAAAAAGACAAATCACCAACTTATGATAACAAACATCAGTTAACATCATATCGCACTCTTGCAACAATGATAATGGCATCAAGATGAACTCAAACAAGCATGGCACAATGTAATGAAATGTAGAGCATCTCATGACGAACAATTTGATATATCATGCGCATGAAACGGAGCTACGAATGTAGAGTTATGATGCGATGAACAGAGCTTCAGAATGTATAAAAAAAGACTTGGGAGATATTTCGGGGTCAACCTAGGGTTTGACCTGATCCAGATCTGGGCGCGCGGAATGAGGTTCGTCAGGGAGGAGCTTCGCTGGAGTTGAGGAAAATGCGGTGGTGGATCTCGCCGGATCCGAGGCGCCGACGGCCGGAGCTCATGGAGGACCGCGGGGATGGTGCGGGCAGCAAGGTGACGGACTAGGCGGCGCGCGGGTCCCAGGGCGACGGCGACCTCGGACGGCGTCGGCGGGCGGCGTCGCGGCGCTGGAGGCGAAAGGCGGCGCGGGGCGCGCTCGGGCCAGGCGGCGGGGAAGCGGGCCGTGGGGGCCGGATCTGGGCCCCGCGGGCCGGTGGCGAAGTGGGCACGGCCGGGGACGCTTGGTGGCTCCTGGTTGGGCAAGGGCGAGGACGGACGTGTTCGGCTGCGGCCGGACGTGTCCGGTGGCGGCGGGGAGGATTAGGCTAGGGTTCATCCGCGAATTTGGAGGGAGGCACCTATTTATAGGTAGGAGGAGCTAGGAGACTCCAAATGAGGAGCGGTTTTCGGCCACGCGATCGTGATCGAACGGCCGAGAGGATGGAGGTGACTTAGATGGGTTATTGGGCTGTTTTGGAGGGGTGTTGGGCTGCAACCCAAAAGAGGACTTTGCGGTTACCTGGTTAACCGTTGGAGTATCAAACGGACTCCAAATGGCACGAAACTTGACAGGCGGTCTACCGGTGGTGTACCAAGGCCTCTTGGCAAAACACGGTCCATTCCAAGAATGTTTAACTCCCGCTCACAACAAGAGACAAAAGGGGGACGCTGGAGGACATAGGAGTGTCGAATTGCAAAACAGACAACGGGGAAAAGGCTCGGATGCCTGAGACGAACACGTATGCAAATGTGATGCACATGACGACATGATATGAAATGCAGATGATGACATGGCAAAGTGTGACATTCAAGCAAATGACATGGCAAGGACGGCGAATAACTGGCAGACACCTAGCGCATCGGATCCGGGGCGTTACAACCGGTGCTTGGGTACTGCCCTTTCTTGTACAAGCATCCCACTTATGATTAACCCCTATTGCAAGCATCTGCAACTACAAAAGAAGTATTATGGTAATCCTAACCATAGCATGAAACATATGGATCCAAATCAGCCCCTTACGAAGCAACTCATAAACTATGGTTTAAGCTTCTGTCACTCTAGCAACCCATCATCTACTTATTACTTCCCAATGCCTTCCTCTAGGCCCAAATAATGGTGAAGTGTCATGTAGTCGACATTCACATAACACCACTAGAGGAGAGACAACATACATCTCATCAAAATATCGAACGAATACCAAATTCACATGACTACTAATAGCAAGACTTCACCCATGTCCTCAAGAACAAATGTAACTACTCACAAAGCATATTCATGTTCATAATCAGAGGGGTATTAATATGCATTAAGGATCTCAAGAAATGATCTTCCACCAAATAAACCAACTAGCATCAACTACAAGGAGTAATCAACACTACTAGCAACCTACAGGTACCAATCTGAGGTTTGGGTACAAAGATTGGATACAAGAGATGAACTAGGGTTTTAGAGGAGATGGTGCTGGTGAAGATGTTGACGGAGATTGCCCCCCTCCTGGTGAGAGGATCGTTGGTGATGACGATGGTGATGATTTCCCCCTCCCAGAGGGAAGTTTCCCCGGCAAAACAGCTCCGCCGGAGCCCTAGATTGGTTCCGCCTCGTGGTGGCGGAGTTTCGTCCCGTAAGCTTGCTTATGATTTTTTTCCAGGGTAAAAGACTTCATATAGCAGAAGATGGCAACCGGAGGGCTGCCAGGGGGCCCACGAGGCAGGGGCGCACCCCCACCCTCGTGGCCAGGGTGTGGGCCCCCTCTGGTACTTCTTCCGCTCAATATTTATTATTAAATCTGAAAATATCTTTTGTGGAGTTTTAGGACTTTTGGAGTTGTGCAGAATAGGTCTCTAATATTTGCTCCTTTTCCAGCCCAGAATCCCATTTGCCGGCATTCTCCCTCTTCATGTAAACCTTGTAAAATAAGAGAGAATAGCCATAAGTATTGTGACATAACAAGTAATAATAGCCCGTAATGCAATAAATATCGATATAAAAGCATGATGCAAAATGGACGTACCAACTCCCCCAGCTTAGACCTCGCTTGTCCTCAAGCGGAAGCCAAAATTGAATGTCCACATGTTTAGAGATAGAGGTGTTGATAAAATAAAATACGGACATGAGGGCATCATGATCATTCTTATAACAACAA
>NC_041389.1:603278776-603306744 GCF_002162155.2 Triticum dicoccoides
CAACACGAGGTGCTTGCCAAAGGATAAAATGTAAAAAGGAAAGGTGAAGTGATACGTCTCCAATGTATCTACTTTTACAAACACTTTTGCCCTTGTATTGGACTCTAACTTGCATGATTTGAATGAAACTAACCCAGACTGACGATGTTTTCAGCAGAACTGCCATGATGTTATTTTATATGAATGCCCTGCAAATCCACAGAGGCACTTTTTGGAAAATATAAAAAATACTGGAGAAAGAATCAAGACCAGGGGGCCCACACCCTGTCCACGAGGGTGGGGGCGCGCCCACCCCCCCTAAGCGTGCCCCCCTATCATGTGGGCCCCCTGAGGCTCCGCCGACCTCAACTCCAACTCCATATATTCCGTCTCGCAGAGAAAAAAATCAGAGAGAAAGTTTCATCTTGTTTTACGATACGGAGCCGCCGCCAAGCCCTAATCTCTCTCGGGAGGGCTGATCTGGAGTCCGTTCGGGGCTCCGAAGAGGGGGATTCATCGCCATCGGTATCATCAACCATCCTCCATCACCAATTTCACGATGCTCACCGCCGTGCGTGAGTAATTCCATCGTAGGCTTGCTGGACGGTGATGGGTTGGATGAGATTTACCATGTAATCAAGTTAGTTTTGTTAGGGTTTGATCCCTAGTATCAAATATGTTCTGAGATTGATGTTGCTATGACTTTGCTATGCTTAATGCTTGTCACTAGGGCCCGAGTGCCATGATTTCAGATCTGAACCTATTATGTTTTCATGAATATATGTGTGTTCTTGATCCTATCTTGCAAGTCTATAGTCACCTATTATGTGTTATGATCCGACAACCCCGAAGTGACAATAATCGGGATACTTCTCGGTGATGACTGTAGTTTGAGGAGTTCATGTATTCACTATGTGTTAATGCTTTGGTCCGGTTCTCTATTAAAAGGAGACCTTAATATCCCTTAGTTTCCACTAGGACCCCGCTGCCACGGGAGGGTAGGACAAAAGATGCCATGCAAGTTCTTTTCCATAAGCACGTATGACTATATTCGGAATACATGCCTATATTACATTGATGAATTGGAGCTAGTTCTATGTCACCCTATGTTATAGCTATTACATGAGGAATCGCATCCAACATAATTATCCATCATTGATCCAATGCCTACGAGCTTTTCACATCTTGTGCTTCGCTTATTTACTTTTCTGTTGCTATTGTTACAATCACTACAAAACCCAAAAACATTACTTTTGCTACTGTTACCTTTATTATCATACTACTTTGCTACTAAATACTTTGCTGCGGATACTAAGTTATCCAGGTGTGGTTGAATTGACAACTCAACTGCTAATACTCAAGAATATTCTTTGGCTCCCCTTGTGTCGAATCAATAAATTTGGGTTGAATACTTTACCCTAGAAAGTTGTTGCGATCCCCTACACTTGTGGGCTATCATGAAGATCACCATGACTCTTAATGTAAGACAAGAAGTAATAGATAGGCCCTTCGCAGAGGGAAGCAGAGGTTGTCATGTGCTTTTATGGTTGGATGCACGAAATCTTAATGCAAAAGAACGTCACTTTATATTGCTACTTGTGATACGGACCTTTATTATGCAGTCCGTCGCTTTTATTACTTCCATATCACAAGATCCTATAAAGCTTATTTTCTTCACACTAATAAGTCATACATATTTAGAGAGCAATTTTTATTGCATGCAACATGACAACTTACTTGAAGGATCTTACTCAATCCATAGGTAGATATGGTGGACTCTCATGGCAAAACTGGGTTTAAGGATATTTGGAAGCACAAGTAGTATCTCTACTTGGTGCAAGGAATTTGGCTAGCATGAGGGGAAGGCAAGCTCAACATGTTGGATGATCCATGACAATATACTTTAACTAAGATGTGAGAAAACATAACCCATTACGTTGTCTTCCTTATCCAACATCAACTCTTTAGCATGACATACTTTAATGAGTGCTCACAATCATATAAGATGTCCAAGATAGTATATTTATATGTGAGAACCTCTCTTTCTTTATTACGTCCTATTAATTGCAACGATGACCAAAACTATGTTTGCCAACTCCCAACAACTTTTAATCATCATACTCTTATATGTGAAGTCATTACTTTCCACCTAGATCAATATGATCTCTTTTATTTCTTTTTATTCTTTTATTTCCTCAAGATCATAGCAAGATAGCAAAGCCCTTGACTCAACAGTAATCTTTATTATATCTAGCTCACAGACTCGATTACATAGAGGAATCATAAGGCAAAACTCAAAACTAATTCATACCAAAACTTTATTCTACTAGATCAAGATATTACCAAAAGGATCAAACTAAGGAATACGGTAAAGATAGGAGTGTGATGGTGATACGATACAGGGGCACCTCCCCCAAGCTTGGTAGTTGCCAAGGGGAGTGCCCATACCCATGTGATTATGTCCTCGGAGGTGATGATGATGGAGTTGTTGATGATGTAGGCTTCTTCCTTAATTTGCGCTTGAGAACGGAATTGTGCTCCCTTAAATCCTCGATCTCCTGCTCAAGGCTTAATATCCTTTTGCATAGTTCATGTTTGTTTTCCTGCAAGAGACGAAAAGGGATAAACTCGATCTTTGGCTTCTTTGCTCTATCAAGGAGGCTTGACTTTTTAAACTCCACATGCATATGAGCTTGCTCCTCCTTTCCCTTAGGCTCGTAGTCTTCTTCTTCCTCAGCGGTCCAGCCATAATGCTCCAAGTCCCCGTAGACCTTAGGGTCTGCAAGGTAACCAGCCACATAGCTTTCTCCCTCCGAATCCTGGGACGACATATTGCTCTTATCTGCGGCAGAAACAGCTCGAAACAAGGACAGAGGATATTTGTGTGATACGGTAGTCAAAACCTTTGGGGGATTATATAATGAATTTTTACCGACAAAAAGAAGCATCTTGCAAGAAAATGGAGTCCGGAGAGCACATGAGGTGCCCACGAGGTAGGGGGGCGCGCCCTCCACCCTCGTGGATGCCTCGTGTCCTTCCCGGACTACTTCTTATTTTCCTATTTTCTTAAATATTTTAAAACGGAGAAAAAATGCTATTAGAATTGTTTTGGAGTCAGTTTACTTACCGTACCACATACCTATTCCTTTTCGACGTCTGAAACATTCTGGAAAGTGTCCCTTATGTATTCCTTCGGGGTTACGGTTTCAATAACATTAGTTTCAACATTTATAGGATTACCTGAGATATAATGTTTGATTCTTTCACCGTTCACCACCTTCGGATTCGTGCCTTCGAAGTTGTTGGGTTTTATGGCACCGGAACGATAGACCCCCTCAATAACATAAGGGCCTTCCCATTTAGAGAGAAGTTTTCCTGCAAAAAATCTTAAACGAGAGTTGAATAGCAACACATAATCACCTACATTAAACTCACGCTTTTGTATCCTTTTGTCATGCCATCTTTTAACTTTTTCTTTAAACAGTTTGGCATTCTCGTAGGCTTGGGTTCTCCATTCATCAAGTGAGCTAATCTCAAACAACCTCTTCTCACCAGCAAGTTTGAAATCATAATTGAGCTCTTTAATGGCCCAATATGCCTTATGTTCTAGTTCAAGAGGTAAGTGACATGCTTTTCCATAAACCATTTTATACGGAGACATACCCATAGGATTCTTATATGCAGTTCTATAAGCCCACAATGCATTATCAAGTTTTTTGGACCAATTCTTTCTAGATCTATTAACAATCTTCGGAAAAATTCATTTGAGCTCTCTATTACTCAATTCCACTTGACCACTAGACTGTGGGTGATATGGAGATGCAATTCTATGATTAACATTATACTTAGCAGGCATATTACGAAAAATACCATGAATAAAATGTGAACCATCATCAGTCATTAAGTCTCTAGGGACTCCAAACCTCACAAAAATAACTTCTTTAAGCACCTTAATAGAGGTGTTATGATCAGCACTACTAGTTGGAATAGCTTCTACCCACTTAGTAATGTAATCAACAGCAACTAAAATATGTGTATATCCATTAGAGGAAGGAAACGGTCCCATATAATCAAAGCCCCAAACATCAAATGGTTCAATAACAAGAGAATAATTCATAGGCATTTCTTGACGTCTACTAATATTACCAATTCTTTGACATTCATCACAAGACAAGACAAACTTACGGGAATCTTTGAAGAGAGTAGGCCAATAAAAACCGGATTGCAATACCTTATGTGTAGTTCTATCTCCAGCATGGTGTCCTCCATATGCCTCGGAGTGACACTTGCGTAGGATCTGTTCCTGTTCATGCTCAGGTACACAATGTCTAATAACACCATCTACTCCTTCTTTATAAAGGTGTGGGTCATCCCAGAAGTAATGTCTTAAATCATAGAAAAACTTTTTCTTTTGCTGGTATGTGAAACTAGGTGGTATGAATTTAGCAACAATGTAATTAGCATAATCAGCCTACCATGGAGCAGTACGAGAAGCATTTATGACAGCTAATTGTTCAACTGGGGAGCTATCATCAATAGGTAGTGGGTCATCAAGAACATTCTCTAACCTAGACAAGTTGTCTACAACGGGGTTCTCAGCTCCCTTTCTATCAATAATATGCAAATCAAATTCTTGTAGCAAGAGAACCCATCTAATAAGTCTAGGTTTAACATCTTTCTTTTCCATAAGATATCTAATAGCAGCATGATCAGTGTGAATAGTTACTTTAGAATGAACAATATAAGGTCTGAACAATATAAGGTGTGAATAGTTACTTTAGAATTCTTTTTCAGTAGTAGCATAATTTCTCTGGGCACTGTCTAGAGTTTTACTAGCATATTGAATGACATTTAGTTTCTTATCAACTCTTTGTCCTAGAACAGCACCTACAGCATAATCAGTAGCATCACACATAATTTCAAAGGGTAAATTCCAATCAGGTGGCTGAACAATAGGTGCAAAAATCAAAGCTTTCTTAAGTATTTCAAATGCTTCTACACAATCATCATCAAAGACAAAAGTAATATCTTTTTGTAATAGATTAGTCAGGGGCCTAGAGATTTTGGAGAAGTCCTTAATGAACCTCCTATAAAAACCGGCATGACCAAGGAAGCTTCTTATACCTTTGATGTCCTTGGGACACGACATCTTTTCAATTGCATCAACTTTAGCTTTATCAACTTCAATACCTCTTTCAGAAATTTTATGCCCCAAGACAATACCATCATTAACCATAAAGTGGCACTTCTCCCAATTCAAAACAAGACTAGTATCTTCGCATCTCTGCAAAACTCATTCAAGGTTGCTCAAGCAATCATCAAAAGAAGACCCATAAATGGAGAAATCATCCATGAAAACCTAACAAATCTTTTCACAAAAGTCAGAGAATATAGCCATCATGCATCTTTGAAAGGTAGTAGGTGCATTACATAGACCAAAAGGCATACGTCTATAAGCAAAAGTACCGAAAGGGCAAGTAAAAGTGGTCTTTTCTTGATCCTCTGCTGACACATGTATTTGAGAGAAACCAGAGTAACCATCTAGAAAGCAAAAATGTGTATGTTTGGATAATCTTTCTAGCATTTGATCAATAAAATTCAAAGGGTAATGATGTTTTTTAGTAGCTTTATTTAACTTACGGAAATCAATTACCATCCTATAACCTGTAATAATTCTTTGCGGGGTTAATTCATCTTTATCATTAGGAACGACAGTAATACCTCCCTTCTTAGGGACACAATGGACAGGACTTACCCATTAACTATCAGCAATGGGATAAATTATACCTGCCTCAAGGAGCTTTAGTATTTACTTTCTTACCACTTCCTTCATCTTAGGATTTAACCGCCGTTGGTGATCAATAACTGGTTTGGCATTTTCCTCCAATTTTATTTTGTGTTGGCATAAAGTGGGACTAATGCCCTTAAGATCATCAAGAGTATATCCAATAGCAGCACGGTGCTTCTTCAGAGTTTTCAATATATCTCCTCTTCCTTCTCTGAAAGGTTAAAACTAATAATAACAGGATATATCTTCTTTTCATCAATATAAGCATATTTAAGACTATCGGGTAATGGTTTAAGCTCAAACACGGGATCATCCTTGGGTTGTGGAGGATCCCCTAGAATTTCAACAGGCAAGTTGTGTTTCAAAATAGGTCCCTGTTTAAAGAATACTTCATCTATTTCCCTTCTTTCATTCATAAACATATCATTTTAATGGTCTAGCAAATATTGTTCTAAAGGATCAGTAGGAGGCATGACAATAGAAGCAAGACCAATAATTTCATCCTTACTAGGCAATTCTTTATCATGGGGTTGTCTACAAAATTTAGCAAAATTAAACTCATGAGGCATATCCCCTAAGCCAATCGTAACAACATCCTTTTCGCAGTCTATCTTAGCATTAACAGTATTCAAGAAGGGTCTACCAAATATGATGGGACAAAAGTCATCTTGTGGGGAACCAAGAACAAGAAAATCAGCAGGATATTTAACTTTCCCACATAAGACTTCAACATCTCTAACAATCCCAATTAGTGAAATAGTATCTCTATTGGCAAGCTTGATTGTAACATCTATTTCTTCTATCTCAGCAGGTGCAATATCATGCATAATTTCTTGGTATAAGGAATGAGGTATTGCACTAGCACTAGCACCCATATCACATAAGCCATGATAACAATGATCTCCTATTTTAACAGAAATAACAGGCATGCCTACAACAGGTCTATGTTTCTTAGCATCGGGTCTAGCAATTCAAGCAGTTGCATCACAGAAATAAATAACATGCCCATCAATATTATCAGCCAAGAGATCTTTAACCATAGCAATACTAGGTTCAACTTTAATTTGCTCAGGTGGTGTATATGTTCTAGTATTACTCTTACGAACCACAGTTGAAGCTTTAGCATGATCCTTTATCCTAACAGGGAAAGGTGGTTTCTCAATATAAGTGGAAGGAACAATAGGATCATTATAAGTGATAGTCTTTTCTTCAATTGTAATAGGTGCAGCTACTTTTACTTTAGTGGGAGGATTATATTTAAACCACTTCTCCTTAGGGAGTTCAACATGAGTAGCAAATGATTCACAAAAGGAAGCTACTATCTCAGAGTCAAGTCCATATTTAGTGCTAAATTCACGAAAAGCATCGGTATCCATAAAAGATTTAACACAATCAAACTGGGGTGTCATACCTGACTTCTTACCTTCGTCGGAATCCCAATCTTCAGAGTTGCATTTAATTCTTCCCAATAAATCCCATCTGAATTAAATAGTCTTCATCATAAAAGACCCAACACAAGAAGTATCGAGCATGGAGCGATTGTTGAGAGAAAGCCAAGCATAAAATTTTTGAATAATCATTTCTCTTGAGAGCTCATGATTGGGGCATGAATATAACATTGATTTAAGCCTCCCCCAAGCTTGAGCGATGCTTTATCCTTCGCGAGGCCAAAAATTATATATATAATTACGATCACGATGAACAAGATGCATAGGATAAAACTTCTGATGAAATTCCAATTTCAATCGTTTGTAGTTCCATGATCCCATATCATCACATAGCCTAAACCATGTCAATGCATCTCCCTTCAAAGATAAAGGGAAGACCTTCTTCTTGACAACATCATCGGGCATACCTGCAAGCTTAAATAATCCACAAACTTCATCTACATAGATTAGGTGTAAATCGGGATGCAATGTTCCATCTCCTTTAAAGGGATTAGCTAGCAGTTTCTCTACCATACCCGAAGGAATTTCAAAGTAAACATTTTCAGTAGGTTCAGTATGTTGAGGAGCAACACTTTGCTCTTATGGTCGGGGTGAAGATACCCCGAACAAGCCCCTCAAAGGATTATGTTCCATAGTAACAAGTGACAGTAAATTTCAGCACACTATATAAATTTTTCCTTACCAAGTTCCACTTACCAAAGGCGCTTCACTCCCCGGCAACGGCGCCAGAAAAGAGTCTTGATGACCCACAAGTGTAGGGGATCTATTGTAGTCCTTTTGATAAGTAAGAGTGTCGAACCCAACGAGGAGCAGAAGGAAATGACAAGCGGTTTTCAGTAAGGTATTCTCTGCAAGCACTAAAATTATCGGTAATAGATAGTTTTGTGATAAGGTAATTTGTAACGAGTAACAAGCAATGAAAGTAAATAAGGTGAAGCAAGGTGTACAATCCTTTTTGTATCAAAGGACAAGCCTGGACAAGTTCTTATATAGAGAAAAGTGCTCCCGAGGACACATGGGAATTATCGTCAAGCTAGTTTTCATCACGCTCATATGATTCGCGTTCGTTACTTTGATAATTTGGTATGTGGGCGGATCGATGCTTGCTACTGCCCTTTCTTGGACAAGCATCCCACTTATGATTAACCCCTATTGCAAGCATCCGCAACTACAAAAGAAGTATTAAGGTAATCCTAACCATAGCATGACACATATGGATCCAAATCAGCCCCTTACGAAGCAACTCATAAACTAGGGTTTAAGCTTCTGTCACTCTAGCAACCCATCATCTACTTATTACTTCCCAATGCCTTCCTCTAGGCCCAAATAATGGTGAAGTGTCATGTAGTCGATGTTCACATAACACCACTAGAGGAGAGATAACATACATCTCATCAAAATATCGAACGAATACCAAATTCACATGACTACTAATAGCAAGACTTCACACATGTCCTCAGGAACAAACGTAACTACTCACAAAGCATATTCATGTTCATAATCAGATGGGTATTAATATGCATTAAGGATCTGAACAAATGATCTTCCACCAAATAAACCAACTAGCATTAACTACAAGGAGTAATCAACACTACCAACCCACAGGTACCAATCTGAGGTTTGGGTACAAAGATTAGATACAAGAGATGAACTAATGTTTTAGAGGAGATGGTGCTGGTGAAGATGTTGATGGAGATTGACCCCCTCCCGATGAGAGGATCATTGGTGGTGACGATGGTGATGATTCCCCCCTCCCGGAGGGAAGTTTCCCCGGCAGAACATCTCCGTCGGAGCCCTAGATTGGTTCTGCCAAGGTTCCGCCTCGTGGCGGTGGAGTTTAGTCCCGTAAGCTTTCTTATGATTTTTCCAGGGTAAAAGACTTCATATAGCAAAAGATGGCAACCAGAGGGCTGCTAGGGGGCCCACGAGGCAAGGGGCGCGCCCAGGGGGGTAGGGCGCCCCCACCCTCGTGGCCAGGGTGTGTGGGCCCCCTCTGGTACTTCTTCCGCTCAATATTTATTATTAAATCCAAAAATGACTTTCGTGGAGTTTCAGGACTTTTGGAGTTGTGCAGAATAGGTCTCTAATATTTGCTCCTTTTCTAGCCCGGAATCCCAGCTGCAGGCATTCTCCCTCTTCATGTAAACCTTGTAAAATAAGAGAGAATAACCATAAGTATTGTGACATAACATGCAATAACAACCCATAATGCAATAAATATCGATATAAAAGCATGATGCAAAATGGACATATCAGCCACCGCCGTTTTTCTTGCCCTTACCAGATTTATCGTCATCAGAACTCGGATCCTTTGTGGTATCAGACTCGCCATACCTGGTAAGTGCATCCATCAGCTTGCCCATATTTGTACACTTGCGCTTAAGACACCCTAGCTTCTGCCCAAGGGTGTCAAAGTGGCAGTTTTTCTCCAAGAGCAGCACGGCCTGAGCTGCCCCAATACTTTCTGAAGATTGAATGATGGTCGCAACCCGGCGATCCCAATGATGAGCTGACTCATCTTCTCACTGCACACAATGCTCCAAATCAACAATTGTCATTGACTGCTTGCAAGTTCCTTGAAAGTTCTTGATAAAACTGTCCTTCAACTCTGCCCAGGTGTTGATAGAATTGGGGGCAGGTTCTTTAACCATGTATGAGCTGACCCTTCCAACATCATAGTGAAATATTTGGTACAGACTGCGTCATTGACGTCCAACATCTCCATGTCCAGCTCGTAACTTTCAATCCATGCCTCTAGAGGGAGATCCGTCGTGTAATTGGGCACCTTGTGAGGGCCTTTAAAATCCTTGGGGTAAGCGCTCATTACGTAAAGCCAGCACTCGACACGACACTCCAATGGTTCTGCTGCTCAAACTGGCTCCTGCCAACGAGGAAGAAACGACCGGAGGCGACTGATGAGCCCCCTGGTTTATTGCTTCAGCTTCATGACGGGTCCTTGCACCGTACACAATTGCTTGAGCATCCGTTCTTGGGTTAAGGGGTGGGTTATCACGACGAGGGTTGCGATGTCACTCACTGCTGGAGACTGATGGCGAGTCAATATGTTGGCTATAACTGCAGCTTGGCAAAGGGGTTGAATGCACACGTTGCTGACTATAGGAATAGTTAGCTTATTGAGCGACCGTAGTCTGCAAAAATTCAATGGCGTTCGGGTCTCCACCGCAACTGGCGATTCACCGGTGACGGGAATCGTGGCAAGCCGAGTGGCTGCCGCCACCATGTTATCCACCGGGTTATATAAATGACCCAGTGGTGTCGGAAAGTGCGGTGGTGGTGTCTGATCAGGGGGCGGGTTAGGTCCCGGCTCTTCCCTCAGGACCGGCTCTGGATGATGAGGTCGGGCTGTAGTCTTGTTCCCATGTGCATCCATGGTCAACTGGGGTATAACCAGTGCTCCTGTCATGCTCGGCCCTACCCATGGTGTGTTAAACAAATTGATGGGCTCATAATTTAAGGGCAACCGGGTCTGGTGCCTCCTTTGAAAGACTGCATTAGAGGAGTTTTGATCTAGATTTAAGTGCCAAGCTTCGGCTTTCAGGCGCTCCGACTCAGCATTAATCTAAGCCTGCACTGTTGTCATCCAGGTGTTTTCAGCGTTGATATTTTCCTAGGCCTTGGTCACATGCTCCCTAAGTTTCGTGATCTCTGTGTTGCGCTCCGCCTAGTTCTCCGCCATGACCTTAGTCCTCATTAAGGTTGTCAAAGCATCCACCAACTTAGATAAGACTTGAGTCGGAGGCCTGGCTGAGCCGGACCCTAAGGGGTCAGTCGTTGTTGTCGCTCCGACCGTCATGTTGTTGAGAGCCGGCGCCATTCCTGCCATCAAGATGGCGGCTCGGCACGGTAGCTCGTAGGGGTCCGGAATACTGTCACCATCGGAACAGCCCCCAAGCCCACCGTTCTGAAGCTGATAGATTGACTCAGTATCTTCAGTCGAGGGCTCATCACCTGAGTAGATGAGAGTCTCTCCTCGAGATGTGGAATTTTCGACAAGTTCCACACCTTGTGTGAAGCCCACGAAAACGTGCTTCCGCCCAGGTTGGATCCGGGCGGGTTGCGTGCGCCGAGCCGGCTCGACGAGGTCGGTGCATATGTCCACCTCGGGCTTAGATCCACCGATCTTGCTGATGAAGACGTGGATTCCGTCGAAGGGGACCCGGTACCCGTACTCGATTGAGTCAGCCTCAGGGCCCCAGCTGGCGTCGTCTATGTAGAGCTTGCCGCGACAACTCTTGGTCATCCTGCCAATGGTGTATCCCTCAATCCCTGGGAAGGAGCCCTTCAAGAACTCGAAACCACCGTGCGTTGGCCCCACGGTGGGCGCCAACTGTCGTGGGTTTGTCACGGCAGATGTCCTAGTGTGAGGACTTAGTCGTGAGGCCATCGCAATGGAGATTAGCTTGTCGGGGTTGAGCGGGACAAGACACACGAGTTTACCCAGGTTTGTCCCCTCATGGCGGAGGTAAAATCCTACTCCTGCTCTTGTTGCTTATTGCTTGAGTATCGATTACAAGGGAGCGGATTCGCTTGACCTAGCTATCGATTGATTGTAACTTGTCCTATTCTATGCCAGGAACTCGCCTTTATATACAGGTCGAGGCCTCTGGCTTACGAGAGTCCGGGTCGGGTCATGACTCGTGACCGAACCTAACTCTAAATCGCCTTGCCTTTCATGACAAGTTGCCTTACAGCGGCTTACACCTCTGGGCCACCTGCCGCTTTCTAGCTTCGGGCCCTAAGTCGGCCCATCTTGTGAGCCGCCCATCCGGTCATGCGTCTTGATCGTCCTGGCCCATCTGAAGTCCTGCTTCAAGAGTCGCCGGTAGTTTAACTCGGCCTTCATAGGGCAGGTTACACCATGGGGTTATATCCCCAACAGATGGGGAAGGAGATGAACATGAAAAGTGACACAAGAAGACAGATGGGCAGAGGTTTTGGACAAAATGCTGGTGAAGATAGGAAACAAGTAGACAGATTTAACAGACAGGTGTGTGTGTGGCAAATGCAAGGATCCTAGACTCGGACCTTATCTCGACTCGGATCCGACTATGTCGCATCCGATCAGATCCTTCCGAGTTCATATTATCCGGCTAGCATCCAATGCTCCATGGCTAGTGAGACCGAGCCATCCATCGTGTCATATGTTAGTCTAGTCGGCTACGCGTACACACAACCCTTTCGACTAGGGACATTTCTAGGACGGTCAACATACAACGCATAGTTCCACAAATAAGTCTCGTACTTGCTGGTACACATCATTAATAACATCCAAGGACTATATTTATTCATAAACACATAGGAAATATTATCATACATGATTGCCTCTAGGGCATATCTTCAACATTCCTATGGGGCGAGGGGCCTTGACCACACTTTGGCCTATTGGGCCACGACAGCAGACAAGTGATCGACTTTGTTGCGGCCCTGACACCTCCAGTGGCATGTAGTGTCCGTAGACCTTGAGCTCGTCTGGAGTTCCACCTAGTTTTTGGTTGAAGCTTCGTCTTGAACCGTCGTGATGAAGTCCTCAGGAGCTCCTCCTTTGAGTTTGTGGCCGGTAGCTTCGCTAACTTGTTGACCTCCCTAGCAAACCACCGAAATGTCTGGCTTTCGTGATTCCGGCATATGTGGAAACCAATGTTAATGAAGGTTCTGGACGTCGCCACTCCCGACTACCTAATCCGGGCCAAAACCTGCCTTGATATGGCACAGGTACCCAGGGGACACTAGTCCCACAGAAGGCCCCATCACCAGCATTACACTTTGTTTCTCGTGTCCGGGATCTACCTGGCAGGTAGATCCATTGCGATCTTTATGGCATGAGTTTCGTGCTATGCAGGCCAAAAAGTGAATACATACCTGGTGCTCGCATTATTTCTGGATTTATTTCAGGATTTCCGGCGATGCGCTTTCAGTGGGAGGAGACGTTCCCGTCAATGACGAGGCGCCAACGGTGGCTTCGTAAATCTCAAGATGATATGCCGGCTCAGTCTCTCGGAGGTGCTCATAAGGGTAGGGTGTGCGTGTGTGCATTCATAGGGGTGAGTGTATGCGCGTGTATATGAGCGTTTGTGTCTGTACTGATGCTAAAAAAGATCAATTTTATACCGCGTGGGCCTATTTGAACATTTTTTGTGGGGAAATAATTTGTATTACCCAAGTAGTAGGATTACACTCAGCATGACATTGTTCGACGACCTCATCAGGCAACCAAACGCGTTCGTGGTTACTAGTTGTATGGCTACGATAAAGCACCTTGAGGGGACCTATATGGGCACTATAGCAAAGCTATTATTCCGGAGATCAAGGTGAACATGTGAGATTTAGTCAAAGTCCATATCAAGCACAAGAGAAGGGAGAACCATCGGAAGGAACATGAGCTACCAAAAAGTTTTTGTTAGCTTAGAATAAGGAAAACACTTGCATCCTACCGGCTGATGCATGTAGGACATCGTCCGCTTGCGCTATCTTAATGGTCATACGGTGTTTCAAGCCACCACGTGTGGATTCACTAGTAGAAAAGGGGGCAATGGTCCAGGCCGGGTCAGCCCATTAGTCTCGGTTCAGTCCATAATTGGGACCAATGGTGGCATTCGACCCAGTTCGTGAGCCCCGGGGGCCGGCCGGGCCACGTGGGCCATTGGTCCCGGTTCGTCTGGACCTTTTGGTCCCGGTTGGTAGGACGAACCGGGACCAATGGGCCTCGCTCCTGGCCCACCACCATTGGTCCCGATTGGTGGCATGAACCGGGACCAAAGGCTGCCCTTTAGTCCCGGTTCATGCCACAAACCGGGACTAAAGGGTTGGTCCTCGTTGCGGTTACAGTTTAGTCCCACCTCGCCAACCGAAGGGCGCTCACACCGGTTTATAAGCCCCTCCCTCTTTGCCTTGTTGAGGTCCTCTCAAAGTGAAAATAGATGCCCTTATACAGGGAATTTGACCTAAATTCATATTGAATTTCTCTGAAGTTAGTAGAAATTTATTATGAATTTAGGTTGAATTCTCTCTATAAGTGCATCTATGCTCATTTTTTTAGTAAAGTTAATCACAACTATTTTTTTCTTTTATTTATTTCTGAGTAGTTTTTATATAGTTTTTTTTCTTTTCTGCTATATTTATTTTTTTCTATTTTTTTCTGAGTTGTAATAAGTCATTAAAAATAAAAAAGAGGCGCATTGCTCGTTAATTAGCTTCAAGCCTTTCGAAATAGTGTAAACTACACTGCACATAGCTCCGTGCAGTCTACCCTATTCCTCAAGGCTTGAAGCTAAGCAACATGCATTGAGCCTCTTCTTCATCGTCTCTGCACTCAGGGCTTATAAACCGCTGCGAGTGCCTCTCGCTTGGCGAGGTGGGACTAAAAAACAGCTGCAGAGAGTATCAACTAAAAAAACTCTTTTACCGGTTCATGCCACGAACCGATACTAAAAGGTGCTCGTGGGGCACTAGCCTTAAAACCTGTACCAAATAAAATGCCTTTGTAACAGCCTTAGAACTGGTACTGAAGGAATCAACTAAAAAGCTTTCATAAACCTCTAGTATTATTGAAACTAAAATTATATAGAATTTTGTTACAAACTTTAATAGCAAAAAGAATTATCATAAAAGAAAATAAATAAGTAATTAGAATTTTTTTACAAACTTTAATAGCAAAAAGAATTAGCATAAAAGAAAATAAATAAGTAATTAGAATTCTGTTTAAAACATTAAAAGCAAAAAGAATTATCATAAAAGAAAATAAATAAGTAATTAGAATTTTGTTAGAAACTTTAATAGCAAAAATAATCATCACAAAAGAAAATAAATAAGTAATTAGAATTATGTTCAAAACATTAAAAGCAAAAAGAATTATCATAAAAGAAAATAAATAAGTAATTAGAATTTTGTTACAAACTTTAATAGCAAAAAGAATTATCATAAAAGAAAATAAATAAGTAATTAGAATTATGTTCAAAACATTAAAAGCAAAAAGAATTATCATAAAAGAAAATAAATAAGTAATTAGAATTTTGTTACAAACTTTAATAGCAAAAAGAATTATCATAAAAGAAAACAAATAAGTAATTAGAATTTTGTTCAAAACATTAAAAGCAAAAAAGAATTATTATAAAAGAAAATAAATAAGTAATTAGACGGGTGCATTGGTACCGGTTGGTGGCACCAACCGGGACCAATGACCCACCTTTAGTCCCGGTTGGTGCCTCCAACCGGGACCAAAGGTCTCTGTTTCCCGCCCTTTGGGCTGCTGAAAAGAGGCCTTTTGGTCCTGGTTGGTAGCCCCAACCGGGACAAAAGGGGGGCATTAGTCCCGGTTTGTGCCACGAACCGGGACCAATGCCTTTGCTATATAAGTAGCACTTAGGAAAATTTCAGAACCGCCCATCCCCACTTCAATCTCTTCTCCTGCTCTCCCCCGACGGCGGCGAATCCATCACGACGCCGGCAGGCTGCCCGAGCCAGCCCTCGTCCCGCGCCGCCCCGGCTCGCGCCGCCCCGACGCCGTCGCCGCCCTGCCCCGCCCCGCGCCGCACCTCGCCATCGCCGTCGCCGTCGCCGTCGCCGTGAGCAACTAATTTTGTTAGGTTTTTTTAAGATTTTTTTGTAGTTCATAGATTTTTTTTTGTTAGATGTGTAGTTCATAGATTTTTCTGTTAGATTTTTTTCATATTGTGTAATTAATTTGTTCATATTGTGTTAGATTTTTTTCTGTTAATAGATTTTTTTGGTGATATTATTCTTGAATATGCATGTTTGTATGTTCATATATATGCAAAGATCGAATATGTCAAATTTTTACAATTTTTTTCTGTTCATAGAATTTTTATGATTTTTTTCTGTTGTAATTTTGTTTATAGAATTTTAATGATTTTTTTGTTCATAGTATTTTATTTGTCAACTTATTGTGTATGTATAGGAAAATTGTGAATGATATAAGTCATTTATGAATATGTTCATATTTAGAATAGAGGAAAAATGAAAAAAATAAGAAGAGAAAGTGTTTAATATAATTAGTTAGAAAAATAATAGAACTATAGTTAAACTAGTTTATTTTTAGTAAGTACTACTTTATTTTATTTATAGTAAGTCCTTCATATCTAGTTGATTTAATAAACTACTTTATTTTACTATATATAGAAGTAGTTTGTTTTTAGTAAGTACTACTTTATTTATTTATAGTAAGTGCTTAGTAGTTGAACTAGTTGATTTAATTAATAAAACTACTTTATTTAACTATATATAAAAGTAGTTCCCGCATCGACGTCGGCGATGCCTATCCCGCATCCTCGTCATCGTCGACTCGGCGGTGGAGGCCTGCTTGATCAGGGCCATGTCCGGGACTAGGCTCCGCCAGGCTGGTATTGGGAGGTGCTACCTTCCGGGGGACGTAGGTTGGTTAGGAGGCAGCCCGTTGTTGACCCGATCCTTGTTTGGTGGCAGTCGCATGGGCCAGTGACGATGCCGAGGCTTCCGGACACCGCGGAGGTGGTACGTCACCGTGTCAGAAGGAGGACGAGCACGTCCGTCGCTACATGGTTGCATTGGAGGGCAGGTTCGACAATACCTGGCAGATTCTTCAGGGATCTCACTGGAGCTATGATCCTGTGATGGTTCCTTATCTTTGGGTGTCCACCGCCCGCGACGATACCCGTCGGGCGCTACGGTTCTAGTTGTATTAGTGATGCTATATTAGTGATAACATTCGACGATGTACGGACACCAAGAGATGATGTACTTTTGCTTATAATTGGATGCATGCTAATTTGAATACTACTTTATTTTATGATATGGTTTTGCTTATTTTATGATTTGGTTTTGCTTATTGAATGCTCATATTGGAAAAGTTCTCCTTCATTCCTATGTGCTAGACAATTTGGTGTAATAATGCACTCGGGAATGAAAGGAGGAGCTACGTACCATCACCGATAGTCAACCCTTGATTAATAATAATGATCTAGTTTAATATTTGAATTATGAACATAGGCCGGAAATGTCGTACTCGGATGACGAAAACCGCCCGGGGGAGTGCGACTGGTGCCACGACGACCGAGGTATGTGTGACAGGTTCATTGAGCTGGACGAAGATCGGCGCTTCAGCATTAAGCTCGAGGAGACCTTCGATGTTCATACGGTACGCAACGACGATAATAGTTTTTTTGTAATTAAGCACGACTTCAACTATTTTAACGTGTATTTTTCATCTTTTTCAATTCGACTAGCTTATCCCATGCTATGCAAGATGCTATGTCTTGGAGAGGATGGGTTTTGAAGACCATGAAAGTATGGAAACCAAAAAAATTCTCCTAAGGACCCATCATGGTGTGGATTTTCAAGTAAAGTTGTACAATGCTGAGAGTGTAACCCATTTTGGTTGCAAAAATTGGGAAGCACTTTGCAAGATGTATGGTTTTGATGAGGGTATGCTTGTTACCATGGATCTTGGTGATCCTAAAATCGAGCAAGACAGGCCTTCGATTTGGGTCCTTGTGGATACACCTCCAATTCTTCCCCCATGTGAGCTTAACATAGTTATTAAGTAATTTATATTGTTTATTTCAAAATAGTTGATATCTTATTTCCATTGACAGCTTATTTTCATTCTTCAAAGAATGTGCGGAAGATGGTAGACAAAATCCACTACACCGATGGCTCCGAATTAACTTATAGGGAGAAAAATCATCTGATCGCATTTTGTACTGATCTTGAGAATTACAATGTCTACAATCGAACTCCTCAACATTATGGTCAATACGTGCCACTAGTGCACGTGTTGAACTACGGTAACTACCATGGAGATACCCTGGTAAGATTTTTTACTATTACGACATCCGTGCATCTTTTTGCACACTTCTAAAACTAGTACATCATTTCTAACTACGAAGTTATTACTATGTTTTTCAATAGATAATCCCGAATGATTGTGTGCCTCATCTGATGTATACGCACGGTAGCCTTCATGTTTTGAACATACAACCAGGTCTTCCTACGAATCTGAACTGTCCATATCGGGTTTCTAAAAGAAGTGAAGACATGACAATCAAAGAATGGAAAAAATGTATGGACAGTCGTAAGGGAGCTTCTTGGAAGAAAAAGGCAGGGAAGCGCAAGAATTAGAGACAGGATGATCTCCATTCTTCATAATGGAGAGTCAGGGTCTATATTCTTTTATGCTATTTTACCTTAAGGGTGTTTAGCTCCTACCTGATACTGATGATCATGTGCTAAGAACAATTATATATGTAGGGTTGGGTTCGATGACTATGAGGATGATGATCGTATGACTTATTATTAATAACGAGTAGAAGTTGTATGATGATGCATAATTAGTAGGAGTTGTTATTATATATGATGATGTATGATGCGAGCATGCATGAGTTATTATATCAGCGGGTGAAATGAACATAGCAGCAGCGTTGGTAAACCAAGGACGAAGATATAAGAGAGGACACTTCTCTCTATTAGCTAGCTAATAACAACCTAAAAATAATCCCCAAAACCCCTAAAGTAGCCACGTTTTCTTTAAAAAAACATCGCCTTTTGGTCCCGGTTGGTGCCACCAACCGGGACCAAAGGCCCCCCTGCCTGGACTTGGCGCACCGGCCATGTGGAGGACCATCTGTCCCGGTTCGTGTTAGAACCAGGACTAAAGGGGGGAGGTATTAGTAACGACTCATTAGTCCCGGTTCATGAACCGGGACTAAAGGCCCTTACGAACCGGGACAAATGCCCCCTTTTCTATTAGTGATTGACACATGCCCGGATTGAAATGTCTTCGGCGTATCTAAGACATCGTCATTGTTGCAGAGGCGAGTAGCTGAAACATCATTATTGTCGCAAAGACACGCTTTTTAAACAGATCGCACACGCCTAGATTGCAATGTCACCGGTGTTTCTGAAACATCGACATTGTTGTAGAAGCATGTTTCTAAACATTGTTGCGGAGACGCGTTTCTGAAACATCATCCTTGTTGCAAAGACACGGATCGGCGAGCTCACAGGATTGCAACATCACTAGTGTTGCTGAAACATGGCCAATGTTGCAATGCTTACAATGTCACTGATGATGCACGAGGCAAGGGGGACGTTGTGGGCCGCTTGGTTAAGGTTGATCTGACGGTGGGGGAGGCAGCGGATAAGAAAAAAAAATCTAGCTAACCGAGGGTTAGTCGGTTCTGTTTTCCCCTACCTCGCCTCACGCAGAAATCACCACGAAGCCCTAATAACCGCCTTCCACCCCGCTTCCCCATGGCCAACCCTCGCGGCCGCCGTGAAAGTGACGGACGTGACCGCGCTGACAACCTCCACCTCTGCCCGAGCCACCCAGCGGTACACTTCGATGTTCCCACAGCCGCCGGGCGACAGATCTTCTCCGCCCATGGCCGTGGACAGAGTGAACAGATCGTTTCTCCGCGCGGATACAGCCGGCACCGACTCGCCGAAGTCCGTCCGATTCCGGGCCAGTGATTGCTGTATTCGCAGGCATGGACGGGAAATACTTCACCGACTATGGTTCTCAAGGCATGCAGGTCCGAGGCATGGACCAACTCATGGATAAATTATTGGTCCACTCCAGCCATGAAGGAGATGCAAAACTTCTGCAACAATCGGATGTCTTGATCTTGGGGGACTTCCTCGGCGCCACAGCATTGGAGGAACCGTCCAGAACTGACACCATCTGGGTTCGGTTAGAACGTGAATGGTCACTGCAATTTCATACGAGGATGGATCATGAGGGGTCTTTCCACACCTATCCTCATGTGGGTGGGCCGTTTCGTAGCTTCGACGAAGTTTGCCGTGCCATCGATCGCTATCTCTCCGACCGCCTGCATCCAAAAATGCAGTTGAAGTGTACCCCGGAGAAGGCTATATGGCGAGAGCTTTACTGGCCAGACGGCACGAGGAAGAGTCGTTTGAAATCACTGCCAATTGATGATAGCCGTCGTTGGGAGCTCCAGTTGGTTCGAGCTTTGACGGACAAGTATAACGATGACCACGATCTTTTGGGGGATCTCGCGTATGAGCTCCAAGATGTTGTGCGCTACCTGTATTTTCATGACGGAGATAGCGGTGGGAAGTACTACCATAACAATTTCAGAGCAAAGACCAAAGGAGCTAATGGTTTTGACTGCGGCGTCGACAATCTGTTGTTCTTCGCTGAAGCTATCCAGAAAGGGCGCCATGAGCTGGTGGTCAGCTGTATCTGCAGGGTTGATCCTTCTGATAATGAGAATGGCCACTGCTATGCTTGCTCAGATGATGTGAAACACCCCAATGCCGACACGTACATTGGTGGTCAATCTGAAAGTGGTTGCTTGAGGGGCACGTTTCGTTTTGATGGACCGAAGGAAGATTTGGGACATACCGAAGCCGAACTGGAAGCTGAGGAGGCCTCCGTAAGACGTATGTACAAGGAGATGGCTGACCCACATTTTATGGAGACATACATGGTACCAATGGAAAATATCTATCCCTCCGTGGTGAAGTGCTCCGGGAGCTCGAGTGAAGACTAAGAAGGGCGTTAGAGTGGAAAGTACCAGGCGTCGGTTCCTTGCATTTGTTGCGAGTTGTGACTTGGGCTGCCAAAAGTTTTAGACCTAATTTATGTGATATTTCGTGTCTAAGATACCAATTAGTACGTACATTTGGATGAACTATTTATAATAAGCTGCACTGCTTCTGAAGAAAAGAAAACGAGGGTTACTCAGTCCGAGTAATTCAGTGGATTGGGCGTTCCCAATCTCAGAGAACTAAATATTTGCTTGTTAACTTGTTGGGTCAGAAAATATCGCATGGAGAATCATAAATTGTAGAAACAAATTGTGTACTTAAATATAATACTCCATCCGATCCATATTAGTTGTCATCGCTTTAGTACAGAGTTGTACTAAAGCAGCGACAAGTAATTATGGATCAAAGTGAGTAACAATCCCCAGATATGTTCTAGGAGTACTATTCAGGGGCAAACACTGGCCCTTTTAGGAAAAAGAATTGTGGGCTGAATTCCACTGGGATTTATGTAGTGAATGAAATCACTCTAAAGCAAATTTTGTTCCTGCAGTGTGCCAATTAAACATTCCGCCCCCGATGCACGTTTTTCATATGGTTATTATTAAACCCAACATCAATGTGTCTAATAGGCAAAACAAATAGTTGACAAATCCTGAAACTTCTGTTCGGAGAAGGAAACGGCGATGCATCTTTTTTTCGAATGTGTGGTGGCCAAACATTCTGGCTTAGTAGTAAGAAGGTTGTGATTATCAGTATGGTTTTTAGTGCTTCACTTGTAGGCTTTGTGGAAATAAAGGAATTGTATCCGTTTCGGGGTGTACACGGATTGGTATGAAGGTACTCTGGCAGAAGCTGTTTCGTAGTATGATCAGGGAGGGACTGGAGGCTGCTGTGCCCAGAAAAGAAACGGCGAAGTTGGAGACGCTCCTGTGGTCTGTGGATGCTGCTGCTGGAACAGAAGAGCCGCGAGCTAGCCAAAGATTGGAGCGCGAGGAGGAAGGTTAAGATATTTCAAGAAGGTTTTCGTGGTCGTCCGGGATTGACGATGCTGCATTTTGATTTATTTATGTATTCTTGCCGATGTTCCCCTTTCCCGGGTCGAGTTACGTTTGCTGCTGTAGCAGTTTGATGTGATTCTACATCGATATGAGCTTGTAACGAAGCACGTAAAGCAGTGATGTTTTGGTTCAATGAAATGGAACAGAAGCGCGCCCTGTGGCTGGAAATCGGTCACTGATGCACAGAAATAAGAAGGATTGTGCGGAAATGTCCTCAACTTGGTCCCATGGTCTAGCGGTTAGGACATTGGACTCTGAATCCAGTAACCCGAGTTCAAGTCTCGGTGGGACCTTAATTTTTTGCATTTCCTCTTTTCTTTCTTTCTTTTGCATACAATGAACCCACCCTGTTCTTTTTCAATTTTCTCTCTTCTTTGTTGCATACAGTCAGAGATGCAATTCAAGATGGCCAATTTTTAGCTCAATATCAACTCTCCTGTAGTTACTACCCATGCTGAACATGTAAAAAATTGTAACACAGAAAACCAGAATAGCAAGTACTCCCTCCGCCCCATAATATAAGAGCGTTTATGACACTACAACGCTCTTATATTATGGGACGAACGGAGTAAATCGCAAGGAAAAAGAAGTGGCAAGTAGGTATGCTTACCAAAACTACTGGCCACTTGCAGCGCCGTTTATTCCCAGTACAGATTACAGATTTTATTCTCAGTATAAGTTACAGAAAACTGTCTCACAGATTTTGCATTTCCTCTTTTCTTTCTTTCTTTTGCATACAATGAACCCACCCTGTTCTTTTTCAATTTTCTCTCTTCTTTGTTGCATACAGTCAGAGATGCAATTCAAGATGGCCAATTTTTAGCTCAATATCAACTCTCCTGTAGTTACTACCCATGCTGAACATGTAAAAAATTGTAACACAGAAAACCAGAATAGCAAGTACTCCCTCCGCCCCATAATATAAGAGCGTTTATGACACTACAACGCTCTTATATTATGGGACGAACGGAGTAAATCGCAAGGAAAAAGAAGTGGCAAGTAGGTATGCTTACCAAAACTACTGGCCACTTGCAGCGCCGTTTATTCCCAGTACAGATTACAGATTTTATTCTCAGTATAAGTTACAGAAAACTGTCTCACTGAAAGGGGTGGGAGATAAAGAAAGCCTACTCCTTGTATACACAGTTTTTTCACCTACTAGGACAGCAAAATATGCACATCAGATGATGGATTATACGCATCTGAGATTAACAACAGCAAAATAGTCTCAGCTCATGTAACGTATAGCTAATCTATGGTGATCCTACACAACAGCTCTGTCTTCCAGCTCTACTGGATCCGGGAGCATCTCCCGTGAAGCCTTCTTGAAGGAGAAGGAATTTTCCTCCTCGTCGCTTCCTTCGGATTTTGCTGACTGCCTACAGGTAAGTACTTTCCCTGATGTTTGCACCTCGGAGTACCGGTACGAGTGCCCATGGAAAGCAGAACGCCAAGAGCTTCGGGATGAGGTACTTGTGAGCCGAGCGGAACTGGGGCTCGAGAATAGCTCTTCCCGCACCACCCCTAGCGGGTTCTCCAGCGCTTTCAAGATGTACCGAGCGAGAGGCCGCCTGGAGGGCTTTGGATTCAGGCATGTCTTCGCGACAATGGAGACTGCCCATACTTCTTGTAGGTGGTCTTCGTCCACAACAAGTGAAGGGTCTACAATATTTGTGACACTCTCCTTGTCATGGGTTTCAATGTAATCTAAAGTGCTTGACAACCACTCCTCTGAGTCGGTGTCGTTTGAGCCACTCACACCAAATTTCCCGGTGATTAGCTCAAGTAGCACCTTTCCAAAGCAGTAAACATCATATGTGCGGCTAGCAGGTGGACCTGTTAGGTGAAGAACATGCATAAAATTTTGCTCATCAGAATTACTCCCTCTGTTCCGATTTACTCGTCGTGGTTTTAGTTCAAATTTGAACTAAAACCACGACGAGTAAATCGGAACGGAGGGAGTATTATGCACAGGCTGTACAGTATAAAACTACTGGAAAAGAGAGTTATGAAGAAGCTTTACACACCTGACATGTTCTTGTCGAGAGACCTGCCATAAAAAAGAGAGACAGATAAAGATGTCAGCCAAAGAGCCCTGATATTTTATATACTCGAACAAGCATCAAGTTTTCAAAAAAAATGTGGGCGATCCATCTTGTGTTTGGGAGATGATGTGGAAGTTTCGTTACGGCATTACCGCATAGAGACAAAGTGTAAATTACAGTGACATGTTACACTAACTGGAAAAAACAGCCATTTGTCATCATATTTACTCAATTGCGTTGACTTGTACCGGTCACTATCTTGATGCAAACTGTTCGATAGGATATACCAAACAGCTCTTAACAAGTAACTAGTTTCCGATGTAACAGGGATGAGGAACCAACAACATGTACGATAAATAGTCTAGTTGAGTGTGCAGTAACACATTCTTGGAGGAAACAGTGTGGCTACACTGCTTGTAGAAACAAAATACAGTAGTCGTCCCCAGTTCATAAGCTTAATTTTGAGTATTAAACTAAGGATAAACTGTAGTGACCAACTAAATAGGGGTCATTACTTTTACTCTCGGTTGAAAGTGATATTCGTGAAGAAAAAAATATGCTGATGAGATACTCATACTATAACCATTTAGGCCACTAGAGTTTCTTTTAAGAGTAGCATGCTAACTATAGTAGAAGATGACATAGAGGTCTTACTTTGATGATCTCAACATCCTAGAGAAGAAACTCCTGCTTCCATCACTTGGTTGAAGGCAAATTTCACTCAAACTTCCAAGGCACACTTCAAATTTGTCATCAAGAAGAACACTGCTTGCTTGGATATCTCTACAAATATTATGACGTGATCACAAATGAATAAGAACAAAGTACTGACTGAAAATATAAAAAAATCATATCAAAAACAAAATCGAAGAAATTGAGCAACACGCATCAACTCAGATTTGGATGGTCAAATTATGGCAATTACAACACCATGACAGAGGGACACAAGGCTTAGTCAAGCACAAAACAAATAAATGATGTAATCAGCTTTACTGCATGCTGCTTGTAATTATTCCTTGTTTTTCCAATGCATTTGCACATGTAAAGAAACAATATGTGTGTAGACTGTTGTTCATCCCAAAGCTAGTGTTGCAGTTTGGAGTATTTTCTTTCTTTTGTTGCTGTTTTTTTAATTGTTGCAGCTTGAAGTAACTTTTTGTTTTCCCATCTTCTTAAATCTTAATGCAAAAGCAGAGCACCTGCTAGTTCCCTTAATAAAATCCTAAACAAAAATATCTACGAAAATTCCAAAGCATGTTAGAATTAATACCATTGATATGAAGGCAATGCATCTAGGAAATATATAAGATATTGACTATATATTAAGCATGGCATCTGATGTCCTCACTTCTAAATGTTGGTCGACAAAATGCCTATACATATTATTTTCTTCCAGAAATCGTTCTTGGGCAACCATTTTTAGATGCCTGCATGGGTAATATTATTTTCCTTCTGTCACTGTCTCACTTGTGATCCTAGTAGAACTTCTTCATTAAAATGCCATGATTTATTGAGCTGCATAGAATCTCCACATTCTAATCATGATGTTAATGCTGAAAATAGCTTATCACGGCTATGAGATGTTTTATATAATAATTTTTTCTGTAACTGCCATACTCCAAAAGAATACTGCATGGCATGCATAACCATACCTGTGAACCAATGGTGGACTACATTCATCGTGAAGGAAGCACAGGGCCTCAGCTACACCAATTGCAATCTTCAGTCTCGTTATCCAATCCAATGAAGATAACCCCACTTCAGCATCCGCTGGCTTCCTGTGCAGTGCAGTTGTCAAATCTCCCTTTGACATGTACTTGTACACTAGCAATTCCTCGTCATCCTTGACCAAATGCCCCAGCAATGGAACAATCCTGGCATGGGATTTTTTGACAAGAAAGCTTAATTCCACTATGTTCTTCTTACTGCTCTTCACGTCGACCTTTTTTATGACAACATTTAAGCCACTCTCTAAGACACCACGGTAGATGTCCCCAGAGTGCCCATGCTTGACAAGGTTATCATCTCCAAAGCCTCCAGTAACATGGTGCAACTGCCCATAGGTGAGCTCATCCACGACGACAGGCAAACCCTTGGGTGGACTGTTAGCTACCCGGGATGGTGACATCACCATCGGATTCACACTGCTGCTCTTGCGACCAGAGCGGATGCCGTCGTCGTTCTGCTCCAGCCCTCTTCCTCTAGGCCTCCTTCTCCCCCTCCTCACCAAGCAAAAGACCAGCGCTGCAAGTGAAAGGACAACCACAATAGCTGCAGCTCCAAGAACTCCAGCTAGTACATGTTTCCACCCGACGCTTTTCTTGCCCGGTGATGGGGATGCTTGGGGTGGTTCAGGCAATGGCAATCCATTCCTCTTAAAGAAATCCTCGCAATCGCCAGGGCTGCGCTGGCCTGGTACGCCTGGCAAGCAATTCATCTTGATGTTGACTGTTCCCTCAGAGCCATTCTGAAATCCAGCGGTGGCCGCTTGGCCAAAGTAATTGCTCGACACATCGACCACCTGAAACCTCTTCTTGAGGGACACCAGGCCATCGCCAATCGCACCGTAGAGTGAATTCCCCGAGGCGTTAAACAGAGCTCCTGCTATGTCACCGGCGGAGGCAGGCACGCTGGGAAGCTCCCCGGTGAGGTTGTTGTTGGAAAGATCAAGGATCCGGAGAGCCTTACTGGAGAAAACCGACGCCGGAATCCGGCCGGAGAGGCTGTTACCAGCGAGAACGAGGGTGGTCAGGTTCCCGGACATGCCGAGGTGGAGCGGCAGCTCGCCATCGACGCCGGCGGAGCGGAGGTCCAGGACGGCGAGCGACGGCGGGAGGCCGCGGCCGAACCAGGCCGGAATCCGGCCGGGGAGCGGGAACCCGGAGGCGTTGAACTCCTCGAGGGCCCCGAGCCCGCGCAGCGCGTCGACGGCGAAGGCGGCGCTGCGTGCCCCCGCGCGGGTGCGGCGGAGCCCGCCGAGGCGGACCCGCGCGACGCGGCCGGCGCGGCAGGCGACGCCGGCCCAGGCGGCGCAGGGGTCGGCCTTGGCGGGCCAGTCCCGCGCGCGCAGGCCCAGGGACGCGCGCAGCCCGTAGAGCGCCGCGAGGTCCTGCCGCAGGACCGGCGGCTGCCCCTGGCCCCGGGCTGGCGACAGCAGCAGCGGCGCGAGCAGCAGCAGCAGCAGGCGGAGGAGGGCGCTGCGCGGAAGCATGGGGGAGGAGGCGGCGTTGCGGCGGAGTGGGGTGGGGGTGTGCGCGGTAGCGGTAAGGGCTGCGCTAGCTACGGGTGGTGGTGTCTCATGGCGCGCCCATGGCGGAGGAAGTGGTGCGCGCAAGGTGTTCGGCGCTTTGGGTGTCCCGACCTCCGCCTATTTCCTCGCCGGTCAGCGTCTGGGGAAGCCGCGAGTTGACCACGGGGAGCACGGGGAGACGCCAAGGCGAAGTGGGGGAGGGCATCTCTCACTTCCATGCGGGCCCCAGAAACGGTTCCTTCCGCCAGCGTGTGGTGGCGGTGGGGCCCGGGAGGTGGTGGCGGCGCGGGAGGGGAGGTGGTGGAGTCTGATTGGACCGAGAGCTCATCATTTGCCGCGAGCGTACGTGCGCGTTCGTGGCGCTGACCTGTGGGGCCCCGTCTCGGCCGCGTATGAAGGAACGTTCTCACCTGTAGTGGCATCTTTCTGAAAAGTAAATAATAAAGGGATGATTTAGGTTGCCGTCATTTTCGAATCTCCGGGAGGCAAAAGAAAACACGATGGAATGGGTTCCTCACTGATTTCATTTTCTATTCCAGATGCGTGCATCCAAGACGAGCATGGTGGTGTCATATCGAATAAACGTGCTAGTGCATCGATTGAACTCATGAATCATGATGCACAATCTTGCTCCTTCAAGTCTTATGCCAACTCCACCGCGTGACCATATTCTCTCCGGGCCCGTTCGTTTGGGGTAAAACGAAAAAAACGGGCGGCCCAGCGCGCGGGAGCAAATGAACATTTGTCCGTTTTGTCTCTGTTTTCGACCCATCCGCGGTTCAAGTTTGCGCCGCTTTTGGGGCGAAACAGACAGCGCGCGGACGAGCGGGACGCGCGCGCTTGTCCGCCCCTGGCCCGCATGTCGGTGAAACA
>NC_041389.1:603307084-603442364 GCF_002162155.2 Triticum dicoccoides
CTCGTCCCACTCTCTCCCCCGTCCATGGCCGACGCCCAGCCGAACTCCGGCGGGCTGGCCGCCGACCCGCCTGGAATGGCCAAGAAGAAGAAGGGTAAGGCGCCAAGGAAGCCGCGGTCGGAGTGCACGCCGGAGGAGATCGCCAAGTTGGACGCGGAATCGGCGAAGAGGAGGAGCCGGAGGGCGGTCGCCAAGACCAACGTCGCTGCGGCCAAGAGAGCCGCCGAGCGCGCTGCGATTGAGGCCGCGCGGCACAAGGCCGAGGTCGAGGAGAAGGAGGCCATCGTCAGCAAAGCGCACGCCCTTCTCATGCATGGCATTTGTCGCCCGCCCGGTTTCTCTGGAGGGGTCGTCGGTCCGGCGAGCACAGGGTCGTCGGTCGTCCGGCCTCCGCAATGCCAGTCGCCGACGTCGCGGACCACGCCCTTGTCGCCCGGCTTTCCTCCGCCAAGGCACGACGGCCAGACCCGTTTCGGGGGGTCGCCAGACGTGAGCGTGATCGCGCTGTCCACACCATGCCCCTCGGCCATCATCGACCTCAAGGTCACCCCTGGGTCCAGCAGCGGCGGTCGGCCGTCCGTCGAGATGCAAAGAAAGCAAGCACGGTCGCCGTTTACCGGCACCATGCCGTCCCCCCGCGTCTTGTTCGACGGAATGCCAACACCAACGGCACCGGTCGATGACCCCTACTACGACCAGTTCATGGAGGAAGTGATCTGTGAGGGAGGTCACGTCCCTGTCTACGACCCCGAGGAGACCCAAAGTCAGGATGGCCGCGGCCAGTTCACTGCCGGTGAAGATGGCGACGACCGTGCTGACTACGACCATGGTGACTCGTGGCATGAAGACGATGACATCTATGTCGAAGGTGATGGTGATGAAGAAGAAATCAATGATGTTGACATCATTGGCGAGCCATTGTTCGTCGATGAGCTGACACAAAGAGCGGAAGCACAAAAGAAGAGGAAGAGCATTCGCACGGGTTCATACACACAAGATGAAGACAAGTTGATTTGCCAAGCTTGGATGGAGATCAGCCAAGATCCAAGGACCGGCGCGCAACAAAAGGGTATTGTTTTTTGGACGAGAGTCCACAAAACATTCCATGAAAGGAAGTTCTTTGAGCCCTACCAATTTGAAAGCAAACGTGGCGTTGGCTCGATTCAAAAGAGATGGTTGTTCATACAACAAGAGTGCAACAAGTATCAAGCCGCATTTGAGAGCGCTCAAGCACGGCCCGTGAGTGGTACCGGCGTTGGGTACATGGTATGCTCTCCTTCCTTGCCCTTTCCTTGCTACGGCCATGAGACTTCGGCCTTGTACATGTTTGCATGTTCACTTTGTTGTTGATCATATGGTGTAGGCATTTCAATCTTTGGAGGCATTCAAGGCCCGGCACAATGACAAGCCGTTCACTCTTACGCATTGTTCGACTATAATCAACAATTGCCCTAAGTTTAAGGACCAATACCGTGAAATCCAAAGGAAGAGAGGCCCGAAGACGGCCAAGTTCGCCGGAGGTGGAGATGGCGAGGCGTTGAAGAGGCCGAGGGGCAAGACCAACTCCAAGGTTGACGACATTCGTGATGCCTGATACGTCTCCAACATATCTACTTTTCCAAACACTTTTGCCCTTGTTTTGGACTCTAACTTGCATGATTTGAATGAAACTAAACCGGACTGACGTTGTTTTCAGCAGAACTGCCATGATGTTGTTTTATGTGTAGAAAAGAAAAGTTCTCAGAATGTCCTGAAAATCCACGGAGGCACTTTTTGGAATTAATAAGAATTTCTAGGAGAAAGAAATACACCAGGGGGCCCACGACCAGTCCACGAGACAGGGGGGCACCCCCCCCCCCTATAGGGCGCGCCCCCCTATTTTGTGGCCCCCCTGGACCTCCACCGACCTCAACTCCAACTCCATATATTCACGTTTGGGGAGAAAAAAATAGAGAGAAAGTTTTATCGCGTTTTACGACACGGAGCCGCCGCCAAGCCCTAATCTCTCTCGGGAGGGCTGATCTGGAGTCCCTTCGGGGCTCCGGAGAGGGGGATTCGTCGCTGTCATCATCATCAACTATCATCCATCACCAATTTCATGATGCTCACCTCCGTGCGTGAGTAATTCCATCGTAGGCTTGCTGGACGGTGATGGGTTGGATGAGATTTATCATCTAATCAAGTTAGTTTTGTTAGGGTTTGATCCCTAATATCCACTATGTTCTGAGATTGATGTTGCTATGACTTTGCTATGCTTAATGCTTGTCACTAGGGCCCGAGTGCCATGATTTCAGATCTGAACCTATTATGTTTTCATGAATATATATGTGTGTTCTTGATCCTATCTTGCAAGTCTATAGTCACCTATTATGTGTTATGATCCGACAACCCCGAAGTGACAATAATCGGGATACTTCTCGGGGATGACCGTTGTTTGAGGAGTTCATGTATTCACTATGTGCTAATGTTTTGTTCTGGTTCTCTATTAAAAGGAGGCCTTAATATCCCTTAGTTTCCGCTAGGACCCCGCTGCCACGGGAGGGTAGGACAAAAGATGTCATGCAAGTTCTTTTCCATAAGCACGTATGACTATTTACGGAATACATGCCTACATTACATTGATGAATTGGAGCTAGTTCTGTGTCACCCTATGTTATAGCTATTACATGAGGAATCGCATCCGGCATAATTATCCATCACTGATCCATTGCCTACGAGCTTTTCACATATTGTTCTTCGCTTATTTACTTTTCCGTTGCTACTGTTAGAACTACTACAAAAACCCAAAAATTATTATCTTTACTTTTGCCACCGTTACCTTTATTACCATACCACTTTTGCTACTAAATACTTTGCTGCAGATACGAAGTTATTCGGGTGTGGTTGAATTGACAACTCAACTGCTAATACTCAAGAATATTCTTTGGCTCCCCTTGTGTCGAATCAATAAATTTGAGTTGTACTTCACCCTCGAAAGCTGTTGCGATCCCCTACGCTTGTGGGTTATCAAGACTAATTTCTGGCGCCGTTGCCGGGGTGCATAGCTCTATTCTCTGAGTCACTTGGGATTTATATCTGTTGATCACTATGAAGAACTTGAAAGATGCTAAAACCAAGATTTTGCCCTCAACTATGAGGGGAGGTAAGGAACTGTCATCTAGCTCTGCACTAGATTCTCCTTCTGTTATTAGTAAGCTTGCGACACCTAAACCTGCTACTACTATGAATTCTGATATGTCGCATGTTATTGATGATGCCACTTCTGCTATGCATGATGAAACTACTTCTGTGCGTGCTACTACTTTGCCATTAGGTGAATTTCTTAATGAACAACTTGCTAGAGTTAGGGGGAATGAAATTATTGAAGATGCTGTTATTGATGATAGTGATGATGAAAGTTCTCCTAATGGTTATGTATTGCCTGTTGTTCCTGAGGGTTATGTTATGAATGAAGAAGCTGCCAGAGCTATCTTTGCTTGCAATGATAGATATGATCTTAAGAAATTATTAGCTAAATGGAAGCAGCAGTCTCTTAATGCTGGAATGAAACCTGACCCTGCTTTTGCTACTTGACCTATCTGTGTTACTGATAAGGATTATGAATTCTCTGTTGATCCTGAGATCATTACTTTAGTTGAATCTGATCCTTTTTATGGCCTTGAATCTGGAACTGTTGTGGCACATCTTACCAAGTTAAATGATATAGCTACCCTGTTTACTAATGATGAGAAGTCTCGTTATTATTATATCCTTAAGATATTTCCGTTCTCATTAAAGGGTGATGCTAAGACTTGGTATAATTCTCTTGCTCCTGGTTGTGTGCGTAGTCCCCAGGATATGATTTATTACTTCTCTGCTAAATATTTCCCCGCTCATAAGAAACAAGCTGCCTTGCGGGAAATATATAACTTTGTGCAAATCAAAGAAGAGAGTCTCCCACAAGCTTGGGGGAGGCTTCTCCGGTTACTTAATGCTTTGCCCGATCATCCTCTTAAGACAAATGAAACACTTGATATCTTTTATAATGGACTAACCGATGCTTCCAAGGACTACTTGGATAGTTGTGCTGGTTGTGTTTTCAGGGAAAGAACAGTCGACGAAGCTAAAATATTATTGAATAATATGTTGACTAATGAAAATAATTGGACTCTTCCTGAGCCAATTCCTGAGGCAATTCCTGAACCGACTGAGCCAACTCCTGAGCCTGTTCCTAAACCCACTCCGAAGAAGAGAGGTGTTTTATTTCTCCGTTCTGAAGATATGCAAGAGGCACAGAAATCAATGAAAGAAAAAGGTATTAAAGCTGAAGATGTTAAGAATTTACCACCTATTGAAGAAATACATGGTCTTAATATACCGCCTGTTGAAGAACCACATTGTCTTGATAACCCGACACAGGTAGTAAAGGTAAATTCTCTCTATAGATATGATAAAGTTGAAATCCCCTCTACTAAATTTCATAGCCCATGCTTAAATGAATTTGGTGAATTTATGGCTAGACAAGAAAGTTTTAATGCTTATGTTGGTAGAGAGTTAAAGAATAATGCTTTCGAGGTAGGACGCGTGAGCGATAATATGGCTAGAGTTAAAGGTGAACTCCAACTCATTAGCAAATATGCGTCTATGGTTGCTACTCAAGCTGAGCAAGTACTTAAAGCTCAAAATGATTTGCTTGATGAATTAAATAATAAAAATGACTTTGATGTTAGAATGGCTACTAGAACTGGTAGAATGACTCGGGAACCTTTGTATCCTGAAGGCTACCCTAAGAGAATCGAGCAAGATTCTCAGAGAAAGAATTTAGAGGTACCTAGTTCTTCTAAAAAGAAGAAAAAGAAAAATGATAGAACTTTGCATGCTTCTAGTGAACCTACTGTAGACACACCTGAGAATCCCAATGATATTTCTGTCTTTGATGTTGAAACACAATCAGGTGATGAACATGAACCTAGTGATAATGTTAATGATAATGTTCATGTTGATGCTCAACCTAGCAAAAACAATGAAGTAGAGATTGAACCTGCTGTTGATCTTGATAACCCACAATCAAAGAATCAACGTTATGATAACAGAGATTTTGTTGCTAGGAAGCACGATAGAGAAAGAGAACCATGGGTTCAGAAACCCATGCACTTTCCTCCTAAACCGTCCAAGTCAAAGGATGATGAGGATTTTGAGCGCTTTGCTAAAATGATTAGACCTATTTTCTTACGTATGCGCTTAACTGATATGCTCAAAGTAAATCCTTATGCTAAGTATATGAAGGATATCATCACAAATAAAAGAAAGATACCGGAAGCTGAAATTTCCACCATGCTTGCTAATTACACTTTTAAGGGTGGAATACCAAAGAAACTTGGAGATCCGAGTGTCCCAACTATACCATGCTCCATTAAAAGAAATTATGTTAGAACTGCTCTAAGTGATCTTGGAGCCGGTGTTAGTGTTATGCCTCTCTTTTTATATCGTAGACTTGAATTGAATAAGTTGACACCTACTGAAATATCTTTGCAAATGGCTGATAAATCAACTGCTATACCTGTCGGTATTTATGAGGATGTGCCTATTGTGGTTGCAAATGTCACTATATTAACGGACTTTGTTATTCTTGATATTCCCGAGGACGATAGTATGTCTATTATCCTTGGTAGACCTTTTCTTAATACTGCAGGGGCTGTTATTGATTGCAACAAAGGCAATGTCACTTCTCATGTTAATGGTAATGAGCATACGGTACACTTTCCGAGGAAACAATCTCAAGTTCATAGCATCAATTCTATTGGAAAAGTTCCAACTATTATTATTGGAGGTTTTGAATTTCCTCTCCCTACTGTCAAGAAAAAGTATGATATTCTTATTGTTGGGGATTTTCATATCCCCGTTGAGGTAACTTAGTGTTATTC
This sequence comes from Triticum dicoccoides, assembly GCF_002162155.2. NCBI lineage: Eukaryota > Viridiplantae > Streptophyta > Magnoliopsida > Poales > Poaceae > Triticum > Triticum dicoccoides. The sequence goes on from NC_041389.1 coordinate 603,312,988, forward strand.
GAAATTTCTCCGGTTCCGTGTTATTCGGAATGAGTTTGTTAACAAGACTTGATCAACCTTGTTAGTGGATTCATTTTGATGATCATGAGAAGGATGAAACTAGAAGGCACAACCTTATGTACCCTCTTTTTACTTTCTGTTATTTAGAATAAATAAAGCAAAAATAGTTTTATCCGTCTGTTTTCTGAATTATCCGTGCATTAAAAAAATTCCCGAAAATAAAAGTGCTCCAAATGCCCTGCAAATTTAGTATGATTTTTTATGGAATATTTGAGGATTTTAGGCACTGAAAACACTGCAGGAGGGGCAAGCACCAGGCCACGAGAGTGGAGGGCGCGCCCCCCTATCTCATGGGCCCCTGGTGGCCCCCCTCCACTTATGCTAGCACCCACACACTTCATCTTCTACCCAAAAAAAATCCCCATCCAGCTCAAGCACGAGTTCTAGCTCATTTTACTGCGACTTTCGATCTCCTTGCTCAAAGCTCCATTCACCAAACTGCTTTGGGAGATTGTTGCTTGGTATGTGACTCCTCCATTGGTCCAATTAGTTTTTGTTCTAGTGCTTTATTCATTGCAAATTTTTGCTGCATAGGTGACCATGTTCTTGAGCTTGCATGTTAAATTTATGAGGTCCCAAGCAATTCTAATGCATGATATAGGCTCTAGGCACTTGTAGGAGTAGTTGCTACCAATCTTGTTTAGTTTTATTCACTTTTATTTTGAAGTTACTAAAATTTCAGAATTATTTCAGAAAAAGAATTATACTTAGAAGAATGTACCAAGGTGGTTCCTCGGTGAAGAAAGGGCCTAGGTGAGCAAGATGTTGAATTACCGAGGGACGCGGATGTACGAGCTTGTGAGTGGCCATCCGATGATTGTATGGTCAGGGCAGGCTTTAAGGAGGAATTTGACGCATTTGTGCGTAATACTGAGCTTGAGGACTTCTTACAAGATAAGTGTCCTCAGTACTATCAATTGACTGATTCCTTTGTGCGAAGGTTTAAATATAATTGTGCGCGTAATTCCCCTAGTGTCATATTTGATATTTATGATATATCTTATACCATGGATTTAGAGGATATCACAACTGCTTGCAAACTCCCGCAGTGGGGTAATATTAATGATCCTCACAAATCTGAATTTAGAGATTTTCTTGCTAGTATTATTGTGGGGGAATCTAGGGACATAGTACAAGCTACCATACGGAGCATTCATTTTCCTGCTATACATTATTTTGCTCTCTTTATCGGTAGATGCTTTAATGGTAAAGACTAAGCATGTCACATGTGTGTCCCTGATCTATGTGTCCTCAAGAGTGTTGTGTTAGGTTATAAAGGTTATAACTTGGGAGCAATAGTTGCACGTAGGTTGTAGAATAATAGTAGAAAGAGGAATTTATTTGGAGGAATTTATGCAACCCGTGTGGCTAATTATCTTGGTATAGCCCCACGAGAGGGAGATATGATAATACCTCCCGTTTATTTGGATTCTGAAGCTATGGTCCATGATCAATTTCTTGGGAGGAATGAACAATTCCTCCAATATCGACTAATCTATGACAGACGCAATGTCGTCCATGTTACTCTTCCTGCTCCCTACCTTTTTGATTATCAGGCAAAAGGAAGATATGTTGTCACCAGGGAGGAAGCCGCTGAACACGAGAGGAGAGCGGAGGCAGCTCGCCAACACGCTGCAGCTTAGGAGGCGGTTGCCGCTGCATCTCAGTACGACCCCAGTTTCACTTATGGATATCAGCCAGGCGGTCCTTCGTACTAGACCAACTTAGGCCAAAAGCCTAAGCTCGGGGGAGTACGTATTTCTCACCGACTTTACATTCATGTTCACACACTAGTCGTCGGTGCTCATACTCTTTCATTGTATTATCCATGCTAGTTTAAATTTCTTTTTCTAGTTTTCTTCTTGTGTGTTTGATAAACCTTAAGAAAAACCAAAAAAATAGCTAGTTTAATTTCCATGCTTGTAGTAGAAATTAAAATGAAAACCCAAAAAGATTTCTAGTTCTTCTTCTTACTTGTTGGGAGCTTTCCCGTGTAAATAGTTTTATTTTATTTTCTTTCCTTTGGGGGTCGAGAAGACCATATCGAAATTGTTTAGTGGCTCTCATATGCATGATTGTTTATTTAACTTAGAGCCCATATTACTTGTCTTCTCTCTTGAGTTGAATGCTTGCAGATTCCAGCTTAGTCCGATGCACGTGCACTATTAATATTATACACATCGTTCGGTTGTTTAAGTGAAAGGCAATAATGACGATATATGATGGACTTATTGGGATGAGAAAAGCTGGTATGAACTCGACCTCTCTTGTTTTTGTATATATGATGAGTTCATCGTTTCTGAGACAGCTTATTATGAAGTAAACATATTTGCAATGACATCTAGAGATTATAGTTGCTTGTGCCATGCTTGATTAGCTATGAGTTATAATGGTTTACCTTGCGTGCCAACATGCTATTAGAATGATTATGATGTGGTATGATGGGATGGTATCCTCCTTTGAATAAATTGAGTGACTCGACTTGGCACATGTTCACGCATGTAGTTGAAACAAATCAACATAGCCTTCATGATATTTATGTTCATGGTGGATTATATCCTACTCATGCTTGTATTCGGTGTAAATTAATTTTAGTGCATGTTTATGACTATTGTCGCTCTCTCAGTTGGTCGCTTCCCAGTCTTTTGCTAGCCTTCACTTGTACTAAGCAGGAATACTGCTTGTGCATCCAAACTCCTTAAACCCCAAAGTTGTTCCATATGAGTCCTCTATACCTTCCTATATGCGATATTTACCTGCCATTCTAAGTAAATTTGTATGTGCCAAACTCCAAACCTTCAAATGAAAATCTGTCTTGTATGATCGAGCAGCTCATGTTTCAACTAGGGCTGCCTATATCTTCCATGCTAGGTGGGTTATTCTCAAGAGGAGTGGACTCCACTCCTCATTCACGAGAAAGGGCCGGTAACCGGGATGCCCAGTCCCATGATCCAAAAAGATCAAAGCAAATCAAAATAATTAAACAAAACTCCCCCAGGGTTGTTGTTAGTTGGAAGCACTCGTTGTTTCGAGCAAGCCATGGATTGATGCTTGTTGGTGGTTGGGGGAGTATAAACCTTTACCATTCTGTTTGGGAACTGCCTATAATGCATGTAGTATGGAAGATACAGCCATCTCATAGTTGTTGCGTTGACAGCAAAAGTATGCCGCTCAAAATGTTATTCAATCTCTATTTTAAAATCGAGCTCTGGCACCTCTACAAATCCCTGCTTCCCTCTGCGAAGGGCCTATCTATTTACTTTTATGTTGAGTCATCACCCTTCTTATTAAAAAGCACCCGCTGGAGAGCACACTGTCATTTGCATTCATTACTATTGGTTTATATTGGGTATGACTTGACTGGATCTCTTTTACCATGAATTATAATGTTTAGTCAGTCCTTGATCTTTAAAGGTGCTCTACATTTTTGTTTTGCGGTCCCAAAAAGGGCTAGCGAGATACCATTTTGTTATATCATGTCATGATTGTTTTGAGAAAGTGTTGTCATCCAAGTTTCATTATTATGGCTCGCTAGCTGATTATGCTATTGATATGAGTAATTGTGAGACCTAAGCGTTATTGTGAGTATGGTTAGTTCATAATATTTGCTGAAACTTGAATGCTGGCTTTTCATGTTTACAACAATAAGAGCAAATAGAGTTTGTAAAAGTTTTTCTTTATCACTTTCAGTTTATCAACTGAATTGCTTGAGGACAAGCAAAGGTTTAAGCTTGGGGGAGTTGATACGTCTCCAACGTATCTACTTTTCCAAACACTTTTGCCCTTGTTTTGGACTCTAACTTGCATGATTTGATTGAAACTAACCCGAACTGACGCTGTTTTCAGCAGAACTGCCATGATGCTGTTTTATGTGTAGAAAAGAAAAGTTCTCGGAATGTCCTGAAAATCCACGGAGGCACTTTTTGGAATTAATAAGAATTTCTAGGTGAAAGAAATACACCAGGGGGCCCACGGCCTGTCCACGAGACAGGGGGGCGCCCCCCCCTATAGGGCACGCCCTCCTATCTCGTGGGCCCCCTGGACCTCCACCGACCTCAACTCCAACACCATATATTCATGTTCGGGGAGAAAAAAATCAGAGAGAAATTTTCATCGCGTTTTACGTCACGGAGCCGCCGCCAAGCCCTAATCTCTCTTGGGAGGGCTGATCTGGAGTCCATTCGGGGCTCCGGAGAGGGGGATTCGTCGCCGTCGTCATCATCAACCATCCTCCATCACCAATTTCATGATGCTCACCGCCGTGCGTGAGTAATTCCATCATAGGCTTGCTGGACGGTGATGGGTTGGATGAGAATTAACATGTAGTCAAGTTAGTTTTGCTAGGGTTTGATCCCTAGTATCCACTATGTTCTGAGATTGATGTTGCTATGACTTTGCTATGCTTAATGCTTGTCACTAGGGCCCGAATGCCATGATTTCAGATCTGAACCTATTATGTTTTCATGAATATATGTGTGTTCTTGATCCTATATTGCAAGTCTATAGTCACCTATTATGTGTTATGATCCGACAACCCCGAAGTGACAATAATCGGGATACTTCTCGGTGATGACCATAGTTTGAGGAGTTCATGTATTCACTATGTGCTAATGATTTGTTCCGGTTCTCTATTAAAAGGAGGCCTTAATATCCCTTAGTTTCCGCTAGGACCCCGCTGCCACGGGAGGGTAGGACAAAAGATGTCATGCAAGTTCTTTTCCATAAGCACGTATGACTATTTACGGAATACATGCCTACATTACATTGATGAATTGGAGCTAGTTCTGTGTCACCCTATGTTATAGCTATTACATGAGGAATCGCATTCGGCATAATTATCCATCACTGATCCATTGCCTACGAGCTTTTCACATATTGTTCTTCGCTTATTTACTTTTCCGTTGCTACTGTTACAACTACTACAAAAACCCAAAAACTATTATCTTTACTTTTGCCACCGTTACCTTTATTACCATACCACTTTTTCTACTAAATACTTTGCTGCAGATACTAAGTTATTCAGGTGTGGTTGAATTGACAACTCAACTGCTAATACTCAAGAATATTCTTTGGCTCCCCTTGTGTCGAATCAATAAATTTGGGTTGTACTTCACCCTCAAAGGCTATTGCGATCCCCTACACTTGTGGGTTATCAATGTCTCATCCATGGCATTGCATGACACTTTGCATGACATGATGTTCCAAAAGGATGTGAGGGTTGACAAGAAGCGGCAAAGCAAGGACGAGCAAATGAAGCTATACCTAGAGCTTCAAACGAAGAAGCTTGAGATGGAGGAGGCGGCCAAGAGAAGGAAGATCGACATGGAGGAGGCGTCCCGACAGAGGCAGCTCGACATCAAGGAGGCGGCCCGGCAAAGGCAGCTCGACATCGAGGCCGACAACGTCAAGACCAGGCAAAGGCAGCTCGACATCGAGGCCACCAATGCCGCCACCAAAGCGAAAGAGGTGGCCCTGGCGATCATGAGTGTGGACTTGTCGAAGATGAGCGAGAAGACGAGGGCCTAGTTCGAGGCCAGGCAGAAGGAGATGCTCGACGCCGACGACCTGAACTAGGTCATCCGATCGGCTGTGACCGTTCTTTTTTGGAGGTTGGCATGGTTGCCACCCGCCCCGCTGGGCCGCTGGTCGTGTGCCGGCGAGAAAAACATTCATTTTGAAGGTCGGATGTGTTGCCGGCCGCTGGCTGTGTTGCCGGCGAGGACAACCATACATTTTGGAGGTTGGCCGTGTTGCCGGCCGCTGGCTGATGCCGGCGATGGACGTGTAGGCCGCTAGCTTTGTTGCCGGCGTGCGTGATGAACTGGGGACGTAGGGCTTGGAATTTGAAACATTACTCTTTTTTTAAATAGACGCCGACAGGATGGGGTAAAAGGATGCGGCTGCGTGCTGGGCGCACGGCTACCGCATCCCAGGACAGGACCGGACACGACCCCATCCCCCTGCCCAAACGGACAGAATCCGGACAAAACGGACGTCCGTTTGGGGTCGCGTGGTGGAGTTGGCCTTAGAGCAACTCCAACGCAGCGACCATTTGGTCAGATTGCACCGTCTGTGTCCGCACAAGCAAAAAACACTGCTCAACTCACATACCCATTCTTATTTACTGTCCGGTTTGTGTCTATTCAGACCCATTCTCGGGGTTTGGGTCACATTTGGGTCGGAGACAGACACAAAGCAGACGATTTCTGTGTCCCCTTTGTCCGCCTTTGTCCGCTGCATGCGAGGCATAGCTTATCCGTCATAGGCCCACATCTTTCTCTTGCTTTTTCTGTCCGCTGGCCCACCCACCCACACATCGTGTCTCGCTTCCCTCTTTGTGCCGCTCGTCCTTGCCGGCGCCCATTCCCGTCGACACGCGCATGCGCTCATCCCAGCCGACACAAAGGTAGCAGCCAATCCCCGCAAGCGTTTGTTCCCGCTGCCGGCGCGAAGGCAGCATGCGCTCATCCCGCGCAAGAGCTCCTCCACGCCGATGCCCGTCCCCATAGGAGCTAGTCCCACCCGCGTCTGTCCCGTGCAGGAGCTCCTCCCGGCCGGCGCTCCTCCCGGCCTCGACTTTCCACACCCAGCTACGCTCGGCCTCGACTCGTCACGCCTTCCTAGGCATGGGGTTCGAGCTTGCCAGTCGGCCTCGCCTCGCACCTGCACCGAGTCAATGCTGCTGCTGCCCGTCGGCCTCGCCTCCCCGCGCGCTGCGAGCTCCCCTACACTACTACATGTTTGACGAAGTGCCGGGGCGGACATGTAAAAAATGGGTCAACTAATGTTGGCACGCACCGGCTGACATGAATGAAAAAACGGACAAAAGATGTCTACTCGACCGACCCAAACGAACAAAACGCAACCAAAATAGGCATTCATTTGGGTTACTGCGTTGGAGTTGCTCTTACATGTATATGAAAGGTTTTCATGATAACTTGCTTGATACAGATAGGCTCAACTACGAAGTGATAACTCTGATTCCTAAATGCACTAACGATGGTGGAGTTTAAAAAAATTAGACCAATTTCCTAGTTGAATGTCATATTTAAATGCATCGCCAAAGTTTTAGTCACTAGGCTTATTGTTATTATCGAGGGGGTGATCAGGGCCTCAGACTGCCTTCCTTTAGGGGAGATGCATATTGGAGGGTATTTTGGTACTCCATGATGTTGTTAATGAATTGAATAGGAAAAAACTCTCTAGTGTTCGTTTCAAATTGACTTTGAAAAAGCCTTTAAAATCAAACTTTGAAAATGAAACAATGTTTTCACAAATAAAATAATTGGATCATGATCATTATCTCTCAGGAGGGATGAGGGTCAAAGTGAATGGGGAAATTGGATCATACTTAAATACCCATCAAGGTTTGAGACACGAAGACCCACTGACCTCTTACTTTTTGACCTAGTCGTAGATGTACTTACCATTTTTAGTGGGCAAGGTTGTTGATGAAGGTCTTGTCACTAGGCTACCCAAACATTTAACGAAAGGAGATATCGCCATATTTCAATATGCACATGACACAATCCTTCCTATGTAGGATGGTTTGGAAGCCAACATGAAATTCATGCTATATCTCTTTGAGGAGATGGCATGCTTGAAAACCAACTACCACAAGAGTAAATTATTCTGCACAAGGCATGCTAAAGAAAGAACTAGTCTCTTTTGAATAAAGGTTCACCTATGGCAGTGGTAGCTTGCTATGAAGTTTTTTGGGATTCCAGTGGATGAGAAGAGACTTAAAAATAGTAACTAGGTCCATTTGCTGGGAAGTTTGAGAAAAGGATAGGATGTTGGCTTGGTAGAAACCTTAACATTAGGGGCTTTAGGGGAAGACCATTTTAAACAAGTCTTCTCTATCTTGTTTGTCTCTCTCAATATGATATATTTCTATTATATCTCCAAGTCTTTAATGTGTGGTTAAAAACATGGGCGACAAGAAAAAGATATACTATTGGGCTTGTATTTGTGTTGCGGAGCATCTCGAAAGTTCACAATTTGGCCTACTTCCAGCAAAAATGGCCAACTGAGCCTACCAATGTTCTTTACAAGGTTTTCTTTTATATTGACACATTGAGTGACTTGCATGCGGGGGAGGACATAAGACTGGTACTACGGAGCTGCGGAAAGCTTCTAGATCAAGTTGTGGATGACCTGTTTTGTGCAAGACAAAGCTGGACATCATGGATCCCCAGACTGACTTGAGAAGATGGGGCCTGAGTAGAACAACAATCTACTTCAAAATGCTGATGCTTGGCTTCTATTGTTGTTTCATTGTAGTTTGTTTTTGCACAGGCTATCATATGTATTTTGTGGACAAGTGTGCTTAAAGAATGTGGACAACTAGCTTCAAGTTTTCATTACCTTCTTGCTTAGCCTATTATGCTTCATCTGTTTTATTGTGGCTTAGTTGGCTAGCAAAGTGGTTAACATGCTTGGTTATGAATGAACTTGTGGTTTCTTTATATGAAATTGGGAGAGAAAGTCTCTTTTATTAAATAAAACTCATATATGTATCCACTAAAAATATGGGAAAAGTTTTCCCTCAATTGGCTAATATTTCTAACACTCCGGCCGCCTCCCATGGATGACATGTGTCCAGTGGGGCCCGTCCACCACTTCTCCCTGCTTCCCTATCTTCTCTCCCATGACTCCCATCCACATCTCCCCCCCCCTTCATCACTAAGCTCTCGTTTCCGAACCATCCAACTCCCTCTAGCAGGCCACACCTTAGGATGGAGAGTGCTTTTCGGGTAATAGGAAAGCAGCAACACATAGCAGCAGGCAAGCATGTTCACTATAGGAAAAGTCGTGTGGCGTATGAGAAAAAGCGGCCAATTGGAAAGATGGTTGATGGTTCAATATTTTTTCACTTTGACACGGGTATTTGTGAAGGGGTTTTGCCAGTTCTTGCCTTTTTTTTATTAACGATAATTCTTCAAGAACGAAGAAACACTTTGGGAAAGAAATTAATCAACACCCTAGTCATTGAAGAAATTTGGAGCAACCCTCCCTTTTTGAGCAAACCTTCGGGCACCAAAGAAGAAGGTAGTGTTTGGTGATACGTCCATTTTGCATCATGCTTTGATATTGATATTTATTGCATTATAGGTTGTTATTACTCATTATTTCACAATACTTGTGTCTATTCTCTCTTATTTTACAAGGTTTACATGAAGAGGGAGAATGCCGGCAGCTGGAATTCTGGGCTGGAAAAGGAGCAAATATTAGAGACCTATTCTGCACAACTCCAAAAGTCCTGAAACTCCAGGGAAGTTATTTTCAGAATTAATAAAAAATATTGAGCGAAGAAAATACCAGAGGGGGGCCACCCACCATCCACGAGGGTGGGGGGCGCGCCCCCTGCCTTGTGGGCCCCCTAGCAGGCCCCCGGTGCCCATCTTCCACTATATGAAGTCTTTTACCCTGGAAAAAAATCATAAGCAAGCTCTCGGGATGAAACTCCGCCTCCACGAGGTGGAACCTTGGCGGAACCAATCTAGGGCTCCGGCGGAGCTGTTCTGCCGGGGAAACAACCCTCCGGGAGGGGGAAGTCATCACCATCGATCCTCTCATCGGGAGGGGGTCAATCTCCATCAACATCTTCACCAGCACCATCTCCTCTAAAACCCTAGTTCATCTCTTGTATCCAATCTTTGTCCCAAAACCTCAGATTGGTACCTATGGGTTGCTAGTAGTGTTGATTACTCCTTCTAGTTGATGCTAGTTGGTTTATTTGGTGGAAGATCATATGTTCAGATCCTTTATGCATATTAATACCCCTCTGATTATGAACATGAATATGATTTGTGAGTAGTTATGTTTGTTCTTCAGGACATGGGAGAAGTCTTGCTATAAGTAGTCATGTGAATTCGGTTTTCGTTCGATATTTTGATGAGATGTATGTTGTCTCTCCTCTAGTGGTGTTATGTGAACGTCGACTACATGACACTACACCATTGTTTGGACCTAGAGGAAGGCATTGGGAAGTAATAAGTAGATGATGGGTTGATAGAGTGATAGAAGCTTAAACCCTAGTTTATGAGTTGCTTTGTAAGGGGCTGATTTGGATCCATATGTTTCATACTATGGTTAGGTTTACCTTAATACTTCTTTTGTAGTTGAGGATGCTTGCAATAGGGGTTAATCATAAGTGGGATGCTTGTCTAAGAAAGGGCAGTACCCAAGCACCAGTACACCCACATATCAAATTATCAAAGTAACGAACGCGAATCATATGAGCGCGATGAAAACTAGCTTGACGATAATTCCCATGTGTCCTCGGGAGCGCTTTTCTCTATATAAGAGTTTGTGTAGGCTTGTACTTTGCTACAAAAAGGAGTGGGCCACCTTTCTGCACCTTGTTTACTTTATTGCTTGCTACCCGTTACAAATTACCTTATCACAAAACTATCTGCTACCGATAATTTCAGTGCTTGCAGAGAATATCTTACTGAAAACCGCTTGTCATTTCCTTCTGCTCCTCGTTGGGTTCGACACTCTTACTTATCAAAAGGACTACGATAGATACCCTACACTTGTGGGTCATCAATACTCTTTTCTGGCGTCGTTGCCGGGGTGTGAAGCGCCTTTGGTAAGTGGAACTTGGTAAGGAAAAAATTTATATAGTGTGCTGAAATTTACTGTCACTTGTTACTATGGAAAGTAACCCTTTGAGGGGTTTGTTCGGGGTATCTTCACCCCGACCAGTAGAGCAAAGAGTTGCTCCTCAACCTACTGAAAATGTTTACTTTGAAATTCCTTCGGGTATGATAGAGAAACTGCTAGCTAATCCTTTTACAAGAGATGGAACATTGCATCCCAATTTGCACCTAATCTATGTGGATGAAGTTTGTGGATTATTTAAGCTTGCAAGTATGCCCTAGGATGTTATTAAGAAGAAGGTATTCCCTTTATCTTTGAAGGGAAAGGCATTGACATGGTTTAGGCTATGTGATGATATGGGATCATGGAACTACAACCGATTGAAATTGGAATTTCATCAGAAGTTTTATCCTATGCATCTTGTTCATCGTGATCGTAATTATATATATAATTTTTGGCCTCGTGAAGGAGAAAGCATCGCTCAAGCTTGGGGAGGCTTAAGTCAATGTTATATTCATGCCCCAATCATGATCTCTCAAGAGAAATTATTATTCAAAAATTTTATGCTCGGCTTTCTCTCAACAATCGCTCCATGCTCGATACTTCTTGTACTGGTTCTTTTATGATGAAGACTATTGAATTCATATGGGATTTATTGGAAAGAACTAAGCACAACTCTTAAGATTGGGATCTCGATGAAGGTAAGGAGTGAGGTATAACACCTAAGTTTAATTGTGTTAAATCTTTTATGGATACCGATGCTTTTCGTGAATTTAGCACTAAATATGGACTTCACTCTGAGATAGTAGCTTCTGTCTGTGAATCATTTGCTACTCATGTTGACCTCCCTAAGGAGAAGTGGTTTAAATATAATCCTTCCATTGAACTAAAAGTAGTTGCACCTGTTAAAGTTGAAGAAAAGACTATCACTTATAATGATACTATTGTTCCTACTACCTTTATTGAGAAACCACTTTTCCCAGTTAGGATAAAGGATCATGCTAAAGCTTCAACTGTGGTTCGTAAGAGTAATACTAGAACACCGACACCACCTAAGCAAATTAAAGTTGAACCTATTATTGCTATGGTTAAAGATCTCTTGGCTGATAATATTGATGGGCGTGTTATTTACTTCTGTGATGAAGCTGCTAGAATTGCTAGACCCGATACTAAAAATAAACATAGACTTGTTGTCATGCCTGTTATTTCTGTTAAAATAGGAGATCATTGTTATCATGGCTTATGTGATATGGGTGCTAGTGCAAGTGCAATGCCTCATTCCTTATACAAAGAAATTATGCATGATATTGCACTTGCTGAGATAGAAGAAATCGATGTTACAATTAAGCTTGCCAATAGAGATACTATTTCACCAGTTGGGATTGTTAGAGATGTTGAAGTCTTGTGTGGGAAAGTTAAATATCCTGCAGATTTTCTTGTTCTTGGTTCCCCACAAGATGACTTTTGTCCCATTATATTTGGTAGACCCTTCTTGAATACTGTTATTGCTAGGATAGATTGCGAAAAGAATATTATTATGATTGGTTTAGGGGATATGTCTCATGACTTTAATTTTGCTAAATTTGGTAGACAACCCCATGATAAAGAATTGCCTAGTAAGGATGAAATTATTGGTCTTGCCTCTATTGTCGTGCCTCCTAATGATCCTTTAGAACAATATTTGCTAGACCATGAAAATGATATGTTTATGAATGAAAGAAGGGAGATAGATGAAGTATTCTTTAAACGGGGACCTATTTTGAAACACAACTTGCCTGTTGAAATTCTAGGGGATCCTCCACCACCCAAGGGTGATCCCGTGTTGGAGCTTAAACCACTACCTGATACTCTTAAATATGCTTATCTTGATTTAAAGAAGATATATCCTGTTATTATTAGTGCTAACCTTTCAGAGCAGGAAGAGGAGAAATTATTGAAAACTCTGAAGAAGCACTGTGCTGCTATTGGATATACTCTTGATGATCTTAAGGGCATTAGTCCCACTCTATGCCAACACAAAATAAAATTGGAGAAAGACGCCAAACCAGTTGTTGATCACCAATGACGGTTGAATCCTAAGATGAAATAAGTGGTAAGAAAATAAATACTAAAGCTCCTGGAGGCAGGTATAATTTATCCCGTTGCTGATAGTCAGTGGGTAAGTCCTGTCCATTGTATCCCTAAGAAGGGAGGTATTACTGTCGTTCCTAATGATAAAGATGAATTGATTCCGCAAAGAATTGTTACGGGCTATAGGATGGTAATTGATTTCCGCAAATTAAATAAACCTACTAAAAAGGATCATTACCCTTTGCCTTTTATTGATCAAATGCTAGAAAGATTATTCGGACATACACATTTTTGTTTTCTAGATGGTTACTCTGGTTTCTCTCAAATACCTGTGTCAAAAGAGGATCAAGAAAAGACCCTTTCGGTACTTTTGCTTATAGACGTATGCCTTTTGGTTTATGTAATGCACCTGCTACCTTTCAAAGATGCATGATGGCTATATTCTCTGACTTTTGTGAAAAGATTGTTGAGGTTTTCATGGATGATTTCTCCATTTATGGATCTTCTTTTAATGATTGCTTGAGCAACCTTGATCGAGTTTTGTAGAGGTGTGAAGAAACTAATCTTGTCTTGAATTGGGAAAAGTGCCACTTTATGGTTAATGAAGGCAATGTCTTGGGGCATAAAATTTCTGAAAGAGGTATTGAATTTGATAAAGCCAAAGTTGATGCTATTGAAAAGATGTCGTGTCCTAAAGACATTAAAGGTATAAGAAGTCTCCTTGGTCATGAGGTTTATTAAGGACTTCTCTAAAATTTCTAGGCCTCTGACTAATCTCTTACAAAAAGATATTCCTTTTGTCTTCGATGATGATTGTGTAGAAGCATTTGAAATAATTAAGAAAGCTTTGATTTCTGCACCTATTGTTCAGCCACCTGATTGGAATTTACCCTATAAAATTATGTGCGATGCTAGTGATTATGCCGTGGGTGCTGTTCTAGGACAAAGAGTTGATAAGAAACTAAATGTTATTCAATATGCTAGTAAAACTCTAGACAATGCCCAGAGAAATTATGCTACTACTGAAAAAGAATTTTTAGCAGTTGTATTTGCTTGTGATAAGTTTAGACCTTATATCGTTGACTCTAAAGTAACTGTTCACACTGATCAGGCTGCTATTAAATATCTTATGGAAAAGAAAGATGCTAAACCTATACTTATTAGATGGGTTCTCCTACTACAAGAATTTGATTTGCATATTATTGATAGAAAGGGAGCTGAAAACCCCGTTGCAGACAACTTGTCTAGGTTAGAGAATGTTCTTGATGACCCACTACCTATTGATGATAGCTTTCTTGACGAACAATTAGCTATCATAAATGCTTCTCATACTGCTCCATGGTATGTTGGTTATGCTAATTACATTGTTGCTAAATTTATACCACCTAGTTCCACGTATCAGCAAAAGAAAAATTTCTTCTATGATTTAAGACATTACTTCTAGGATGACCCACAACTTTATAAAGAAGGAGTAGATGGTGTTATTAGACGTTGTGTACCTGAGCATGAACAGGAACAGATCATTAGCAAGTGCCACTCTGAGGCTTATGGAGGACACCATGCTGGAGATAGAACTGCGCATAAGGTATTGCAATCCGGTTTTTATTGGCCTACTCTCTTCAAGGATGCCCTTAAGTTTGTCTTGTCTTGCGATGAATGTCAAAGAATTGGTAATATTAGTAGACGTCAAGAAATGCATATGAATTATTCTCTTGTTATTGAACCATTTGATGTTTGGGGCTTTGATTATATGGGACCGTTTACTTCCTCTAATGGGTATACACATATTTTAGTTGCTGTTGATTACGTTACTAAGTGGGTAGAAGCTATTCCAACTAGTAGTGCTGATCATAACACCTCTATTAATTAAGATGTTTAAAGAAGTTATTTTTCCAAGGTTTGGAGTCCCTAGATACCTAATGACTGATGGTGGTTCACATTTTATTCATGGTGCTTTTCGTAAAATGCTTGCTAAGTATGATCTTAATCATAGAATTGCATCTCCATATCACCCACAGTCTAGTGGCCAAGTAGAACTGAGTAACAGAGAGCTTAAATTGATTTTGCAAAAGACTGTTAATAGATCTAGAAAGAATTGGTCCAAGAAACTTGATGATGCATTATGGGCTTATAGAACTGCATAAAAAAATCCTATGGGTATGTCTCCATATAAAATGGTTTATGGAAAAACATGTCACTTACCTCTTGAACTAGAACATAAGGCATATTGGGCCATTAAACTCAATTATGATTTCAAACTTGCCGGTGAGAAGAGGTTATTTGACATTAGCTCACTTGATGAATGGAGAACTCAAGCCTATGAGAATGCCAAACTGTTTAAAGAAAAAAGTTAAAAGATGGCATGACAAAAGGATACAAAAGCGTGAGTTTAATGTAGGTGATTATGTGTTGCTTTTCAACTCTCATTTAAGATTTTTTGCAGGAAAACTCCTCTCTAAATGGAAAGATCCTGATATATATATATCCAATTGGATGTAAGTTAGCATGAACTATTATTGTTGACATTACTGAAAGAACATGCGGTGCCCCCATGTTTGGTTTTGGTAATTGATGACAATCTCTATGGACTAATGGTTGCCTTGAGTTTTATTTGAAGGATTTGTCCATAGGCTTTTCTTGGAGTCCATTTGTTGGTTTCAAGGAGAGTTTGTGATGACCAAGGTGCCATTCAAGGAATTACCTAAAGATTGGTCATGTGAGAGGTTGATCAAGACTAAGTCAAAGAGTGAATCAAGTTGATCAACACGCAAAGCATAGAAGATGTACCGAGAGGGATCAAGCGATCCCATGGTATGGTAAGCATTGTCAATTATGCTTTGTGTACTAACCCATGATCTTCGTGAGAGTTCTTTGTGGGGTTAGGTTGTGGTGTGCAAGTTCAAGTGAAGCATCATGAAGAGATCAAATGCTTGAAGCTTACCGTCCATTGTGGTGACAATGGACTTGTGAAGATGTGCGGAAGAGTGGCTCACCCATAGTGGAGTATGGGGGAGCAATCAACTAGTCTTCATCGAGCCAACGCAATCAAGAAAGGTGGTCCAACTTGAGGGAGTCAAGATCGTCATCATCTAGCTCAAGTGGACCATGTGCAAGTCAAAGGTTTGCCCTTGATAGGTTTTCCATTTTACCGGTCTCATGATGGTAGTTGGGAGACCGGGTTTTAGGTTTGATTGCCATACTATCAAGGGGGGCTCTCGATGAGTAACTTGATCGTATCATTCATAGAGAGCTCAAACCATTGCATCCTTGCATCATCTTTCTTGGTTCTTGTTTGGATTCTCTTTGTGAGTTTTGGAGCTTAGGGTCATCTTGATGACAAGCTCGAGTTCATCGAAAACGGAGTTCACTTGCATCTTCTATGATGTTTTTGATGTTGGAGGTTCTGCCGGTTCTTCTCTGTTGGAGGTTTCTCTCCTATTTTTGTTAGGCATACCTCCCCTGCCTCTTATTTCTGTAGTCAGTCGTTGTTTTGATGCTACTCGTTGTCTTGTATCCAACAAGTTTGAGTTTGCTCAATTCGGAGCTCATTTGCAGAAGTTATGGCAGTTCTGGTTTTCCTTGGAGTGTACTTGTTTTCGTGGAAATGGCATAAGGTTGGCGCCAGCAGTAGTACCGCTGGACCGGAGCGACAGTACCGCGTATCGCCACAAGTAGTAGTACCGGTGTCCCACAACGGTAGTACCGCCCATGGCCATAACCGGTAGTACGGCTCCGGTTCCGCGCTGGTACCGCCTCGACTCAAGACGTGGTTTTCTCGTGTCGGGTTCAGCGATAGTAGTAGCAGTAGTAGGAGCGGCAGTACCGCTCGTGTGCGGTAGTACCGCGGCTACCACCGCCCCTAGTACCGCTGGGCCAAGCGGCAGTACCGCTGCGGCCAACGGTAGTACCGCCGGCTCCAGCGGTAGTGCCGCTCATGCGGCTCTGCCTCGCTCTCTGTTTTGCTCCGCTCTCTGTGTTCTACCACCCGGGCGGTAGTACCGCTCCCCTGAGTGGTAGTACCGCTCGTGCGCGGACTGAGCACATAACGGTTGGATTCGGGAGCTCCTATAAAAGGGGGCCTTCTTCCCCATTCAAGCTTATCCTTTGAGCTCGTGTTCTTCGCCCATTGTTGACCTTCTCTGAGCTTGCTATCTCTCAATCCCTCCATGGATTCTTGCTAGTTTTTGAGGGAAAAGAGAGAGGAGATCTAGATCCACATTTCCACCAATCACTTTCTCCTCTATGTGAGGGGAACCCCTTGGATCTAGATCTTGGAGTTCTTGGTGTTCTCCTTCTTGTTCTTCCTCTCATTTTCCTCCCTAGAATTAGTTACCTTTGGTGGGATTTGAGAGAGAAGGACTTGGGCACTCCGTGTGCCCTTGACATTGCATTTGGTGCATTGGTTTGAGTTCTCCACGTGATACGTGGAAGTTACAAGTTGAGAAGCTTATTACTCTTGGGTGCTTGGCACCCTTGAACTTGTTACTCTTGGGTGTTTGGACACCCTAGAGCTTGTTCCTCTTGGGTGCCTTGGTGCCCTAGACAGTTGGTGTTATTCGGAGCTCAATCATTGTGGTGTAAAGCTCCAGGCAAGGCGTCGGGGTCTCCAATTAGGTTGTGGAGATCACCCCGAGCAATTTGACGGGTACCGGTGACCGCCCCCAAGGGTTGCCAAAGTGTACGGGTTCGGTGACTAGTAAATGAATAGGAATCAGGTTAATAAAACCGGAACTGTTTCCGCCTTCCTCTCGAACTGAGCTATTTCTCTGAAATATACAGTTTCACATCATTACAGGAAATCCTATACCTGTGTATTACCACCCGGAGCCGTCGTCGTCTTCGGCGTAGCGTGATCCTACGATTTTCTTTTAAAAAATAATACATAGGTGGGAAAGTGGTATGAATATGGGGTTCGAAGTCGCCTAAAAGAACCTTTCTCATTCGCAAAGCTAAACAAAGTAGAGAAAAGGGGGCCATCCCATTGGCCAGCCCCCAAGGGTTGCCATTTGTACGGGTTCGGTGACCACCCTCAAGGGTCCCTTAGTGGAATCACGGCATCTTGCATTGTGCGAGGGCGTGAGGAGATTACAGTGGCCCTAGTGGCTTCTTGGGGAGCATTGTGCCTCCACACAGCTCCAAATGGAGATTAGCATCCGCGAGGGTGTGAACTTCGGGATACATCATCGTCTTTGCGTGCCTCGGTTATCTCTTACCCGAGCCCTTTACTTATGCACTTTACTTTGTGATAGCCATATTGTTCTTTCTCATATATCTTGCTATCACATAATTACTTATCTTGCTTAGCATAAGTTGTTGGTGCACATAGGTGAGCCTAGTTGTTGTAGGTTTTGTGCTTGACAAATTAACCGCTAGGTTTATTCCACATTTGTTCTAGCCTAAACGGTAATTATTTTAAAGCGCCTATTCACCTCCCCCCCTCTAGGCGACATACACGATCTTTCAATTACCCTTGAGGTAAAAGGTTGGGAGGCAACACTATAAGCCCCTATCTTTCTCTGTGTCTGATTAAAACTCCATACCCATAAGTATTGCGTGAGTGTTAGCAATTGTGAAAGACTAAATGATAGTTGAGTATATGGACTTGCTGAAAAGCTCTTATGTTGACTCTTTCCGATGTTATGATAAATTGCAATTGCTTCAATGACCGAGAGCATAATTTGTTAGTCCTCAATGAAGTTTCTGATTCATACTTGACATTGTGGATAGATTATTACTTGAGCATAAGAAATCATATGACAATATATATATGTTGCTGTTATAAGCATGATCATGATGCCCTCATGTCCGTATTTTATTTTATCGACACCTCTATCTCTAAACATGTGGACATATTTTTCGTTATCGGTTTCCGCTTGAGGACAAGCGAGGTCTAAGCTTGGGGGAGTTGATACGTCCATTTTGCATCATGCTTTGATATTGATATTTATTGCATTATGGGTTGTTATTACTCATTATGTCACAATACTTATGTCTATTCTCTCTTATTTTACAAGGTTTACATGAAGAGGGAGAATGCCGGCAGCTGGAATTCTGGGCTGGAAAAAGAGCAAATATTAGAGACCTATTCTGCACAACTCCAAAAGTCATGAAACTCCAGGGAAGTTATTTTTGGAATTAATAAAAAATACTAAGCGAAAAAATACCAGAGGGAGGCCACCCACCATCAACGAGGGTGGGGGTGCGCCCTACCCCCCTGGGTGCGCTCCCTGCCTCGTGGCCCCCTGGCAGGCCCCCGGTGCCCATCTTCTGCTATATGAAGTCTTTTACCCTGGAAAAAATCATAAGCAAGCTCTCGGGACGAAACACCGCCGCCACGAGGCGGAACCTTGGCGGAATCAATCTAGGGCTCCGGCGGAGCTGTTGTGCCGAGGAAACATCCCTCCGGGAGGGCGAAATCATCACCATCCTCATCACCATCAATCCTCTGATCGGGAGGGGGTCAATCTCCATCAACATCTTCACCAGCACCATCTCCTCTAAAACCCTAGTTCATCTCTTGTATCCAATCTTTGTCCCAAAACCTCAGATTGGTACTTGTGGGTTGCTAGTAGTGTTGATTACTCCTTGTAGTTGATGCTAGTTAGTTTATTTGGTGGAAGATCATATGTTCAGATCCTTTATGCATATTAATTCCCCTCTGATTATGAACATGAACATGATTTGTGAGTAGTTACGTTTGTTCCTGAGGACATGGGAGAAGTCTTGCTATAAGTAGTCATGTGAATTTGGTATTCGTTCGATATTTTGATGAGATGTATGTTGTCTCTCCACTAGTGGTGTTACGTGAACGTCGACTACATGACACTTCATCATTGTTTGGGCCTAGAGGAAGGCATTGGGAAGTAATAAGTAGATGATGGGTTGCTAGAGTGACAGAAGCTTAAACCCTAATTTATGAGTTGCTTTGTAAGGGGCTGATTTGGATCCATATGTTTCATGCTATGGTTAGGTTTACCTTAATACTTCTTTTGTAGTTGCGGATGCTTGCAATAGGGGTTAATCATAAGTGGGATGCTTGTCCAAGAAGGGCAGTACCCAAGCACCAGTCCACCCACATATCAAATTATC
This sequence comes from Triticum dicoccoides, assembly GCF_002162155.2. Classification (NCBI taxonomy): domain Eukaryota; kingdom Viridiplantae; phylum Streptophyta; class Magnoliopsida; order Poales; family Poaceae; genus Triticum; species Triticum dicoccoides. The sequence goes on from NC_041389.1 coordinate 603,332,815, forward strand.
AAAGTAACGAACGTGAATCATATGAGCGTGATGAAAACTAGCTTGACGATAATTCCCATGTGTCCTCGGGAGCGCTTTTCTCTATATAAGAGTTTGTCCAGGCTTGTCCTTTGCTACAAAAAGGAGTGGGACACCTTGCTGCACCTTGTTTACTTTTATTGCTTGTTACCCGTTACAAATTATCTTATCACAAAACTATCTGTTACCGATAATTTCAGTGCTTGCAGAGAATACCTTACTGAAAACCGCTTGTCATTTCCTTCTGCTCCTCATTGGGTTCGACACTCTTACTTCTCTAAAGGACTACGACAGATCCCCTACACTTGTGGGTCATCATTTGGTATGAGTATAGACGCTCATACCAGTGGTCATACCTTGTCGCCACCCCTTGATCTGTACGAACAACTTTCGTGAAGGGGCACAAGAGAGGAGGGCTAAGAAGAAAGAAAGGAATCCATAGAGGAGAAAACTTCACCATACGAAGAAGGGAGAAGGGATCCGAGAGATAAGAACATCATTGAGCTCCATTTCGGTCTTCTCTGATCTTCAGCCCCTTTCATTCATCGACACCACCACCATTGAGAGAGTAACTCCAATTTGTACGACTAGGGTTTGCAGCTCTATTCGCACTTGTTCAGAGATTGAGATCGAATCGGTCATCCATACTATTGTAATTTTTGCTCTCCATTTAATCTTTGCGTTTATTGGTTGTTCCTCTCTCATGCGTGAGTAATTTTCCATGGGTGTGAGAGATGTAGGTGATTAGTGAGATTCATTTGCGCCCATTCTATATGTCTTTTTTGTGAGACTATTTCTATGATTGATTATTAAGTTGTTCATTTATTGTGAGCACAATGTGAGCTGTTTAATTTAAGAGTCAGGCAACATGATATGAAGATCTACATAGGTAACACATATTATTTAGTGGATCCGTGGCCGCAAGGTGACAGATGTTGGTATCTACGAGGGGCGAAGACAGTATGAGGATAACGGAAATCCACGACACTTGAAGCGTTGGTCCAGTCTCATGACCTTAATTGTTGAAACTCCCATGCATATCGCAAAGTTGATGCAAGACAATAGAGGAGAACAATCCCTTCTTGCAATGTCGTCCTCGAGCCAGAGATGTTTTTGCAAAAGCACGGCACGCACAGATCACGGCCATGCACCTTATTACATGCAAAAGCAAACTAGAGAACCGGGGAAACCGGCTCAGCTATGATCGGTTCAGGGTTTAACTGACATTGCCTCCCTAAACCCTGAACCACTACTGGATATGAACTACACCAATCTCTTCTCGGAGCTCCTGAAACTTGACACGCCCGAGCGCCTTTGTCAGGATGTCGGCGAGCTGTCCATTGGTGCCGATGAACTCCACCTCAACGCGCCCATATTCAGCACATTCACGCAGGAAATGAAACCTTGTGTCAATGTGCTTACTGCGATCGTGGAAGACGGGGTTCTTGCTGAGGGAGATAGCTGCCTTGTTGTCAATCTTTAGCGTGACCTGCTCGGCCTCCTTGTTCTTGATGTCGCCAAGTAGCCGAGCGAGCCAGACGCCCTGGCAGGCTGCCGTTGCAGCGGTGATGTACTCCGCCTCGCAGGTGGACAGGGCCGCCACTCGTTGCTTGTGTGACTGTCAGCTGATCAAGCTTCGCCTGAAGAAGAAGAGGACGCCAGTCGTGCTCTTGCGCGTGTCGACGTCGCCTGCCATGTCGCTGTCGCTGAAGCCGACCAGGGATGCCCCGGTTGCGCCCCTCGCATAGAAGCAGCCGTAGTGCTGTGTTCCTACGACGTACCTGATGACTTGCTTGACAGCAACAAGGTGCTCCGTCGTCGGTGCCTCCATGAACCGGCTCACATAGCCCACAGAGTAGGCCAGGTCCGGGCGCGTGTGCACTAGATAACGTAGTGCACCCACGATGCTTTTGTATGCTGTCTCGTCTGTGGATGGAGCTGAACTCACTCTGCTGAGCTTGAACCGTGGCTCCATAGGAGTGTGGCACGGGTTACACCCCAGCAGGCCGGCCTTCTCGATGATCTTGCCGGCATATGCTGCCTGGCTGAGGGAGATGTCGTTTGTCGTTTGCTTCACTTCAATGCCGAGGTAGAAGCTCAGCAAACCCAGGTCGCTCATGCGGAAAAGCCTCTGCATCTCCATCTTGAACTTGCCGATCTTGTCGTGATCATTGCCGGTGATGATCAGGTCATCCACGTACACGCCGACGAGCAGGCGTGCCGCTCCCGTTCCCCGTCCGTAGACGGCGTGCTCCGCCGGGCTCCTGGTGAAGCCGAGGCCAAGCAGACAGTTGTCGAGCTTTGCGTTCCACGCACGTGGTGCTTGCCGCGGCCCGTAGAGAGCTTTGTCGAGGCAGAGCACCTTGTGTTCCTGCCCCTCGATGACGTAGCCCGGCGGCTGCGTGACGTACACCTCCTCCTTCAGGTCGCCGTTCAGAAATGCGCTTTTGATGTCCATGTGGTGAACTTGCCATCCTTCGTGCGCGGTGAGAGCGATCAGCGGTCGCACGGACTCAAGTCTCGCCACGGGAGCGAACACCTCCTCGAAGTCCACTCCTTGCTTCTGGACGTAGCCCTTCGCAACCAAGCGCGCCTTGTGCTTCTGGATGTCGCCGTTTGCATCACGCTTGAGCTTGTAAACCCATTTGAGCCCGGTCGCCTTGTGGCCTGTAGGTAGATCGACGAGGCGCCAGGTGTTGTTGGAGATGATCGAGGCCATCTCCTCGTCCATGGCGTGATGCCAGGTTCCCTCGACCTCGGCCTCAGCAAAGGTCTTGGGCTCGTCGATCTCGCCGAGGTACAGTTCATCGTCGTGAGCGAGCATGACGTAGTCCTCGTACTGCTTGTTCGGTTGTACAACGCCGTCCCGTGCACGCATCGTCATGGGATGCCGTGGGTGCAGTGCTTCGTCGTTGTTGGCGTGTGAGGCGGCCGTGGCCTCTCCTTGCTCCGAAGAGGGTCCTGGGCTCGACGGCGACGCTTCCGGTCCCCCTGGCGAGGCCATCCCAGGGACAGCGCTTTCGCCACGCGCGCTTGCCGCGGTCGAAGCCCCTCTGAGTGGTGTAGATGACGCCGCCGGCCCTGTCACTGTGTAGGAGTAGGTGTCGACGGTGAACTCCACGGCCATCGGTGCTGCTCCATTGCTCCCCCAATCCCACCGTGCGGCCTCGTCGAAGACGATATCGCGAGACACCTGCACACGGTTGCGGACTGGGTCGTAGACGCGATACCCCGCCATTCCAGGCTCATATCCCAGGAACACCATGGGCATGCTCTGGTCGTCGAGCTTGGCGGTGTGCGGCTTCACCACCTTGACGTGCGCCACGCAGCCGAACACGCGTAGGTGATCCACATTGGGTTTATGCCCATGCCACACCTCGTAGGGAGTCTTGCCAGCCACGCTCTTCGTGGGTGATCGGTTCAAGAGATAGACGGCGGTCGCCACCGCCTCTCCCCAGAACCTCGCCGGCACCCCCTTGGCTTTCATGAGGCACCTTGTCGCAGCGACGATCGTTTGGTTGCGCCGCTCAATGACGCCGTTCTGCTGCGGGGAGTAGGGTGCCGTTAGCTGGCGCCCCACCCCCTCGTCGGCGTAGTAGGTGACGAATGTGGCGGCGGTGAATTCCCCGCCACGGTCCGTGCAGAGGAGGCGTAGATTACGGCCAATCTCGACCTCGACACCGGCTTTGAAGCGCCTGATCTCCGCAGCCGCCTTGTCCTTCGTGGTGAGCAGCCTGATCCACATGTAGCGGCTCAGGTCATCGACGAGGAGGAGGAAGTACCGCCTCCCTCCTGCGGTGGCCGGAGCGATCGGCCCGCAGAGATCGCCGTGCACGAGGTCTAGGAGTCCCTTCGCGCGGCGCGTGGCAGCTTGCGGGAACGGTGCCCGCCTCTGCTTTCCTGCCAGGCAATTGTCGCATAGCTGCTGTGCGTGCTCGATCGTTGGGAGTCCGCACACCATGCCGTGGCGTGCGAGCTTCCGGAGCGCGTCGAAGTTCAGGTGCCCATAGCGCTCGTGCCATGTCCAGGCCGCCTCACCAGTGTGCGCGGCGAGGCACACCGGCTGCATGGTGGCCAGCGTGACCACGTACAGGCGGTTCCTCGTGCGCTGCACCTTGACGAGGAGCTGCCGCTGCTGGTCTCGCAGGCGGAGGACGCCGTGCTCGATGAGGGTCTGGCAGCCCGTCTCGTCGAGCTGCCCGAGGCTGACGATGTTGCTGCGTAGACGGGGGATATAGTAGACGTCAGTCAGAGCGCGGTGCTCACCATTGCGACAGGCGAAGAGGATCGTTCCGCGCCCCTGGATGTCCACTAGCGAGCCGTCCCCGAACTTCACCGTGTCCGTGACTCCGGTGTCGAGCTCGGCGAAGACCCCCCTCACGCCGGTCATGTGGTTGCTGGCTCCTATGTCGAGGAATCAGACGTCATCGCCACGCCGCTCCTTGGCCAGGTGCACCTGGTCCTCGACCAACTCGACATAGGTGGGCGCACCAACAGCAATAAACTAGGGCACCTTTGACATGTCACGGCCGCGCCGCTGCCCGCCGCTGCCGGGCTGCTTGCCTTGTCGTTGCCCGCCGTTGCCGTTCGCGCCACCGCTCGAGCCAGAACCTTGCCCGAGCTCGCGCTGGCTCTTGCGCGCCTCCCACTCCTGCTCCGTGAATAGCAGCTGGCCGCTCTGGTTCCTCGTGTCGCCGGCACATCGTTCCTCCGCGGATAGGAGGCGGCCGACGAGCTCCTCTACCGTCAGCGTCGACAGATCAAGGAGCGTCTCGATGGCGCAGGCGATCTGCGCGTAGCGAGCCAGAACCACGCGCAGGATCTTTCGGACAACGCCTACTTCCTCCACGTCGTCGCCCAGCGATCGGAGGTTGTTGGCGAGGCCGGTGATGCGCATGGCGAAGGCATCCAGGGTTTCCCCGTCCCTGAACGTGATCTGCTCGAAGTCGCTGCGGAGGCGTTGGGCCGTCGCCTCCCTGACACGGGTCGCCCCTAGCCGCATCGTGTGTACGGCCTCCCAGGCTTCATACACGGTGTTCTTGACGGCGAGGACGCCGTGCATCTCTGGAGGCACGACGCGGATGAGTGCGGCGAGCGCCGCCATGTCCTCCCGATCGGTGACCATGCCATCGCCGAGCATGGCCTCCCATAGGCCCTGCGCGCGGAGGTTGATCTGCATGATCCGGGCCCACTCAATGTAGTTGGTGGGCGTCAGGGTGGGGTAGATTATCGCGCCGCCGTGCCCGCTCGCCTCCCGGATCACGCGCTCGTGGACGATCACCTCGCCCGGTTTCCTTCTGACGCGGCTGCGTCCGCGGCTCCGTCCTCGCGTCTCCGTCTGCGCCCATGGCGTCGCCTCCCTGCCGAGTCCCTGGGCAGCTACAGCTGGTGCCTCGCCGGCGCCGGCCTCCCTGCTGCCCGCCATGGCCCTCGTCTCCGGTGGCTCTGATACCAATTGTCAGGCAGTCGCCGCGCTCTCTCTCACTCCCTCTGCTGATGAACACACACGAGACAGTGATGTTTTGCGCAGCGCACAACTTGTTGCTGCTTTTCTGTTTTTGCTTCTCCTCTTATTGTGTTCGTCCTAAACAGCCCGGCCGATTTGCATGCCTCAACCCTGCTCGCTCGAACGTGCCATCCCACGTCCACGGAGAGTGCGTGCTCACCGCGGCCACCTCCTACTCCTAGTCGCGCACGGCACGCATAGATCACGGCCATGCACCTTATTACATGCAAAAGCAAACTAGAGAACCGGGGAAACCGGCTCAGCTACGATCGGTTCAGGGTTTAACTGACACGAAGATGCTTTTGCAACACAAGGGTCATGTTCTCGTAGCGGAGACAGAGATGATTTTGCAACAAGAGAACTAGATGGCATATGATGGGCATCACACGATCGGATCGGACGGCTCGGGGCCGACAAAGATCAATCGACCGATGCACAGCACGTCCAAAAAATATCTTTATGTACACCCTACGATTCCCGCAAACAAAACAAAAAACAAAGAGAAGACGTAAACCGTGTATATGGAGATAGAGAGTACTGGTGCACCTTTGCGTCGACTCTTCTTCAGGTAAATCAGCAGAATCGCCAAAGGAAAGCAACATCACGGCAGCAGACGAGACCCGATTTGCATGTGGAAAATCAGCGGAAGAAAAGATGACTAGTACTACTCCACTCCGTTGCCGCACGGTTGCCCCCCGTTTTAGCATTTTAGTCCGTCGACTTGCTTTGCTGATTTCTTAGAAGTCGTTCTCGTTCATCCACCATGGGGGACAACCTCCTCCGTCGCCTCGCACACCCGTAGCTGTCAGTCCGTCGATGAATGATTTGATGCGCCCATCGCGTCGTGCCGTGCGTGGAACGACCGATCCGCACGCCGCACGGTCCAAGTCTCCGGGGTGTCGAGCGAGGGGAGTCATGGGCGGCTAGTCCAAGAGTGCCGACACGCGAGCTGGGATAAACCAACACCGCGTCGCCGTCGCCAGTTCGGATTACCTTGAGGTGAGCGCCACACATCGCAAGGCGACGCCGCTCGAGACATCGGCCAGCGACTCCTATCTTGTTCGAGTAGTAGCTATGGTAATGTAGACGCCTGGAATTTCCAAGGCGACTCGTCTGTCCCGTTCTGAATCTTCGTGTTTTAGAAGTAATGAAATGAGTAAACTTCTCGCGTTCGATGGGGGTCGACGATAAGCTAATCTAGCCACGTAGAGGTGTCGCGGATCAGTCCAGTAGATACGTGCGTGCCCACGTGTACGCACCAGCAACTACTCCTGAGTCGTGTCATCTTGCGATGTGTCTGCACGTGTGGAGTGAATTGCAAAAATCATCGACATTAGAGTTTAGGATTACAGGAAACATTTACTGTTTTGTGCCAAAAATCACCAGCCCATTAATGATGATTATGACCGATCGGTCTCGCAAAAGTTGGAATGGCATAAATATTTGTGATAGACGACGTTAGACGGTCTTTTTGCCAAAAAGAAAAAAAATCCTCCCTTAATAAAACTACTCAATTCCATAACAGTTATTTTTTTTGCGGGTGAAAAAAACTTGTATTACTCAATCTCCACACTTGTACAGTCCATCGCAGCCAACTCTATGAATACGTGAGGTCCAGAGCCCAACCAAGTCATGGTTCTACCCTCAATACGAGCAAAATTAGCTAGGCTATCACCAACCTTATTCTGGCTACGATTTACATGAGTAATACAAACTTCATGAAAAGACAAAAGATATTTAATCTCCTTTATGATGGACGAGTAAATGGATCGGTCAACCTCCGAAGCTTGGATCATCTTCACCGCCACAATTGAGTCCATTTCCACGATCACCGGTAGCTCACTTCTCTGGATGGCAAAGAACAAACCTTCCATACAGGCACATACCTCAGCTTCCAGTGCCTCACGGCAAGAGAACAATTGCCTGCAAGAGGAAAAAATTGTCGCTCCCTTATCATCACGTAGGACCATTCCAGCGTCAGCTGTTCCGTCGTCTGCAAAAGACCCATCAGTATTAAGCTTCCCTATCCGGACTTTGGCGTTGACCACTTAGTAATCTTTTTTTCCATTATCATATGCGGACTCCGTCTTTCATATGTAATGGTAGACTTACCTTTGCGTGGATCAGTAGAGAGATCAATTTTAATACCAATCAGAGAGTCCAAATAGCTTACCAAAAATCTTTTCGACGCTTCCATAGGCGGGGCTGGTTTATGGTGTACGACCTCATTGCGTATATGCCATACCCCACATGGATAGCAATAACATAGATCTCTCAATCTCCTGTAGCGGTTCAAGTGCATGCAACAGTCATTCATCCCCGTTATTTTGCAGGGTAGATAAACATGGGAGAGGCCAAACTTCAGACATTGCATCCCATAAGATCCTCGCAAAGGAGCAGCGACAGAGAGCATGGTAGCAGTCCTCTGGTTCACTAGCACATACCGGACAAAGGTTACTTGTTTCAAGTCCACGCCTATACTTGTTGCACGATGTCGGCAGCGAGTTTGTAGCAACCCGCCATGCAAAATTCTGAACCGTAGGAGGAACATCCGAAGACCATATGAGCTTCCAACAAGAGCGCCGGCCGTTAGGTCGCGAGCTAGAGCCCGTTGCCGAACTCCTGTGAGCCTCTTCAAAACCAAATTGGTATGCACTCTTGATCGAAAAAACAGTTATCGCACGGCGCACTGCCGATCGATCGATCGTAGCATGGAGGTTAGCGATCGATTAATCAATTACGTTCGTCAGTGTCGCTACCACTGATCACGACGGACGAACAGTACGACTAGGAGCTAGCTACTCTACTCCATCATTCTGGATGTCGTTGATCCTCCGCCATGGACAGTGATTTCGCGTAATCATACGTATACGGAGCAGATGCCACATCGACGTCTAATTATATGACATGGTCCCTTAGCATCATCACACGTGCGAGCCTGTCCACGGCCTACACCTCGTTCCGGAGCGCATTGAAGAATTGATCAGCGCAGTGGTTGGTCCGCTTCAGTGTTGTCTTGTGTCGATCATGCATGCATACTGAGTAACTCAACCTACACGCTGCGCATTTGGAAGCGAGAGCATGATAACCCAATAGCACATACCACACTCCCCAAATTAGACGAGCAACCGAGCACTCAAAGAACGACGCTCGCCTCCTCGGCCTATGCCGGAGCCAAAGGACTAAACGCGAGTATTTAACCAAAAACTACGACAATTCATGAAATGTGACGAAAAACTATCACTTTACGTTTTTGTGCAAAAAACTACCACTTTTATCCTAAACCGTGGCAAAAAACTACCAACTCGTTTAACTGCTCGGTTCGGCCGCGCTAAGCCCGAATCTGACCGGTTGGGCCCACACATAAGCGGCATAAAAAGCAATCAGGTCTCTAGTTTTTTTTTAAAAAAAGCAATCCAGTCCATGAAAGGGGACATGTGCCATGGCTGGTTGGCCACAGCCACGGCCGGGGGCCGGCGAACATCCACCGCCGCACCAGCCTCCCGCCGCCGGCTTCCAGTCACCGCCGCACCGCCGCCGGCCTAGACCCACCGCCGCACCGCCATGCCCGCTGCCCCCTCCTCCGCGCCGCCGCCCGTGGCGGCATGCCTGGCCGAGCCCAGTGGCGCCGCGCGCCCGTGGCTGCGCCCCTGGACGCGCTCCCATGGCGGCGCCCCTGCCCGCAGCCGCATGCCTGGCCGAGCCCAGTGGTCGCGGCCCGTGGCAGCGCGCCTGGCCGAGCCCCCTGGCTGCGTGCGAGGCCGGCCGAAGCTGCTAGTTCACGACGGGGATGCAGCCAGAGCTAGCTATCACGACGGGGGCGCAGCCAGAGCCAGCTAGCTGGCTAGCTCACGCACGCACTGCGGCGGCCGGAGCTAGCTATCTATGCGCGACCGCCGCTTGCTGCTGCTTGCTTCCACCACCGCCGCTACTTGCCGTTGCTCCCGCTTGCTGCCGCCGCCGCCGCATGCCTCTGCTTGTCGCTGACGAGCTCGCCGGCCGGACCTGATTGCTTTTTATTTTATTTTACAGGGACCCGATTGCTTTAAAAAGTTTTTTGTAGGGACCTGATTGCATTTTTAGCCCGCTTATGTGTGGGCCCAACCGGTCAGATTCGGGCTTAGCGCGGCTGAACCGAGCAGTTAAACAAGTTGGTAGTTTTTTGCCACGGTTTAGGATAAAAGTGGTAGTTTTTCGCACAAAAACGTAAAGTGGTAGTTTTTTGTCCCGTTTCCATGAATTGTGGTAGTTTTTGGTTAAATACTCGACTAAACGCTCTTATGTCTGTAACCTGAAAGTCTGTATTTGGGGTTGAGCATCCCCTCGTCTTCTGCTCGCTTGGGCATCACGGCCACGCCAATTTGTGTACGCGACTATGATGCCGCCCTGTACTTTCTCCCTTCTATCAATGCAATGATACGCTACCATGCGTATTCGCAAAAACAAACCGAGCACTCAAAGAATATAATTGATCAGCCGACTCATCCTGAGAGCAAAACATTCAACTTTTCTCACCGGCTAGTGTCACTGGTCAATAAAACACTCTAATTCATCCACGCAAATGTGAGCACAATTGCTGGTATACAGGATCGGGCATCCACGCAAGCCTATCTTTGACTTGAGACAAAGAAAAACCTGCAAACAACTTCCTCAGAATTTCATTTTGTTCTAAACGAACACCCGCAAAGGGTTCTTCTAAACTTCAAACACTGAAAGTTACTCAACAACACCCTATGCATAGTTTCATTCTGTGGAAAAGGTGATAGAGTACTGTACAGGGAATTCAACCTAACAGCAAAAGTTTGATCACAACACCATGAGTCTTCCCAGAAGTTGATACTCTTTCCATCATGCACCTCTCTTCTACAAAAAATAATAGAACTGAAACTGACATTTTTCTTGGCAACATGGATCAAGGTTTGCCTCTTAAGGTTCTTTTTTCTTTTTTTTTCTTGAGAGGATCTTGCGAAACCCACTGTTTATTTTCTGATTTCCAACCCCACTTCCCTGAAAGGACCATGTATGTTCATAAAATTCAAGATTTAGAACACCCAAATCCCCCATGTTATTAGGGAGACAGACTGTTTCCCAATTTTCAACAAGGTGGCACTTTCATGATCACTTGATGAGCGTCCTCCTGCCAAACTAGTCTCTTCCTGAGATAATAGAAACCCCATATAGAAAGATGGCATATGCAAAGGTTTGTTGCTTAAGGATGCATTAAGCAGAGTAAATCTACCCCCATGTCCTTAAGCTTAAGTTGATCTGATCTGATCTGACCCTGTGCGATTACGTGCGCAGAGGCTACTTGTAATTAAGCGTGCCGCTACGGGCACGTACAACTGGCCTCGTTAGTTGGGTTCGGCCGTGCCGTTACGTACTGGGGTATGATGATTGTCGCTTCAAGGCCACGCCTTGGATCGATCAATTCCCACCGACGGCGAGGACACAACCGGCCGGCCGGCGGCGGCAGTAAACGATGGGCTCGATCACATCTGCGTGCCCGTGCGTGCTGATCCCGTGACCTCGTCCGCTACGCACAGCTGGCGGAACGCGGTGGCCGGTGAGCAATTGCTACCCTACCCCATGGTCGATCGAGGAGTTGGTTAGTGTTGCCTGAGACAGAGCGAGCTGTGCTGAACCCCAGGGGCCGGAATCAAATCATCTCATGCCGGTGCCGGTGGGTGGCCGGACGGGGCGACCTTGGACAAGATCGCCTCCGTGCTCCGACACCGGCGTGGTAGGCTACCCGGCCGGGCGAATATATGCGCACGTTGTGTTGTGCTCCTTGGCAAATATATAATCCAGATGGGATCTTCGCGAGGCGGTGGCAGTACGGAGGGATGTACGGCCGAAGCATCGCTTGTGGTATTATTCTGGGCGACGAACTCCGACTCGAAGCCTCCAATTGGCAAGTGCTCCCTTGTTTACCCGCCCAAAGAAGATCCTGTCGCGTCGCCCGGGGTGCTTCGGCGTTGTGCATGTGCGCTTCCGCCCGGAGTACCTCTTCTCTTTCTTGCTTGCCTGCTAATTAGCCCCGGCCCGGCCCGGCCCGTTCTCAAGTGCCAGTGCCATTCTACTCGTCAGTAGTCAGTGGTCACCACAAAAAATATTTACGCACTTGAAGAACCACCAGCTGCTTAGGCCAACTCCAACGCGCGACCCTATCCTGTCCGTCCCCGTCCGTTTGGGGTAAAAGGGACAAAAGAGGCGGCCCAGCGCGCGGCCTCAAACGGACAAATGTTCGGATTTCGTCCGTTTTCGACCCATCCCCGGCCCAAACTTGCGCTCGGTTTGGGGTGAAACGGACGCGCCCGGACGGCTGCGACGCACGCCCTTGTCCCCACCTGTGGCCCGCCTGTCGGGGACACTAGCAGTCCCTCCGCTCCCAACGCTTAACCCTCTCTCCCCGCCCCGCCCCGCCGCCGGCACCGCCCCTATTCTCCGGCCGCCTCCTCACCGCGCAGCCCCCCGCCGTCCATACCAAACCACGTCTCGACATGGCCGCCACCACGCCTGCGCTTTCGCCGTAGTTTTGGTCGTCTATCGGGGGAGGTTTGGCCGTCGTCGTCCTTGCCGGTGGCGGAGGGGACACGACTGCCGGCGACGGACCACGGCGGCCGAGGCAGATTCCAACGAGAGCTCCAGAGCGGCCAGTAGCCGGCCGGCAACCACCCCTGCTGCGTCGAGGTGATCATCGCGGCCTCTTCGCCACCACGCCCGCAAGGTGTTCGACCTTTTGCCATCAAAGGTATGGACAGTGGAGATGAGTTTTTCTTTCATCACTTCCTTTGTTCGTCGGGCGATTCGTCGTTGGATGATGAAGATCTTGTGATAGCTGCACTGGTCGTTCACGCCCATATTCAACAGCAGCTTCCTCGGTACAGGGGGTCACTCACTGGCCGTGCTCCCAACCTGAACCGCAACAGGGAGAGAGGCCACGCCCTGCTTTATGCCGATTACTTTGCCAACACCCCGCTCTTCAAGCAGGATAAATTTCGTCGCCGTTTTCGTATGGCAAGGCATGTGTTCAATCGTATCCGAGAGGGAGTGGTTGCTCATGACCCATATTTCGAGTGCAAGACGGATGCCCTTGGCAAGCTTGGATTCTCCTCTTACCAGAAATGCACCGCGGCCATCCGCATGCTTGCATATGGTATTCCAGGCGATCTGGTGGACGAGTATGTGCGTATGAGTGAGACAACATGTCTGATGTCAATGCACAAGTTTTGCCAGGCTGTGATCGAGGTGTTTGGCCCAGAGTACTTGAGGCAGCCAACTGTCGCTGATACAGAGAGATTGTTGGCGACCAACGCAGCTAGAGGCTTTCCAGGCATGCTTGGCAGCATAGATTGTATGCATTGGGAGTGGAAGAACTGTCCATTTGCTTGGCAGGGCCAGTACAAGGGGCATGTTAACGGGTGCACTGTCATATTGAAGCGGTGGCATCGCAAGATCTTTGGATATGGCATTCTTTTTTCGGCATGGCAGGTTCTCAAAATGATATCAACGTGCTGCAGCGCTCTCCAGTCTTCGTAAGGCTTGCAGAAGGCCACTCCCCACCTGTTAACTTTGAGATCAACGGCCACCAGTAAAACAAGGGATACTATCTAGCAGATGGTATATATTCTCAGTGGTCAACTTTTGTGAAGACAATCTCGAAACCCCAAGGTGAGAAGAGAAAGAGATTTGCCCAAATGCAAGAGAGTGCTACAAAGGATGTGGGACGTGCTTTTGGTATGCTTCAATCCCGGTGGGGTATCGTTCGAAACCCTGCACTGTCATGGGATGAAAGGAAGCTTTGGGAGGTGATGACTGCTTGTGTGATTATGCACAACATGATCGTCGAGGACGAGCGTGATGAGAGTATCTTCGACCAAGGATTTGATTATAAGGTAAAAATATTGAGCCCCTGCACCAAGACCCGGCCACATTTGAACAGTTTGTCCAATTCCACCGTGAGATGCGTGATTGGCACACTCATTTGAATCTTCAAAATGACTTGGTTGAGCACGTCTGGGATCACATTGGCAACCAATAGATGTATTGGTCCAATTTATGTTCAGTCAAGACAATTTTGATTTGGTTGTAAAACTATTTTATTAAAGACAATTTTAATTGGGTTGTAAAACTATTTTAATTTTCAGACAAATATTTGGGTTGGAAACTAGTTTTGATGCAAATTTGGGCATTTTTGGCCCTGACGGACAGGATGGGGCAAATGGATGCGGCCGCGCGCTGGGCGCACGGCCACCGCATCCCAGGACAGGCCCGGACACGACCTCAAATCCTTACCCAAACGGACAGAAACCGGACAAAACGAACGTCCGTTTGTGATCGCGCGGTGGAGTTGGCCTTACCTCCCAGTACTCCAGGCTTCACGTGTTGGCAAAGACAATGGACCCCTCAGCACCGGCGAGTCCATGAAAAACTGTATTATCTGTTGCCTGCGTACCGTACCTCTGCCTCGCCCTGAAGCACTTGACGGTACGTACGTTATTGCCACCGCAGGCAGTAGCAGCGCACACAGGACCGACGAAGCATCACCGTCGCCGACGAGCGGCGCCAAAGCCAATGCACATGCGCCCCACAAGCACGAGACGGCCAGAAGCATCCGTGCGCCAGCCACGGGAGCTGGAGCATTTTCGATAAAAATACGGCCGGGGAAGAGAAAGAAGAAAGGCACATCCTACTTCTGGCGAGCGATTAAAGGAACGGAAATGCTGTGAAGACGATGGATCGATTGCACGACAGTTGGACGATGCCACATCCAGCCGTTCATTGGACTTCGATGACATGCATGGACGACCTGATGTGCAGCGTCGTGCACAAATCGTTCGCGCATCGTCGTCTGCGTAGCAGCGCTCTTAAAGGAATGATCTCGATGTCCAGTTGCTTCTTCCGGCGAGCGATTAGAATAACGGCTTCGCCTGGAGTGGAACGGGCGTCGTCAACCAACCACCTCATCGGCAACTTGCCGCCTCCGGTCCGACCGGTCCGGTGGTGGCCTCCCCGTGATCATTGTCTGCGCTCAGTAGTAGCCCCGCCCGCTGGGCCAGGCTCTCTCCCTCTGGCCCCGGCCGGTGGCCGTACGCCCCTGCACACCAGTTGTAAGCGAGATTAAGTGAATAAATCCAAATGCACGGGTCTTTGACACATGCTACGAGTACCACTCCTACTAGTTATCCTATTGGGGTTTCTCATCTCAAAAAATAAATAAAAGGGTACGAACAAGTTTTTGTTTTGTTTTTTGCGAATGAAAGAGGGTAACAATTTATAAGTGCCACTCAACGGCTGATGCCTTTTCTCCACCCGCGTACGCTTGGGTCCGCACGGACAAAGCACGGGCGGCTGTCCGGTTTCATGTCTGCTTCGATCCATTTTCAGCTCAAAGTTGGTCTGGGTTTGGGTCTGTCGGACATGCCACAGACGCCCACGACGTCCTCCCGTGGCACCGTCTGACCGTAGCACACCATTTCTATTCCCATATTTCTTCTCCCTCAAACCTCTCGTCCTACAGCCCTGGCCGACGAACCTGCCACCGCCGCTGCTCCCATCCCAATTGTGGTTGCCCGCGTCGTGGCCTCGAAGAAGCCGAAGAAGGAGCTCTAAGCGGGCCAACCAAAGGAGGAAGGAGAAACAAAAGGAGGAAGGAGAAACAAAAAAGAAGACGCCTCCAATGTCATCGTTGTGGCCGTCGCTGCGGACAACGAGGCCATCACCGCCAAAGTCACGCAACACGCCCTCCTCTTGCTAGGGTACCGCGAGCCGATTCTTCTCGCCGTCCGCAGCCGCTACGAACATCGAGGCCATAGCCGCCAAAGGAGGAAGGAGAAACACAAAAGAAGACGCCTCCAATGTCCGCGGACAACGAGGCCATCGTTGCCAAAGTCACGTGTTTACGCCTTCCTCTTGCTAGGGTACCGCGAGCCGATCCTTCTTACCGTCGCGGCCGCTACAGACATGGAGGCCATAGCCGCCAAAGCCACGCAACACGCCTTCCTCTTGCTAGTGCATCACGAGCTGGCCCTTCTCGTCGTCACAGTCGCTGCTCCAAACACCGAGTCCATCGCCGTCAAAGTCGTGCAACAAGTCCTCCTCTTGCTAGGGTACCCCGAGCCAGCCCTATCACAGGCTCGTCGGCGACCCACCCGCCCAGGCTACTGGAGTCGCCGCGCATGTCAACACCGCCGCCGACATACAGTTACCTTCCCAGACATGACCCTACAACGTCCCGCTGCTCCATGTCACCTCGGGACGGCTCGTCGAAAATGGGTAACTCCGTGTCGGTCGTCCCCATGGAGCCACCTATTGATCTCAATGCCACACTTGTGGCTGGCTAGTCCACCGGGACGCAAAGGAAGTGCCAGTGGGAGATCTTCCTGGGCAACTTTCCCGATGCTGGTAACCTGTTTAATGATATTCCAGCCTCGACGCCGGACGGCCTGAGGTACTGCGAGGATGTCATGGAGGAGATGATCGATGAGGGTAGCCAAGGGTATGATGCCAACAGGACTCAAGGCCAAGACACCCACAACCAAGACAGTCAAGGCCAAGAAACTCAACACCAAGGTACCCAAGGTCAAGAGGGAGTCTGACATCGAAGGAAAGCAATTTTTTGATAAAGAGCTAATTGATCAAGCCTGGTCGCAAAGGAGGCGGCAAAGCGTGAAGACGGGAGCATACACGAAGAATGAGGACAAGTTACTCTACGATGCTTGGATGGCAATTGGACAATATCCCAAAATCGGCATCGAACAAAATGGGACAACATTTTGGAAGAGGGTTCATGATTATTTCCATGAACGTAGGAAGTTTGAGCCCTACAAAGTTGAGAGTGACCACACTGACATGTCACTTCAAAAGAGGTGGGTCTTCATCCAATTGAAGTGCAACAAATTTTATGGCTCCCTTGAGAATGTAGCTGGCCCGACTGGGAATGGCATTGACGTAAAGGACATGGTATTGTTTTCCTTCCCTTGTTCATATGAGGATATATCAGCCCCCCGTGCATATAAATATATCTTGTTGGTTTAATCTCTCTTTGTAGGTGTTTCAAGTTTTGGATACCTTTAAAGTTCAACTTGGGGGCAAGACATTCACCTTGATCTATTGTTTGATGAAAATCAACGAGCGCCCAAAGTAAAAAAAGAAGAAGATCCAAATATAAATTGCAAAGGTCGTCTTATTTAAAACCTCAATCATCACATCCCCTCTCTCCCACTCCATACCTCAGAACGCACCATTCCCAATGCCTTAAGCCACTCGGCCATACCTGCAAGTTGTTGATCGGAATTGGATGTGCCATGTTGGTTGCCTGAAGATCCACTGCGCAAGCCATAGCGCGTACCCTTCTTTACTGAGTGAATTACAATATTAATAATTCAAAGTACATGAAAGAATCCCCATTTTCTAGTGATTATGATGCACTGATAGCATATAGACAAGTTTGATAGTCCCTTTGGATATGATGGAACCTGGATCAACCCATCATAAAAAAAAGTAAGGAGCAATATGCGGCGCAAAAAAGGCCGGGGGGGGGGGGGATACTCATCGGTCGTCGACCCAAGTGAAAGAGTGAAAGTGAGAAGAAGCCGAGGGGGCTGACCAATTTCAAGGTGGATGCAAAAGCGTGATGCTTCGACACTCACATTGGAAGAAACTTTGAAGGGGTTCATGACCCAAAAGGAGTTGTCAATTAAGAAGAGAGAAGAGATGAAGCGCCAAGAGAAAGAGGAGGCAATGAAGACCTTCTTTGACATACAAAAGAAGAAGCTCGAGATCGATGAAGCCAATGCCCGGTCAAGAGCCAAGGAGGTAGAGCTCGGTATAATCTCGAAGTGGAGATCATGGCAGACGACTTGAGCAAGATGTACACAAGAAAAATGCTTTGGTTCGAGAAGAAGCAAAAGTTAGTGCTTGAGCGAAATGCGTGATTATCTTATTTTATTTGTTTCACATGACTATGGCCGAGATGCATGAACCATGGGCGACATGCAATTATTTTGGCGCAATGTTGTACGTCGGCATGACATATGGGACTATGCAAAAAAAAAAGAAGCTTTATTTTGCTATGTTTGATGATGAAAATATGTTTGTTGAATAAACCTGCCGAGTCGAACCAAATGGGGTGGCCGATTGGGCGCACTGACCAGAAAAGCACGGACAAGCGCAGATGCCACCCCTACAAACGACCCAAACAGGCAAAAAACAGAGACATTGCGTGTCCCCTTGGGTTGGCACGTTGAAGTTGCCCTAAAAGAAGGCACAAGTGTATTGGGGAGCGAAGAAGCTTTAGATAAAAGTAGTTGAAACCGTAGATTGGAAGGCGTAGGTCACTCACTCGTATTGACAAAGTATGGACAGTGAGTTTCTGCTCGTGAGCTTAATTTCTTTCTCGTGAATAGTAAATTAATTAAATGCAGTCTGGTTTTTTGGCAACAAGCACTGACAAATTGTCTATAGACATACAAAATTTTGTGAAGTTTTTTTTTCTAAATACTCTAGACAAAGCGAACAAGATCGAAGTTTTTGCAACATTGTTTTTTTCCCTCACAAAGTTAGGAAAGATTTTTTTTCACAAAAGTTTACGCGCATGTACACAGTTCATCAATGCTTGTCGTAACAAAAATCTGTTTTTTTTAAATCCTTTCCAATTTCTTTGATTGCACTGTTTATCAAGGGTCTCGCGAGCAAAAAGAACACTTTCGATATACATGCGTGAAAAAGCACTGCACTGTGCATAACTAAGGCTGGTCGTAATGGTAGTATCATATAGCTAGTATCATACATGCCAACTATACAATTTTGATGAGATGCCATAGCATTAAATGAAGAAAGAGAGGGCGTAGTATCATATCATGATACCGTATCATATTAAATGTTATGCTATTTTGTGTCATGCATGACAATAAATAAAGTACTATATGATACTAATATATGATGCTATGCATTAGAGAAGTAGTATCATATGCATGATACTAGTATATGATACTCCCCATTACACACAGCCTAAAGGCCGTATGGCGAGAAGGCGGACCGCTCTTAAAATCCTGACACGCCATGGTCGATCTACAGCACGCGCGGGGGGTGGCCATCTCGTCTTTGTTGGCTCACTGCTCATTTGACCTTTTGAATTTCGTTTTCAGGGCGGCTGTGCTTCGCTCCATGTCTACAGCCCATGTTCTGAAACGGGGGCATGAATGGATACGCACGTACGCTGTTTCTTGTTGAGGCCATTAACTATCCACAGATCGGTCGACGTTCAAATAAGTCCACGAGTTGAGTTCGAATTCAAAACGGGACAGTATTATAAATATTTGCGTTCATCGGATCTTGTCCTTGGCTCCACGCACGCGCGCTTGACTTTTGAACCCTGTGCCAGGCAATTGTTTGATGCATCCAAGATCTGAGGAGGCGTCGACACAAACGTAACGACGAGCAGTCCATTTTGCAGTAGTTGGGAAATTTAGTACTGTACACTCCATTTCCACTGACCATTTCAAACTTCCACCGAGTTTGAATTTAGAGGGCGCGATCTATCACTTCGCTGGACCGCAATCACTCAAAAGCCTACAGTTCTGCTCCAGTATGCATCAGCTTCACCGGAAAATCCCCACCGGCTCGTGGTGGGTGCGACACACACATTTCATTTGAAATCAGCGACGCAACGAAAATGAAATCAACAGAAAAATTTAAAACGAACAGTATTTATGATCCGGATCGAAGTCTCAATTATTAGCTTGTTCCATGCACCTAGACCGGTCTAGAGGGAAAGAAAGAGTCAGCTCGCGCATAAAAGCGCAAGGTACAAGCAAATTAACGTTAGAGAAAAATATTTATTTTCCCTTGTTTTTCTTTTTCTTTGGTAATCATTGTTTCACTCGTTGTCTGAATGGCGACAGGTTCACTAATGTTTCTCTTGACTAATTTAGCGCCTCCGATCCAAGAAATCAACGGGGAAATAAAACTGTACCGTTTTGCTCCGGTCGTACACCGAGACTCACTGTAGCTGCTGGTGGTTTAAGAAAAGAGGTCGACGTGGCAACCGACAGGGAAACAATTTTATAATGCAGAGACGGAAAGCTGTTTTTCTTTCATTATCTGAAAGATTAGCATGGTCGGTTTCAATAAATAAATAAATACAAGATTAGCATGGCGATATCAACGTCGACGGATTTGATGCTTCGATCTGATTAAAATAGACACGCGTTTATGCATGCACGGATGCCAACTTAATTTGCTTAATTTGCTCAATTAGTTGTACGTTACTGCTGCTTTTACACACCGTTTAAGAAGGGATGCACGCTACTGCTTAATTGAGTATACGGTCTTCTAATTGTTGCTTGTACAGTTGTATTGGAGAGTTATTACCATCAGTGTTTCATCGAATCATTTTCTCCCGTCAAAAAAGAAAAAGATATTCCTGTGTTTTTAGAGTCGGGACACCATGAGCACGTGTAGAAGATAGGAGACCAACGAAGGCACCGCACGTCAGAGTCAAGAGGCTTCTCGTTAGGATTAGAGCATTTTAGAAGGCACGGTGCCTGAGCTCCTTGACGAGGCCCTCAAGAAGTTGACGACACAATGCGCCACTGCCATCGAGCCCGATATGACGGACTAGGGTTTTCATCCGAAGCCTTAACACGAAAAGGAAACCTACAACGATGCCCTCAAGAGAAAACGACACCACTAACATCACCGTTACCTGTGCGAGAGCACAGAACTTTCGCTCGGATTGTTGCCTGTGCCACACGAGGTACCATGATCTTTGAACCAACCCGAAGGGAGGATTGTCGCCGCCAGCACACGGCCTCCAAATCACGACCAGGGAGCCCCCACCGCCGAAGCCACGGCACACCAGAATCACTCGCCTCGCCGGCTTTCCCCTTGCCACCCACATAGCTAAGACGAGATCGACCACGGCTGCAACGACGCTCGTCTCGACGCAGAGCCAAGCGCGCAGCCTCGCCTCGCCACCCATGGCCGCCGCCCCGACACCCAAACTAAAGGCGCACCATCACCCACCGCCCGTGCACCATAGGTGAGCTCCCCCACTCTAGCTAGCATCGCACTGTTCCGCATCATGCATTGAGCTGGACCAGAACGCCTTTCGGCACTCGTGCACACCGACCCTTTGTTCATCCCGTTTTGTTGCATCGCGTACGCACGCACGCACGCACGCACGCACACAGTGGCCTCCAAGATTATGTTTGCACGAGACGAGAGCGCCCCGACGCGAGAAGAGACCTGGCGGGCAGGGAAAGGGTAGAGAGGGGCGCGCTGAGCTGTGCTGTGCGGTGTGCAGGACTGTACCGCAGGTACGGCGTCGTGTACCGGACCGGCCCGGCCCGGCCCGGACGGAGGCGCAAGCGCAAGCAAAGGCATCGGACCGTTGGGCGGGGCCCAGCTAGGCGAGGGCGAGGCCCACCCCCACCTCCCCTCCCTCTCCCCTTCCGTTCCGTGTCGCCTTCTCCAGCTGCCGCCGATTAATTATTCTCGCCACATTAAACCACCACCTCCACCTCCACCTCCGTCTCCTCCTCCTCCTCCCACTCCCCGCTTCATCTAACCTCTCTCCTGAATCCGCTTCGTACGCCTGCCGGCCTCGTCGTGCCACCCACCAAATCAATCACACGCGCTCGGGCTGCCATTTTTTTCCTGTTGATGGAGTAACCGCCGTTCCTTCATTCCCCGGGCGGCGATTTCTGGAGCGTTTGGTGCGCGGCGGGGGAGCGGGAACGGCTACGCGGCGCCGCATTTTGGCGGAGGGGCTCGGGCTCCGGCGGCATTTTCTCATCGGCATTCGTCGTTTCTGGCTGGCGGCGGCTCGGATTGGTGGTGGCCGTCCAGTTTAGCAGCGGCAGTGGCGGGCTCCTTTTCGCGGGGCCCCTTTTCGCCGCCGCCGCGGCAGCTGGTGGTGGTGCTGGTGCGGTGGGGATGCGCCTCGCCTTTATGCCGCCCCCGTCCCCGTGTGGCGTGATTCCGAAGGGTCGTGGGCGTGGGCGCGGTCGCGTTGGCTTGTGCTAGATTAGCACCGCATCTTCTGGGCGAAGGAAGGGGGGGAGGGAGGTCGGCTGGGGGCCAAGCCCCAAAAGGAAGCTTCCGCGCAATGCCGACCATCCGGGCTCCGGCCTCCAGGCAGACGGCCACGCTGCAGGTACTAATGCATCCTCTCCACTAATCCACTGCGATTTGACTGCACTTCTGTTCCATTGCTTAATCACTCTGTTGCTTCGCGCGCGCGTGTGTGATCCTGCTGTTTCCATTTGCAGGTGGCCGTCAAGTGCAGGCCACTGACCGACAACGAGCGCCGGCGCTCGCGGCACATCATACAAGTCATTGATGACAAGGTAAACATTCAGAGGCCCGGCTTCATTTGGTTGGGCCATGAACTAGTAGTTCGTGTCATGGGTGGATTGAATTTTGCCATGGATGGTAATGGTAGCAAAGTAGTAGTGATGTTGTGCTTGTATGTTTCTCCAGAATGTGGCTGTGTTGGACCCTGATATCTCCAAGGGCTACCTGGACCTCATCCAAAACCGGACCAAGGAGAAAAGATACAGCTTCGATCACGTGTACGTGCCTGGATGCTCCAACACGGTACGCAGGCTTATATAGCTCATTAGCTTGTGCTGCTCTGACCTTGAATTTGCTTGGCTTGCTGTTGACAATGGGCTCATATGCTGATTACAGCAAGTGTTTATATTATACCTGCACTGAATCTTTGGAGTTCCTAGAATGGTCATGTCTTGCATTTTAGGAAATGATACTCCAGAAAGCGAAACCACAACCAACCCCTTTGGTTTATTAATTGCCAAAACTAGGAGTTGCTCATGCTTTGGATAGCTCTAGGTTGTAACGATACTATTGGCATGTGCAAAACGCCAATTCAGTCTGGAGCAAACAAATCCTTGGCTGTATTTGTTACTGTTAGGTATGCTACCTAACGCGTATACGTCTGGTTTCAGGGAAAAGGACTCTAGTTTAGAGAACTAATTTCCAAAGCTCACTTTTGTTTTTTTATCAGAGCCCTGGACTGGAGCCTGGGGCATTTGCTGAACTTTATCTTCATCACTTACCCTGTAAAGTGTAAACTGTAATTAAGTGCAACTAGCTGGGCGACCGTTTGTTATCCACGGTCTTCGTAGTTCGTCTACAGTGGCTCTCCCTGATACGGTTGCACTAGTCCGCTCTACAACCGTGTTATCTAGTTCTAACCCAGTACCACTTGTTTCTGCTCCGTGGTCACCCCTTTTTCAGAAAAACAAACTTGTTTCTGCTGTGTTAACGTTTGAAAAATCTGTAGGTTAGTTGAAGTCACTGCATTTATTTTGAGATTTTTGTGTGACAATTTGTTGTGTCCTGCAACTGGGAGATCATGCGAGCACCTAGTGGCTGGAAGTTATTGGATACATAACTAGTCCTACTTATGAGCTGGTCTGAGTCCAGGCTATAAACCCCTAGCAGCTTATCATGACAAACATGTGTATGTATTAATAACTCATAAATCCAAACAGATCTGCCAGCAATGTTTAAATCACTATTAGAACTTGATTTCATGTGAATACTATTTTTTTACTTGTTTTAGCAAGTCGTGTAACATCATACACCGTGTTGAAAATGTTAATACCGTATTGCTGGACCTTGTCAGAATCATTCTTGTAAAAAAACGTTACATAAAATGTTTAAGCAATCAAAGTTCTATGATCAGGCCATGTTACACAGGTATACATAGATGCTGGAAACGTGTATATACGTAGTCAAATCTCCTGCCCGGCTAGATACCAAAACAATTGTGCTTTTATTAACAAATAGTCTTATTTTTTTCAAACATATAGTTGTATTTTTCTGTACAACTATAACTGCTCAACAACTCTAAACATAGCTGACGAAATTCCACTGTTTTGATGACCTGCAAATACTGTATAGATTTATTTATTTTCCGTTAATATGGGATTTTTTAGCCCTACTGTAACACTATGTAATAGGTTGGACTAAGAGCATCTCCAACAGCAGACCAAAAATTTGGTGACCAAAAACTCGGTTTAGGGGTGGAGAGAGAAGGTTTTTGGTCACCAGAAAATCTTGTGCTTTTCCAGCAGACCAAAATTTTGAGAAGCACACGAAACATGACAATCCGACGGCGGGAAAAATGATGGCGGAATCCGGCGGCGTGGAAGTTCGGGGGCGGCGTCCTGGTGCTTGGGGTCGGCTGCGCGAGCTCAGGGACAGGGGCGGTGGCGGATCTGACGGTTTGGAGCGCGGTGGGACAGCCGGAATTGGGCGGGGCCGGACGGGCGTGGCTCAGGATGGCCGTGGGAGTGCTCGGGGTGAGACGGCGCGGCGGCGGTTGGGTTCCCGCTGCAGCAGCTTTGGTTTTTGGTCAAATCACTTGTCGCAATATTTTGGTCAGGATATAAAAAAGTTCGGTCGCCATATAGTTATTGGTATGCTGTTGGAGCAGTTTTTTATGGCCCAAAAGACAAAAAAAAACAGTTTTTGGGTCACGGCTGTGTTTTTTGGTCTGCTGTTGGAGATGTTCTAACTGATACAGTACATATGTACATACATATAAGTTATTACCCCTTTCCACATTTAATTATTTTATCTATTACATTATTTTGTGAGTACTGTGTTTCAACACAACCCAGCAAGTTCAGTAGTCTAAAATGCATTTATTTCAAACTGATGCTAATATGTTTGTGATAATAGATCTTATGGGTTTCAGCTCTAGCCTGCCCCAACTTGTTTGGGACTAAAGGCTTAGTTGTTGCTGTTGTAAGGTTATTATCACTGAATATATGGAAACTGCAATGAGAACCATATGGATGTGTATAGAAATGCTGTGTTCTTGTCGTTCATGTTTTACACTATAACATCTTATGATTTTAATTTGATATAAATGCATTCTTCCGCAGGACGTTTATAAGAATATTTCTCCCACAGTTTTGGGTGTAGTTCAAGGCCTTAATGTGACAGTCTTTGCCTATGGATCTACTGGAAGGTATGCATTCACTGGAATAGTTTTACTACTGACAAGCAGACTGCTATCTTTAGCCATCATCAAATATGTACTGCCTTACACTCACAGTTCTGAAGGATCTCATAAGTTGCTGTTATTAAAGTATGGTGTAAATTTCATAAGTTTTTTATTTTTAAGGAAATGGATGATATACTGTCCAAACACTTCTTCAGATGTGATCATTGAATTAACACATTATATTTTCCTGAATTTCCTCTATTTCGGGATTTTTTGTGTACCATGCCTGGTAAGCTTGAGGGTTAAAAAGTAATTAAATGATTGTCGTATTTACTTCACACTTAGTCAGTTGCCATATCAATTTAATGATTGTTCAAATGGTTTTGCTTTTTCTAAGTCACCGTCCAGGTCTGTTTGATAAGACTTAAGGATTTGTGCATGTGCAAACACGATGAGAAAAACTTGATCTTATGGCTATAAGTAGTTGACTGTTCAAATTGCTAAAATCAAACTGTTCCCAGTTGCTATGGGAGGTTACTTTGTTTCTTTTCTTTCATTCTTTTCAAAACTTCCCTGGTGAAGAACTGATATACTACCTCTGTCTCAAAATATAAGACGTTTTTGTAGGCTACAAAAACGTCTTATATTTCTTATATTTTGAGACGGAGGTAGTACTATTTATTCAGTAAAGGTGTTTTTGCTATACTTGGATACTGGGCTACAATCTGAAGTTGTTCCATATGTATATTAATATGTCCTGCTGTATGTAATTCTGCAGTGGCAAAACATATACAATGGTTGGAAGCCGGAATGATCCTGGTCTTATGGTTCTTAGCTTTCGCACAATCTTTGATCAAATAAAAAAAGATGATAGTTCAGATACATTTGAAGTCTCATGTTCATATCTGGAAGTATACAATGAGGTAATCTACAAAATATTGTGTTGATAATTAGATAATATCAAATTACCAGTCATAATATATGTGTTGCATATAAGCTGTGAAATAATTGTTGGTTTTCTGAATTCCAGGTTATCTATGATTTGCTTGAGAAATCCTCGGGTCACCTGGAGCTTCGTGAGGACCCCGAGCATGGCATAATAGTCGCTGGTTTAAGAAGAATTAAGGTTTACACCTCTTCCTTCCGTATTTGTTTTCCCTGCTAATAAGATAAATGCCTTGGCTGCTAGTGTTAATTCTGGCCTTCTTTTGTGTTATTTGCTTCTTTTTTTTTGTTACTCCTAACATTTCTAACTATTATTTTGCGCGTAATGTTATCTGCTATATTCAAGTAGCTGATAAGTTGACAATGAAAGGACATGACTAGATCTTCTTGTTGTGCTTTTAAGTCGGTCATCTTGTTTATGATAATTGATAAGTTTGTATTGAAGAATTGGTCCTCAGGTTTGTATGAAGCCTTCTTTCTTGTGTTTTGTCTAATTCTGTTGCAACATTCAGTATCTATTGCATGTCATGCCATATTCTGAAAGCATGCCTGTTGATTCCCATCAGTTTTTGCATAAACTAAATTTGGATGTTCAAACTGTTATTTTCCTAGGTCCATTCAGCAGATAAGATCCTTGAACTCTTGAACATAGGCAACAGCAGACGCAAGACAGAGAGCACGGAAGCAAACGCAACTTCTTCGCGGTAAATATTTTCTGCTTCCCCTTTAAAAGTTCATGCTTCCATTACTTATTTACCTTTTAAATGAATCAGTTACATCTTAATAAAACTTAAATAACTGCTATTTAAGGTTACTTAATATCTTTAATCTGCTAAATTATTGAGATTGTGAGTCTATCAAGACAGTTACGATCAGGTAATAGTGCCTGCAAGCTACGATCTTTAATCTGCTAGATTATTGAGATTGTGAGTCTATCTTTACATTATTCTCACATAGAAAATATTTTGCTCTCCTTTTCAAGTTCACATGCTGTACTGGAAATTACTGTAAGACGCAAGCAGAAAGGAAAATATGGTAGTCAAGTTCTTCGTGGAAAGCTTGCCTTGGTTGATCTTGCGGGCAGGTAATAACTATTCTTTTTGGGCTGCTGCTTTTCTTTTCACTCTGTCAGCAAAAGTAAGCTGAAAACAATTTTCTTTGAGCAGTGAGAGGGCTACTGAAACGAACAATTTTGGCCAAAAGCTTAGAGATGGAGCCAACATTAATCGGTCACTTCTAGCATTAGCGAATTGCATCAATGCCCTCGGCAAGCAAAATAAGAAAGGTCTAGCATATGTTCCATATCGCAACAGGTATGTCAGGTGGACATTCTACTATCAGAACCAATTTTGTCCATTCTAGTTATGTGACAGTGGCTATTTACAGCAAATTAACTCGAATTCTGAAGGATGGTCTCTCTGGTAATTCTCGAACTGTCATGATTGCCACAATATCACCAGCTGATGATCAGTATCATCACACTACCAATACACTCAAGTATGCGGACCGTGCTAAGGAGATAAAAACACATGTTCATGTAAGGAGTCATTTCTTTTGGTCGAGTGCACACACAAGGAGATGTTATTTCTGTCGATTCATCTTTCTCCCACACGACAGAACCAGTTACTTTTCTGAATCATACATGCTAAAGTAGCCAGGTCTATTTTTCTGATGTTTGTTCTTTTTCCTGTATAGAAAAATATTGGAACGATCGACAATCATGTTGAAGACTACCAAAGGATGATAGAGAATCTCCAGGTTTGCCTTAACGGGGAAATAAGTAAATTTCTAGTGTTATACCTATTTGTTGGCCACAGTAAAATACTGAAGTGTGTCGCATCGTCACTTTGTAGGGTGAGGTTTCTCAGTTGAAAAAAGAATTAGCTGATAAGGAGCATCAATTAAGTGTAAAACCTACTGAAAAGGCTGCAGATAATGAACTATCTTGGCTAAATGTCTTGAGCCAAGAAACTGGCGAGAATGTTCAAGAACGTATAAATCTACAGAAAGCACTGTTTGAACTTGAAGAAACCAACAAGCGTAACCGGATGGAGCTCCAACATCTTGACAGTGCAATTGCAAGACCACAGGTGGGTAACTTGACTGATCAATTTTTCGAGAACTCTTTCATCAAACAGACTGTAGCAGCTATTTCCTGCATCTATTGTCGCAACAGATTTCTTAGAAATTCCACACTATGTACAGTGCACTGATGGGTTTTTGTATTCAGGTGAATGAGAAGGATTATACAGTTTTGCAAGCCTTAACATCAAGGAGGCAAGTTATTCTTGACAACATCCGTGACAATGACGAAGCTGGTGCTGGCTACAGAAAGGTACATCTTGAGTTTAATTTTGCTCTCTTACCTTGAAGCAAACTTACATGGCTATTTATCCTTTTCACTGTAGGATATTGAACTGAATGAGAGTCGTAGGCGTCAGCTCCAAGATATGATCGAGGAGGCTACCAGTAACAATGGGAACAGGACTTACCTGCAGATTCTCAGCCAATACAGGCTTCTTGTGAGTAATCCCAAAAGTTTTAGTTTTCCATCCAGAATATGATATCCGACAAGCTGCTTATATGTAAAAAATGAATCCTTCAGGGAATGAATAATGCTGAGCTTCAAATTGAGATGGCTATGCGGGACCAAGTAATACATAACCAGAGGGAATCTCTAAGGAGCCTTTGGAACATTCTATATGGAACAGGGCTAAACCAGAAACAGATTCTGAAGTTGGCTGCTAAGCAAGGCTTAACTGTAGAAGGCTGCCCTTTGCCTAGCTCGAGCCCTGATGTTTCTACGCCCCATGGAAGGCTGCCACCATTCATGTCGTTTCCTAGTCCACAGTCACAGTCTTCTTCTTCTCCATCTAGTTGCTTTTTCCAACAAGGTTTCAGCACCATGTCTGTTCTCAAAAATCAACACGAGACGCCTACCATCTGTAGGCAGGAACATCTCAGCTCGTACTACATGATGTCTGGCTGCTCGCCTTATGTGGGTGATGGAAAACAATGGGCGAGTGGCGGGTCAACGCCATACCATTCAACCCCAGAGACGAAAAGCGAGCGATCGCCCTGCAGCGGCGAGCTTCGCACCCCATATTCTGGAATCGAAGGTTTCAGCAGGCAAAGGAAGGTAATTGTACCTCTCTTCTACAAGCAAATTGCACTCCATATTCTTGAAACTGCATGCTATTTCAACTTGCTCAAGTAACCACATGATGGTAGCATCTTCCATTAAGGAGGACATGTAGTAGAGTCTAAGTGGCAACATTTTTAATCTTGGCATGAACTATGATCTTCCGTTTTCCAGGATTCGTGCTCTAGAGAAAGTTAGAGGAAGCACATGAAGATTCAACAAGACACATGAGTCATGACTCACACAACCAGCTGACATGGCTATAATACCAGCCTGATGCCTGCAATCTGATATGATCCTGGCCGAGTTCCTGGATCTGATAAGAGGATGTTACTGGTAGTTTAGGCCAAGCTGTTGCCATGCCCTAGGCCATGTTCATGGTCATTTTGGTGCCTCTAGATCTGTTGCATGGTTCACTCCGCTCTTGTACAGTAGTTGTTAGTCTCTCCTGTAGTCAGTCCTGCTGCACCCTGTCTCCTGTTAGTCTGTTCCCTTGTATAGTGTATGCGTCTGTTGGGGCTGAATCTGCCTTTCGGGCCAAGAATCCTGTAAATTTGCTGTGACTCTTAACCCTTCATCAAGCAAGTAAAGCCCCGCTGCGAACAAGATGGTCTATGAACGAAATCTCCAGTAAGTGGTACCCCTTGCAAAGGTTACCTAGGAAAATTTCAACAGATGAAAAGAACATTCCCTAATGTTCTCAATGGGCCCAAGGCTGCGTTTGGCATTATAATGATCCCGTTTACTATCGAATCCGCTTTTTCCTATTTTGGCGTTTGTTTGACATGTTTTCGACTGCATTTTTCGTCTACTCCTTTTTACAGCGAAACACAAACTGGGCCTGAATAAATGAGAGCTTTCGAGACCGTTGCTCAAACACCGATGAAATGAATAAGAACAGCGAGCAGTTACAGTTGACATCACCGTTGCTGGGAGATACGTATGATGCCTGATGATTGAGCTCAAGGACAGGGCACCGTATGTCGGGAGCAGTATAGGATAGATGGGAGATCATGTGTTGCGCATGGGCCGTGGTACTAGCGCTAACAACTTGTACTGTAGGACTGGGGCCGGTGGGGATCTCATCTCATCTCATCTCATCTCATCTGCGGATGGATGGATCATGCATGGACGCAGATGATTCATTCATTCATTCATTGATTTCGCCCCCCTGGACTGACGCCCGTCACCCACTCTCGAGACCACATTCATTCATTCATGCCGGGGGATGGATCATGGATGGATGGTCCCTCCACTCCATGCGCTGCAGCAGCGCTCAAGCTACGAGCCCACAACTCCACGTCGACAGTTATTCATTTATGCATGCAAGAGAAACATTTGCGATGTCTGAACGCAACGCTGTGCTGTAGTGGCTGAATCTGCACGGCAGCGCGCATCGCATCGCCATTACGCTCGGCACGTCGACACGTCGGGCAGCTAGCCACCCGGCCTGGGGCTGGGCCTCGGCCTAGGCTATGGCCAGCCACCAGCCCACCGCCCGTGTGGGCTACTCGGTAGCCTGTTCGGTCGAACAAACAAAAGCGCTACTGCTGCTGCTGCTGCGCGTCTTGTTTGCCACGGTGATGAAAAGGAGAATGTTTCACGGAATGGCTCAAGGCCGTCTCTGCTCCGAATGCGACCAACGATCGAACGAGCGTGCAAGTCGTGACCCCGCCCCGGCCGGCAGGCGTACCAACCTGAACCAAGCCAACGCTGCAGGCGATCACCGCTGCATGCATGCATGCTCTACCGGCGGTGCGCACGGCACGGCACGGCGTGGCGTTGCTGTTTCGGGCGGATCCTACACGTGAAAACACAAAGCAGCTGCTGAGGCCGCTGCTGGATCAGCAGGTTGTTGTTTTGCCTTGTTCTGTCTTTCGTTTTGCCTTCTTCTGATTGCGTGCACGCATTTTCTTTTCATTTTTGATGTGCGTTACCTACAAAGGAAAACACAGTACGTGCAAGCAAACAAATAGTACGGATCAGGCTGTAAGTGGGACGCTCCGCGGGAGGCCCGCATCCGCCCCACATCTGCCGCGTAGATTAAATGGGATACCCGCCAAAGCCCATATATTATTATGTGGGATATAAGTGGGTTTAGTGGAATACCCACTTAATTGATGCAGATGTATCTGTTGAAATACGTTCGCACTGTCATCTTGAGGTGGTGAGCTACCATCACTGGTTCCTTGGGAGCTCTAACAGCTCGTCTACATAATGCGCACCTACAGCCGGCATGCACGGCATGCCTTGGCCTAGTGCTCTAGTGCCGTTGTACTTGCAGCACCAACAAACAACGCTGCTATAATTAACTGGCCGTATAATTAACTCTTCAGTAGCAAGACGAATAGAGAGGCAAAATTTAAACAGTACAATGCCCACCTAGTCAATACAGAAACTTAATTATAGTTCATACAGAAACAGAGAATAGATTATTTGTCATGCGGAGAAACAGAGAGCAGGCACAGTACAACCACCATTCTTAGTCTCTCAAAAGGATCTACTAACAGTTAATCATGCAGGAACTTAACATCACACACATAGCAGCAGCGCATACATGCATAAAATTCAGTTAAAACCTCGAGCTTTGTATGGATTGGAAGAGGGGGAAACAGCAGCAATCTTCCTTCTCTTGTCAATTGCAGATTCTCTCCTCTTGGAACTTTTCCTTCCAGATTCTTGGTCGATGCCTGCGGTAGGCCTCTTCTCGCAGTCCTTTCCAGTGGCGCCGGCAGCAGGAATGGTGGGAGAAGAGAATTATGTGGTGGTGGGAAGAGTTGCGGCTGCGGAGGTACATGGCGGCGCTGGGGCGGCCGGCAGCCGCGACGGAGATAGACGGCGGCGCTGCAGCGCCCAATGCGGGGATGGACGACGACGCTCGTGCGGCCATAGAGGAGGTCGACGAACTCAATAGGTTGGCCATGGAGGTGGACGACGTGTATAGGCCGGCCACGGCGGCGCGGCCATGGCTGGCAGCGAGTCCTAATCCCCGCGGCGTGCCCAGGCTAGTCAGTTAGGTGGGTTCGATGTGGGCATCATGGGATAACCCACATATTCCACATGTCGGGATGTGCTGACCGTGGGTGTCCACGAACGCAAAATAAACGGGCCTTTAAGTGGGCACCGTGGGCTTCCCGTGGTAGAGTAGTAGCATCGAGCTGCTTGGGGCGGTAAATAAGACGAGCGTGGTTGATTAGGCAAACAAAGATGGCTGGCCCCGTCTCTCTGTCTCTGTGTTTGTGCGTGTGAGTAGGTGTTTTCAAAGAGATAGACGACGGCTTTGCACGGGGTACAGGGCGCGGCCAGCTCGGAGCTTGCAACTTCGCGGGTAGGAGTAGTGATCCCACTGAGCATATAACTATACTGGCCGCAAAAACACTACGCTGCCGCCATTTGTTTACTTAGCTCTAGGCTAGCACCATCCCACGCCCTAATCTAGGACATAATTGATCATTACTACGACGTTGAAAAACTCTGGCCAAGCACCAGTATAATAGCCTTATCAAGCCGTAATCTAATTAGTCAGCTGCATCCATTCAACGGAGCTTAACTCCAAAAACTTTGATGGGAGTACTCCATCAAGCGAGAAGAAACCACACAGTGCTGCTACTACAATCAAAGATTGTTTTTTTTTTTTTGCGGGGATACAATCAAAGATTTGATGGGAGTACGTGACCGCCGTGGAGCCTCCCTTGGAACCATGCATTCACGGTCGCCTATACATGGGCAGGGAGAATCTCCGCCCTCCCTTTGTTTCTTTTCACCTGCTCCAAAGCGCCTTGGCTCACATGGGCGTGGGGTAGAGAGCCTTGGCCTTCACTTTCTTTCTTCTTTTACCAGGCCCGGGACCTTGGAAATTATACAACACTACTACTTGCATTATTGACTACTAATTGATCACACTAGTGGTAGCAGTAATATTTTGATCTTAGTATCTGCCATGGTTAGTTTAAAGATGAGCCCTACTCCGCATGATTTTGTAGGGCCTTTGTTAAGATCCCACTTTCACTTCACCTCGACACATGCAGTTTGGGAGGGGCACTTATCACCATCATCATCATTGGTGTCTGCTCTTAACCTCAGCTAGCGATCGATAAAAGCTGTGGTGATTGCTGAATAAAGAAAGCTAAAACTTTAACTTATCTGCCTTTTGCCAGTGACTTTGTGCAAAAGTGACTGTTGGTGCTTACTAGCAGCTTAATCATTCTTGCCTCTGCGTCCATTCAAACACAAACAAGCAGGGCAGTCACCAGTCAGTGCTGACGAGGAAAGCCCGTGTCACCCCCGTCATCAAGCATTCAGATTCATATCCCATGCTGTCACTGCTGCCAGTTTGCTTCAGTGGCCCTTAACCTCGCAGTAACTACACCATGCCTGCTTAACCTGTAAGCACTGACAGCAGCATGCAGCACGTAGCACAGTATTCACGGCATGCATTGCGTCATGCAGTCAAAGAAGTGTTACTG
This sequence comes from Triticum dicoccoides, assembly GCF_002162155.2. Classification (NCBI taxonomy): domain Eukaryota; kingdom Viridiplantae; phylum Streptophyta; class Magnoliopsida; order Poales; family Poaceae; genus Triticum; species Triticum dicoccoides. The sequence continues at coordinate 603,365,874 of NC_041389.1, forward strand.
TAATCTTTTTTCTCACCGGATGGGTCCGTCTCCGTCCGTCCTCCAGTTGTGTCCTCCGGTCCTCGTCTGCGGCCAGCCAATGGCGAAACTCTGAGGAGGAGGAGTAGAACAGAGCGGGAGGGGGAGAGGGTGGTGGAAATTTTCCTCGGAATCACGCGAGCGAAAGCAGTGGGTGGTGGTGGTACGGGGTCTGATGTGCTGTGGTGTGCTGGGGGCCAGTGCAGGGCGAGCGCAAGACAATCGCAAGAATTTGACCGGCCTGGCATCTAGCGCCGAGCGGGGGGCGGTGGGCCCCGCGGCGTCGGACACGGGACCGGGGGCGCGCGGTAGAAAACAATGATACTCCCGCCACCAACAGCGACAGCGAGTGAGAGTGAGCCTGCTTGCTCAAGTGGTACTGACGCTGTGAATGGCCCGCGGTAAAAGGAAATCTACTGTAGGAAAGTGAAGCTGCGACTGTTAAGGACTGAATAATCTCCAGTACTGCTACTCCCTGCGGTTAATACCTATGGATGCGTGATGATCAGTTGGTTTCACTGTGTGTCTGTCTGTGTACGAGCAGTCGGCCACCTCTGGTCTCAGCCGGGCTGACTGACACCGCGGGTTAATTCGCGCAGCCTCTCCCTGCAGGATTTGCTGCGGGTTTCTGAGAAGGGAATTGATGACACGGTTTTGTTTACTGTTCTGCTCACCCGTGGCGAGTCGAGTCGAGTCAGCGTTGTTGGTGAAGTTATAAAGCTGCTCTTAATGCACTGTGAGTATATCACGTACGGTGCACTGTATAGCAGCTGGTATACGGCCCATGAACATGTACAAAGAAACAGAGAGTAGGACAAGGGAGTAGTACTGTACCGGAGGCATTGATCGGCCGCCCGCCATTGACTCCGACCATTCCCCGGGTCAGAGTTGCCGGTGAGGCTTCCGATCCGATCGATTAAATCCGCCCCTGAATGCGCAGCCGGAATCCGAGTCGGCGACGTACGACCGAGGGCATCGACCCCAGGAATCCGAGGATACGTCCGACACGTAGCTGTAATGTGTAAACCTCCAAAATACGTACATGGGCCAGGCCAGGGGAGTGAAACCGCTGATTTTCCTCGGGCCAGCGGTGTTGTTCTACGGTCGCTGGGGTCGAGATTATACGGAGGGGCCGAGTTGTTGCCGCGAACGCAACGGGGGATTTGGCGGGTGTGCTCCATTGAAGGCAGGCGAAGTGCATTGCATTGCATGCGGGCGGTCCAGGCGACAAGATTCGCAGCTCCACTCCGGCCGCGAGGGAGGACCACGAGCCGCGCCCGCATACCTGCTACGGTTCCCGGAGGTAAAACTCGCCGTGCAACTGTGGCCAGAAAAAAACTGGAAGCTCGCGAGCTAAACGAGTAGCTCGTGACTCGGCTCAAATAGACTCGCACTCGATCGAGTCAAGATTCAGTTTAAGAAGGTGCTTGAATACGTTTTAGTCTCATAACTAAAAGTAGTGGGACTAAAACTTGCTAACCTCACCCATGTTTGGATACAAATACTAAATAGACTAAAATCGAGTTAATGAGCATTTATTATCCTTCAAACACTCCAATCCAGAACTCGCATGTGTTAAAGGAGAGGAGTTAAATGAGGAGAGCGAGGACTAATCCACATTTTAGTAGGGTTTCCCTGACTAAATTTTTTTAGTTTCAAGACTAGTTCTAGCCTCTCTTTAGTGAGGGGTGATTGAAACTTTAGCCTCTAAAAGAGACTAGTTTTATTCAAATTAAAAATAGTCCCTTGGATCCAAGCATGCTCTAAGATCGTTTCTAGATCGAGTTAAATGAGCCAATCTCACGAGTACTTGTGTAACTCGTTAGGCTCGAAACAAAGGATCAGTCACTCTCAATAAAATAAAATCAGCCACTCAACACCTTGCATCCCAAGCGCACAACACAAGGCTCAACCACCCAAGAAACTCACACGCCGCACGCGACGATTCTCTCCTTCCATCTATAGCGAAGTTATAGATGACCGATTCCCCTCCTGTCTTCTTTGTTTTTTTCTCCTGTGAATCGTGACGGCGGTGGCGCCGCGCCTACGCCGCACCCCACCTCTCTGGCCAGCGGCCTGCGCTTCTGAGGTGCGTGAGTCGGACACTCCCTGCCAACGCTGCTAATCTCCTCCTTATCTTCCTTTAGTTCCTTCTACTGCTGATCTATGCTTGCATTCTTCTGTCTGACTTATTGATATTACTGACAATTGTATGTTAAGCTTGTTGTCGGCGTAAAAAAATCGGCAGACCTCGGGGTAGCTGGTCCCGAGCTGTGGATCTCGGACAGATGGTAATGGGAACAAGGGAGACAATATTTACCCAGGTTCGGGCCCTCTTGATGGAGGTAAAACACTACGTCCCGCTCTTGTTTATATTGATGGAGATGTATCGAGTAAAAGCTTGATCTACCTCGAGATCAAAGTTGTGTTCTAACCCTAGGGCTAGGTGAATGCAATTGTGATTATGTCCCTTCCATGGGATAAACCCTTTGGCTTATATACACGCCAGGTAGGGCATCTAGGGTTAAATGGTCGGTATCTAGGGGAGAGGCAGTAGGGGATGTCTTGGAGTGTACGTCAAGTCTTAAGCAGATGTAGTGATGTAGGGCAGGACCCTATGGGGCCGATCTTTCACGTTTGGAGTGGATCCTACGGGGGAACACGAAGAACGCGCGGAAGAACACGAGGGAAATCACGGGGAGGACCGAGAGGAACACTCAACCGACAAGTGATTGATCACACAAGGGCTAGATCACCGAAAGCATAAGGTAACACAAGATCCAAAGTCAACAAAGGGAAGATACAAAAGTAACCGTTCTTCTCCGTGAGGAGGTCTTGATTCTCTTCTCCGGATGGAGGCCTTGAATCTGAATGGATCTTCTCCGAAGAGGCACGGTCCCTCACGTGGAGTAGATCCGGTACGGATGAGCAATGCTCTATCTCAAAACGAGCTATCACAATGCTAACCCTATCTAGTAGAAAGTGTCGGAGTATATATAGTATAGGGCCATGAAAGGGTAAGTGAAGGCTACATGGGACTCGGCCCAATACTCTGCGCACAGGCAGGCGTCGGAGGTTCGGAGGATGTCGGACGTCCAGAGGCTCGGGAAGGTCCAGACGTCCGGAAGAGCTCGGACTTTCGTAGTTTCAGCTCTGTTGGGGACGAGTCGGACGTCCGGAGGGAGTCGGTCGTCCGGAGCTTCGGGACGGTCCGGACGTCCATTGATCGCCGAACTTCCGTAGATTTGGCTCGGGTGGTGAAGTACCGGACGTCCGGAGGGGTTCGGTCGTCTGGGTCCTGGGAGTCGTCGGACGTCCGGGCTGGGCCGGTCGTCCGTGGCCAGTAGCTCTGTCCTGCCTTCCTTCTCTCGGCTGTAGCATCTTCCAGGGCTCGGACGTCCGGGCCCGGCCGGTCGTCCGGTGCCTGTAGCTTCCCAAGTGGCTCTTCTTCTTGATGTTCATGCTTAGTGTCCTTGCCACCTTGGCCATTGGGTGTAGCTATCCCGTGGCTCTCCTCCAAGTACCTGATCACACACAGAGTGTCCTATGAGGTAGTAGCCAAGTCTCGTGAGTAGAGAGAGGGTGTTCGGAGAGGAGCGAGTTCACCTTATCCTCGATAGCCTTTGCTCTAGCTCTTGTCATGAGTCCAAGTGGTGTTGAGGGAGATGTAGGTACGTCCAGGGGGATGAGCATGAAGGAAATATGCCCTAGAGGCAATAATAAAATTATTATTTATTTCCTCATATCATGATAAATGTTTATTATTCATGCTATAATTGTATTAACTGGAAACATGATACATGTGTGAATACATAGACAAACTTAATGTCACTAGTATGCCTCTACTTGACTAGCTCATTAATCAAAGATGGTTATGTTTCCTAACCATAGACATGTGTTGTCATTTGATTAATGGGATCACATCATTAGGAGAATGATGTGATTGACTTGACCCATTCCATTAGCTTAGCACTTGATCGTTTAGTATGTTGCTATTGCTTTCTTCATGACTTATACAAAGTTCCTATAACTATGAGATTATGCAACTCCCGATTACCGGAGGAACACTTTGTGTGCTACCAAACGTCACAACGTAACTGGGTGATTATAAAGGAGCTCTACAGGTGTCTCCAAAGGTACATGTTGAGTTGGCGTATTTCGAGATTAGGTTTTGTCACTTCGATTGTCGGAGAGGTATCTCTGGGCCCTCTCGGTAATGCACATCACTATAAGCCTTGCAAGCAATGTAGCTAATGAGTTAGTTACGGAATGATGCATTACGTAACGAGTAAAGAGACTTGCCGGTAACGAGATTGAACTAGGTATTGGATACCGATGATCGAATCTCGAGCAAGTAACATACCGATGACAAAGGGAACAACGTATGTTGTTATGCGGTTTGACCGATAAAGATCTTCGTAGAATATGTAGGAGCCAATATGAGCATCCAGGTTCCGCTATTGGTTATTGACCGGAAACTGTTCTAGGTCATGTCTACATAGTTCTCGAACCCGTAGGGTCCACACGCTTAACGTTACGATGACAGTTATATTATGAGTTTATAGTTTTTTATGTACCAAAGGTTGTTCGGAGTCCTGGATGTGATAACGGACATGACGAGGAGTCTCGAAATGGTCCAGACATAAAGATTGATATATTGGAAGCCTATATTTGGATATTGGAATCGTTCCGGGTGAAATTGGGATTTTACCGGAGTACCGGGGGGTTACCGGAACCCCCCGGGGTTAATGGGCCTACATGGGCCCTAAGGGAGAAGAGGAGGGCCGGCCAGGGCAGGCCGCGCGCCCCTCCCCCCTAGTCCGAATAGGACAAGGAAGGGGGGGGGGGTGCGCCCCCCTTTCCTCTTTCCCCCTTCCCCCTTCCTTCTCCAACAAGGCAAGAGGGGGGAGTCCTACTCCCGGTGGGAGTAGGACTCCTCCAGGCGCACTCCTAGGGGCCGGCCGCACCTCCCCCCTCCCTCCTTTATATGCGGGGTTAGGGGGACACCCCATGAGACACAAGTTGATCTTCGTGATTGTTCCTTAACCGTGTGCGGTGCCCCCTCCACCATGCTAGATCGGAGTCCGGGGATCGTCATCGAGCTGAACGTGTGCTGAACTCGGAGGTGCCGTACGTTCGGTACTTGGATCGGTCGGATTGAGAAGACGTACGACTACATCAACCGCGTTGTTCTAACGCTTCCACTTTTGGTCTATGAGGGTATGTGGACAACACTCTCCCTTTTCGTTGCTATGCATCACCATGATCTTGCGTGTGCGTAGGATATTTTTTGAAATTACTACGTTCCCCAATAGTGGTATCAGAGTCTGGTTTTATGCGTAGATGTTATATGCACGAGTAGAACACAAGTGAGTTGTGGGCGATACAAGTCATACTGCTTACCAGCATGTCATACTTTGGTTCGGCGGTATTGTTGGATGAAGCGGCCCGGACCGACATTACGTGTACGCTTACGCGAGACTGGTTCTACCGACGTGCTTTGCACACAGGTGGCTGGCGGGTGTCTGTTTCTCCAACTTTAGTTGAACCGATTGTGGCTACGCCCAGTCCTTGCGAAGGTTAAAACAACACTAACTTGACAAACTATCATTGTGATTTTGATGCGTAGGTAAGAACGGTTCTTGCTCAGCCCGTAGCAGCCACGTAAAATTTGCAACAACAAAGTAGAGGACGTCTAACTTGTTTTGTAGGGCATGTTGTGATGTGATATGGTCAAGACGTGATGCTATATTTTATTGTATGAGATGATCATGTTTTGTAACCGAGTTATCGGCAACTGGCAGGAGCCATATGGTTGTCGCTATATTGTATGAAATGCAAACGCCCTGCAATTGCTTTACTTTATCACTAAGCGGTAGCGATAGTCGTAGAAGCAATAGATGGCGTAAACGACAACAATGCTATGATGGAGATCAAGGTGTCGCGCCGGTGACGATGATGATCACGACGGTGCTTCGGAGATGGAGATCACAAGCACAAGATGATGATGGCCATATCATATCACTTATATTGATTGCATGTGATGTTTATCCTTTATGCATCTTATCTTGCTTTGATTGACGGTAGCATTTTAAGATGATCTCTCACTAAATTATCAAGAAGTGTTCTCCCTGAGTATGCACCGTTGCGAAAGTTCTTCGTGCTGAGACACCACGTGATGATCGGGTGTGATAGGCTCTACGTTCAAATACAACGGGTGCAAAACAGTTGCACACGCGGAATACTCAGGTTAAACTTGACGAGCCTAGCATATACATATATGGCCTCGGAACATGGAGACCGAAAGGTCGAACGTGAATCATATAGTAGATATGATCAACATAGTGATGTTCACCATTAAAACTACTCCATCTCATGTGATGATCGGACATGGTTTAGTTGATTTGGATCACGTGATCACTTAGATGACTAGAGAGATGTCTGTCTAAGTGGGAGTTCTTAAGTAATATGATTAATTGAACTTAAATTTATCATGAACTTAGTACCTGATAGTATTTTGCTTGTCTATGTTTATTGTAGATAGATGGCTCGTGTTGTTGTTCCGTTGAATTTTAATGCGTTCCTTGAGAAAGCTAAGTTGAAAGATGATGGTAGCAATTACACGGACTGGGTCCGTAACCTGAGGATTATCCTCATTGCTGCACAGAAGAATTACGTCCTGGAAGCACCGCTGGGTGCCAGGCCTGCCGCAGATGCAACTGATGAGATTAAGAACGCCTGGCAGAGCAAAGCTGATGACTACTCGATAGTTCAGTGTGCCATGCTTTACGGCTTGGAACCGGGTCTTCAACGACATTTTGAACGTCATGGGGCATATGAGATGTTCCAGGAGTTGAAGTTAATATTTCAAGCAAATGCCCGGATTGAGAGATATGAAATCTCCAATAAGTTCTATAGCTGTAAGATGGAGGAGAATAGTTCTGTCAGTGAACATATACTCAAAATGTCTGGGTATAATAATCACTTGATTCAACTGGGAGTTAATCTTCCTGATGATAGTGTCATTGACAGAATTCTCGAATCACTGCCACCAAGCTACAAGAGCTTCGTGATGAACTATAATATGCAAGGGATGGACAAGACTATTCCCGAGCTCTTTGCAATGCTAAAGGCTGCGGAGGTAGAAATCAAGAAGGAGCATCAAGTGTTGATGGTCAATAAGACCACCAGTTTCAAGAAAAAGGGCAAAGGGAAGAAGAAGGGGAACTTCAAGAAGAACAACAAACAAGTTGCTGCTCAAGAGAAGAAACCCAAGTCTGGATCTAAGCCTGAGACTAAGTGCTTCTACTGTAAGCAGACTGGACACTGGAAGCGGAACTACCCCAAGTATTTGGCGGATAAGAAGGATGGCAAAGTGAACAAAGGTATATGTGATATACATGTTATTGATGTGTACCTTACTAATGCTCGCAGTAGCACCTGGGTATTTGATACTGGTTCTCTTGCTAATATTTGCAACTCGAAACAGGGACTACGGATTAAGCGAAGATTGGCTAAGGACGAGGTGGCGATGCGCGTGGGAAATGGTTCCAAAGTCGATGTGATCGCGGTCGGCACGCTACGTCTACATCTACCATCGGGATTAGTTTTAGACCTAAATAATTGTTATTTGGTGCCAGCGTTAAGCATGAACATTATATCTGGATCTTGTTTGATGCGAGACGGTTATTCATTTAAATCAGAGAATAATGGTTGTTCTATTTATATGAGTAATATCTTTTATGGTCATGCACCCTTGAAGAGTGGTCTATTTTTATTGAATCTCGATAGTAGTGATACACATATTCATAATGTTGAAGCCAAAAGATGCAGAGTTGATAATGATAGTGCAACTTATTTGTGGCACTGCTGTTTAGGTCATATCGGTGTAAAGCGCATGAAGAAACTCCATACTGATGGACTTCTAGAATCACTTGATTATGAATCACTTGGTACTTGCGAACCGTGCCTCATGGGCAAGATGACTAAAACACCATTCTCCGGAACTATGGAGCGAGCAACTGATTTATTGGAAATCATACATACTGATGTATGTGGTCCAATGAATATTGAAGCTCGCGGCGGGTATCGTTATTTTCTCACCTTCACAGATGATTTGAGCAGATATGGGTATATCTACTTGATGAAACACAAGTCTGAAACATTTGAAAAGTTCAAAGAATTTCAGAGTGAAGTGGAAAATCATCGTAACAAGAAAATAAAATTTCTACGATCTGATCGTGGAGGAGAATATTTGAGTTACGAGTTTGGTTTACATTTACAATGCGGAATAGTTTCGCAACTCACGCCACCTGGAACACCACAACAAAATGGTGTGTCCGAACATCGTAATCGCACTTTACTCGATATGGTGCGATCTATGATGTCTCTTACTGATTTACCGCTATCATTTTGGGGTTATGCTTTAGAGACGACCGCATTCACATTAAATAGGGCACCATCAAAATCCGTTGAGACGACGCCTTATGAACTATGGTTTGGCAAGAAACCAAAGTTGTCGTTTCTTAAAGTTTGGGGCTGCGATGCTTATGTGAAGAAACTTCAACCAGATAAGCTCGAACCCAAATCGGAGAAATGTGTCTTCATAGGATACCCAAAAGAGACTATTGGGTACACCTTCTATCACAGATCTGAAGGCAAGATTTTCGTTGCTAAATTCAGATCCTTTCTAGAGAAAGAGTTTCTCTCGAAAGAAGTGAGTGGGAGGAAAGTAGAACTTGATGAGGTAACTATACCTGCTCCCTTATTGGAAAGTAGTTCATCACAAGAACCGGTTCCTGTGACAACTACACCAATCAGTGAGGAAGCTAATGATATTGATCATGAAACTTCAGATCAAGTTACTACTGAACCACGTAGGTATACCAGAGTAAGATCCACACCAGAGTGGTACGGCAATCCTATTCTGGAAGTCATGTTACTTGACCATGGCGAACCTACAAACTATGAGGAAGTGATGATGAGCCCAGATTCCGCAAAATGGCTTGAGGCCATGAAATCTGAGATGGGATCCATGTATGAAAACAAAGTATGGACTTTGGTTGACTTGCCCGATGATGCCCAAGCCATCGAAAATAAATGGATCTTCAAGAAGAAGACTGACGCTGATGGTAATGTAACTGTCTACAAAGCTCGACTTGTTGCGAAAGGTTTTCGACAAGTTCAAGGAGTTGACTACGATGAGACTTTCTCACCCGTAGCGATGCTTAAGTCTGTCCAAATCATGTTAGCAATTGCCGCATTTTATGATTATGAAATTTGGCAAATGGATGTCAAAACTGCATTCCTGAATGGATTTCTGGAAGAAGAGTTGTATATGATGCAACCAGAAGGTTTTGTTGATCCAAAAGGTGCTAACAAAGTGTGCAAGCTCGAGCGATCCATTTATGGACTGGTGCAAGCATCTCGGAGTTGGAATAAACGCTTTGATAGTGTGATCAAAGCATATGGTTTTATACAGACTTTTGGAGAAGCCTGTATTTACAAGAAAGTGAGTGGGAGCTCTGTAGCATTTCTGATATTATATGTAGATGACATATTGTTAATTGGAAATGATATAGAATTTCTAGATATCATAAAGGGATACTTGAATAAAAGTTTTTCAATGAAAGACCTCGGTGAAGCTGCTTACATATTGGGCATCAAGATCTCAGATAGACGCTTAATTGGACTTTCACAAAGCACATACCTTGATAAAGTTTTGAAAAAGTTCAAAATGGATCAGGCAAAGAAAGGGTTCTTGCATGTATTACAAGGTGTGAAGTTGAGTCAAACTCAATGCCTGACCACAACAAAAGATAGAGAGAAAATGAAAGATGTTCCCTATGCTTCAGCCATAGGCTCTATCGTGTATGCAATGTTGTGTACCAGACCTGATGTATGCTTAGCAATAAGTTTAGCAGGGAGGTACCAAAGTAATCCAGGAGTGGATCACTGGACAGCGGTCAAGAATATCCTAAAATACCTAAAAAGGACTAAGGATATGTTTCTCGTTTATGGAGGTGACAAAGAGCTAGTCGTAAATGGTTACGTCGATGCAAGCTTTGACACTGATCCGGATGAGTCTAAATCGCAAACCGGATACATGTTTATATTGAACGCTGGAGCTGTCAGTTGGTGCAGTTCTAAACAAAGCGTCGTGGCGGGATCTACATGCGAAGCGGAGTACATAGCTGCTTCGGAAGCAGCAAATGAAGGAGTCTGGATGAAGGAGTTCATTTCCGATCTAGGTGTCATACCTAGTGCATCGGGACCAATGAAGATCTTCTGTGACAATACTGGTGCAATTTCCTTGGCAAAGGAATCCAGATTTCACAAGAGGACGAGGCATATCAAAAGACGCTTCAATTCCATCCGGGACCAAGTCCAGGTGGGAGACATAGAGATTTGCAAGATACATACGGATCTGAATGTTGCAGACCCGTTGACTAAGCCTCTTCCACGAGCAAAACATGATTAGCACCAAGACTCCATGGGTGTTAGAATCATTACTGTGTAATCTAGATTATTGACTCTAGTGCAAGTGGGAGACTGAAGGAAATATGCCCTAGAGGCAATAATAAAGTTATTATTTATTTCCTCATATCATGATAAATGTTTATTATTCATGCTATAACTGTATTAACCGGAAACATTATACATGTGTGAATACATAGACAAACTTAATGTCACTAGTATGGCTCTACTTGACTAGCACATTAATCAAAGATGGTTATGTTTCCTAACCATAGACATGTGTTGTCATTTGATTAATGGGATCACATCATTAGGAGAATGATGTGATTGACTTGACCCATTCCGTTAGCTTAGCACTTGATTATTTAGTATGTTGTTATTGCTTTCTTCATGACTTATACAAAGTTCCTATAACTATGAGATTATGCAACTCCCGTTTACCGGAGGAACACTTTGTGTTCTACCAAACGTCACAATGTAACTGGGTGATTATAAAGGAGCTCTATAGGTGTCTCCAAAGGTACATGTTGAGTTGGCGTATTTCGAGATTATGTTTTGTCACTCCGATTGTCGGAGAGGTATCTTTGGGCCCTCTCGGTAATGTACATCACTATAAGCCTTGCAAGCAATGTAGCTAATGAGTTAGTTACGGAATGATGCATTACGTAACGAGTAAAGAGACTTGCCGGTAATGAGATTGAACTAGGTATTGGATGCCGACGATCGAATCTCGAGCAAGTAACATACCGATGACAAAGGGAACAACGTAAGTTGTTATGCGGTTTGACCAATAAAGATCTGCGTAGAATATGTAGGAGCCAATATGAGCATCTAGGTTCCGCTATTGGTTATTGACCGGAAACTGTTCTAGGTCATGTCTACATAGTTCTCGAACCCGTAGGGTCCGCACGCTTAACGTTACGATGACAGTTATATTATGAGTTTATAGTTTTTTATGTACCGAAGGTTGTTTGGAGTCCCGGATGTGATCACGGACATGACGAGGAGTCTCGAAATGGTTGAGACATAAAGATTGATATATTGGAAGCCTATATTTGGATATCGGAATCGTTCTGCGTGAAATCGGGATTTTATCGGAGTACCGAGGGGTTACCGGACCCCCCCCCCCGGGGGTTAATGGGCCTACATGGGCCCTAAGGGAGAAGAGGAGGGCCGGCCAGGGCAGGCCGCGCACCCCCTCCCCCTAGTCCGAATAGGACAAGGAAGGGGGGGGGGCGCCCCCCTTTCCTCTTCCCCCCCTTCCCCCTTCCTTCTCTAATAAGGCAAGATGGGGGAGTCCTACTCCCGGTGGGAGTAGGAATCCTCCAGGCGCACCCCTAGGGGCCGGCCACACCTTCCCCCTCCCTCCTTTATATACGGGGGCGGGGGGGGGGGGCACCCCATGAGACACAAGTTGATCTTCGTGATCGTTCCTTAGCCGTGTGCTGTGCCCCCCTCCACCATATTCCACCTCGGTCATATCGTAGTAGTGCTTAGGCGAAGCCCTGCGTCGGTAGAACATCATCACCGTCACCACGCCGTCGTGCTGATGGAACTCTTCCCAGACACCCTGCTGGATCGGAGTCCGGGGATCGTCATCGAGCTGAACGTGTGCTGAACTCGGAGGTGCCGTACTTTCGGTACTTGGATCGGTCGGATCGTGAAGAGTACGACTACATCAACCGCGTTGTTCTAACGCTTCCGCTTTCGGTCTACGAGGGTACATGGACAACACTCTCCCTTCTTGTTGCTATGCATCACCATGATCTTGCATGTGCGTAGGAATTTTTTTGAAATTACTATGTTCCCCAACAGAGTGAGGGATGCTCCGCATCATCTCCCCCCCTTGGGAAAGATCCGACCTCGGATCAAGTGTTTCATCACCATGGTATGGTGCGAGGTCCTTGACGTTGAATATGTCGCTCATATTGTACTTGCCTCATGGGAGGTCTATCTTGTAGGCGTTGTTGTTGTAGCGTTCTAGCACCTTGAAGGGTCCATCGGCTTGAGGGAGAAGCTTGGACTTGAGTTAGTTGGGGAAGCGGTCCTTGCGAAGGTGTAGCCACACGAGATCGCCAATGTTGAAGATCATGGGTTGCTTGTTGACGTTGAGCTTGGTCGCTAGGCGTTGTACTTGGCGCTCGATGGTGTGCCTTGTATCCTCATGCATCTTCTTGATGTAGCTTGCCCGTGCACTCGCATCCATGTTGGTGCGCTCCTGTAGAGGAAGAGGTAGAATGTCCAATGGTGACAACGGGTTGAAGCCGTAGATGACCTCGAAGGGGGACTTGCCGGTAGTCGAATGTCTTGCACGATTGTAGGCGTACTCGGCGATTGGTAGACATGGTTCCCACTCCTTGATGTTCTTCTTGATCAACACGCAAAGTAGAGTGGAGAGAGTCCGGTTCGTCACCTCCGTTTGGCCGTCGGTTTGAGGATGGTATGCGGATGAGAACAAGAGCTTGATTTCGAGCTTGGCGCATAGGGTCTTCCAAAAGTAACTCAAGAACTTGACGTCACGATCAGAGACGATTGTCTTTGGTACTCCATGGAGTCGCAAGATTTCCCTACAAAAGAGATTTGCAATGTGTGAAGCATCGTCTATCTTGTTGGGTGGAATGAAATGTGCCATCTTAGAAGATCGGTCCACAACAACAAACACAGAATCCTTTCCATTTTGAGTTCTAGGCAAACCAAGTACAATATCCATGCTAATGTCCTCCCAAGGTTGATAAGGAATAGGAAGAGGCATGTAAAGACCATGGGATTGAGCTTTAGACTTAGCTTTGCGACATGTAGAGCATCAGTTGGTGAAACGTGAGACGTCGCCGAACATCTTGGGCCAAAAGTAGTTCTTGGAGAGCGTGGCGAATGTCTTGTCGCGTCCAAAATGTCCCATGTGTCCGCCTCCATGAGCCTCTTGCAAAAGGAGCAAACGAAGAGAAGACTCAGGAATGCATAGTTTGTTAGCTTTCATAAGATAACCATCCTTGATGTAATATTCTTCCCAAGATGTATGCGTCAAACATTTATCATAAGGAGTAGCAAAAGATGGATCATTAGCATACAAGTCTTTGATGTGCTCAAAGCCAATAACATTCAACTCAAGTTTAGTGACAAGCGTGCATATGCGTGAAAGTGCATCCGCAACTACATTTTCCTTACCCTTAATGTACTTGATCACATAGGGGAAAGATTCAATAAATTCACTCCATTTGGCATGACGCTTGTTCAACTTAGTTTGACCTTTTAAGTACTTAAGCGTTACATGATCGGTATGGATGACAAACTCATGAGGTCTAAGGTAATATTCCCAAACATGTAGCACACGCACTAAAGCATACAATTCTTTGTCATAAATGGGATAGTTAAGTTGAGCACCTGAGAGTTTTTCTCTAAAATAAGCAATTGCTCGTTTTTCTTGCATCAAAACTCCACCAATTCCGGTACCACTTGCATCACAATGAACCTCAAAAGTTTTGTCAAAGTTGGGTAAAGCAAGAATCGGAGCATGAGTAAGCAAAGACTTGAGCTCATCAAAAGCGGTGGATTGCAAAGATCCCCAAACAAAAGGAGCATTCTTCTTACTCAAAGCATGCAAAGGAGCGGCAATAGTGCTAAAGTCTTTCACAAAGCAACGATAAAATCCTGCAAGACCAAGAAAGCTACGCACTTGTTGCAAATTGGTGGGTTGGGGCCAAGTTTTAATAGCTTCAATCTTGGATTCATCAACATGAACACCCTTGGAAGAAATGACAAAACCCAAGAAAACAAGTTTGTCAACACCAAATGTGCACTTTTTCATGTTGGCATAAAGACGTTCCTTGCGAAGCGTTTGCAAAACAACCCTAACATGATTAATATGTTCTTTCATGGATTTGCTAAACACAAGAATATCATCAAAGTAAACCACAACAACGACTCCAGTATAAGGTCGAAGCACATAATGCATAAGACGCATGAAAGTACCGGGAGCTTCCGACAAACCCATAGGCATAACTAACCACTCGTACAAGCCAAATTTAGTTCTGAAAGCAGTTTTCCATTCATCACCCTCTTGTATGCGGATTCGATAATAGCCACTTTTAAGATCAATTTTTGAGAAAAAGGCGGCACCGCTAAGTTCATCAAGCATATCATCTAAGCGAGGAATGGGATGCCTATAGCGAACGGTAATAGCATTTATAGGTCTACAATCGGAACACATGCGGAAACTTCCATCTTGTTTAGGCACAAGTATAACGGGAACGGCGCAGGGGCTTAAGCTTTCACGTACATGACCGTTGTCGATTAGTTGTTGTACTTGCCGTTGGATCTCCTTAGTTTCTTCGGGGTTGACGCGGTCTGGAGCTTTGTTTGGGAGAGGCGCTCCAGGGACGAGGTCCATTCGATGCTCAATGCCTCGTAGAGGAGGTAGACCCGGAGGTATCTCATCGGGGAAAACATCTTGGAATTCCTGCAAAAGAGATTGAAACACTAAAGGTAGCTCATGAGAGGTGTTAGTTTTTGGTTCCCCATCCTTGCACACAAGGACAAAGTGCATAACACTTGATGGGTTCTCACACACTTCTCTCATCTCACTTTTTGTGGCAAATAGGACAAGGTTTTTCTCTCTAGGCAAAGAGGCACTCAAGTTTGGCTTGTGGCTCTCACTCACTTTTTGTTGGATCACTTTCTCACTCTTCTCTCCATGATGGGTGGCTTGCTTGTCAGCTATCACTTGACTAGGAGACAGGTCGTAGCACATATTCCTTCCCTTTCATCTTGAAGCTATAGTGATTGGTGCGCCCATTGTGGATGACACCATGGTCGAATTGCCATGGTCGACTAAGAAGGAGGTGGAAAACGGACATTGGGATGACATCACACTCCAAAGTGTCTTCATATGCACCAATTTTGAAGGAGACTTGGACCGTATGCTCAACTCGGATAGTGCCGGAGTCACTTAGCCATTGAACTTTGTATGGGTGCAGGTGCTTCCTCTTGGCCAATTGAAGCTTGGAGCATAGTTCTTAACTTGCCAAGTTGTGACAACTACCTCCATCGATGATGACCTTGACGGACCTTCCATTTATGTCGGCCTTTGTGTGGAAGATGTGGCATCTTTGGTCTTCTTCTTGTTGATGTTGAAGAGTCAAGACCTTGGAGACAACGAGAGCGGGGCTCGAACCCTCATCGCAAAAGACTTGATCATCTTCATCCTCATTCACGCGCCGGTGCATGGGCACTTGCTCAAGAGCTTCCATCTCCTCATCACTCATGGAGTCGTAGGTGCCATCGTCATTGAGGATCATGGTGCGCTTGTTTGTGCATTCATAGGACTTGTGTCCTCGGCCGCTGCAAGTGAAACACTTGAAGGAGCTTGTCTTGATGGTCTCATCGGTCGGAGTAGATGATGAAGCACGCGGCTTGAAGTTGCTTGTAGTAGGAGGAAGACAACTTGAACTTGACAAAGTTTTCTTGTAACTTGGCTTGTCGTCATTGCTTGGAGAAGGCTTGGTTGATGTAGAGGTTGGAGGAGTTGTTGAAGCTTGGTTGTTGGAGAAGCCATAGGTCTTGGATGAGTACTTGGCATACTTGAAGTCATCTTGCACTTGACGTTCCACCTTTGTAGCTTGATGCACGAGCTCAATGAGGTTGGAGTAGGGTTGGAAGTCGGCGATCTTCTTGATGGGATGATTGAGGCCATTCAATAAGCGTGCCATAGTTTGCTCATCATCTTCCGTGACATTGGCTCGAATCATGGCAATCTCCATTTCCTTGTAGTATTCTTCAACACTCTTTGTTCCTTGCTTGAGGAGTTGGAGTTTCTTGAAGAGGTCGCGGTTGTAGTATGTTGGCACAAAACATGCTCGCATGAGTTCCTTCATTTGAGCCCAAGTGGTGATTGGAGGTTCACCTCTTGCTTCTCAGCGCTCAAGGACTTGTTCCCACCATATGAGCACATAGTCTTGGAACTCAAGTGATGCCATAGCGATCTTCTTCTCTTCCTCATAGTTGTGCAAACGAAAGATTTTGTCGACCTTCATTGCCCATGAGAGGTATTCCTCGGGATCATTGCTTCCATTGAACTTGGGCATTGTGAATTTGAGCTTGCCATAGTGTTGCTCTTCATTGTGTTGTTCGCGATGGTGATGATGACGCCCTTGATGTGGAGGGTAATCATCGTCATGTTGCTCTTGGCGTGGAGGGAGTCCATGATCAACTTGCTCTTGTTGAACTTGAGGTCGAAGTGGAGCTTGATGAGCTTGGGAAACTTGACGTTGCACACACAGTTGATAGTTCCTCTCTTGGATTTCTTCTCGAAGGGCTTCCTCTTGATTGCGTCATTCGCGATTGCGGTTGGCGATGGCTCGACTTGATTCTTGAAGTGCACGTTGCGCCTCAAGAGCTTGCGCTTCTCGTTGTTGTTTTTGAAGACATTGAGCCTCGGCGTCTTGTTCCTCTTGGTGTAGACATGCTCGTTCTTCTTCTTGGCGACATAGACGTTGTCGTTCTTGAGCTTGAGCGAACGCGACTTGGTGTGGTTGAGGAGGAGGTACTAGCTCATCGACTTGCTCTTGTGAATGCTTGTCATGTAGCGGATTGCGGGATGCATGACGGTCTTGACGCGTGGCTCGTCGAAGAGTGTTCGATGACGGTGTACTTGAGCCGGAGAAGGAGTCGTCGGAGTGTTGACTTGAGTGGCTCCGTCTTGAGTAAGAGGAAGTAGAAGGAGGCCGATTCACCAACAAGGCGCGGATCTCGTCCATCCTCACGTCGTTTTCTTGCTTGTGCACGTCGAGCTTGTTGTCGAAGTAGTCCTTGGTACGTTGCTCGGAGAGCCACAAGTCGGTGGTAGGTTGTCGATGCGTTCGTTCATAGCTTGTTGCTCTTGATGCAACACTCGTTGTGCACCAAAGAGGTGGCTCTTGGTGATGTATGATGACATGTCATCGTCTTGCTCGATGAAGAGTGGGTTAGTAGAAGTACTCGGCCTATCCATCATTCCAAGCAAAATGTGAGTGGTAGAAAGAGAAGAACTTATACCAATGTACCTTGACCAATGTTGACGATGAATCAAGTTCACGCAAATGCGGACAATGAAATAGCACTATTGGTACCAATTCTTGTCGGTTCTCACACCTACACAAGTAAAAGCTTATGGTGGAGCTTGGTTAGGATGGTGGCACAAAATTTGATGCAATTGTAAGCGAGCTTCAATAATGTTGGAAAAGATTCACAAATTTGCAAATGCAACAAGTAGACCAAGCAAATAATGGTACACGGAAACACACACGCAAATAGATAAATGGGATTGTGCAAACCAAAAGTGAGCCAAAATGTGGAATCCACGAAAATGCTCTTGTTGCACAATACACGAGAGACGCTAGCACGATTGCACAATAGGCGGACACGAAACTTGTGCACAACCTACTAGGCAAAAATGCAACGGCCTCTATCCAAAGTATGTTATATGTATTGGTATTTCGGTGCGATGATCCAAGATGATCGAGTATGACAATCTTAATGTAGTATGATGCTATGGTTCTTGCTCATAAGCTCTTTGCTTATCTTTCCTCTTTGCTTAAAAGCTTGGGTGGCTCTTTCACTTTTGAGCTCTTTTCTCATGTGAAACTTCATGAACCAAGATAGCAATTGTGTATGCGATGACAACTTTGTGACACACAAGTTGATGCCAAGATATGTACCACTATGGTATGGTATGTATGCTATGGAGTATGATAACTAATGTGCACAAGTCACGTTGCCGGCAATACTCAATGGCTAGTCTCGATGGGTAAGCTACGCAAAAGTAAGGCCATGTGGGTATCAATGCAATTGCAAGGTATGACAAAGATGTCGTCAAAGTTACCATCCTTGGCGATGATGAGACCCTTGCGAAGATGAGTCGTGGTGAGGATGATGTCGAACCATACTTATATAGCTAAAACACAATAGGACACAAGAATCACAACTCAAAATCTCAAAGACTAAAACGTGTCGTCCTAGGAGGTATTGGGGAAGATGGTGGTGTATGTGGGTTTGGAAGATGTGGTGGAAGGTGGGGCTGTGGTGGTGGCCAAACTGAACAAAATTCAGTCTCGTCAGGTTTTCTCGGACGTCCGGGAGCTCATGGCCGTCCGATCGTCGGACGTCCGGCCGGTTCCGGTCGTCCGGTGCCTAGGCGAAAATCGGGCATGGGATGAACTGCACGATTTCGGGGTGGAGGGAGATGGTGATGTTGAAATCGAGCGGATTAGTGGATGGAAAAGGGTGGAGAGGGTGGGGAAAGCTAGATCCACACGTAGCAACACAAATCCATGGACCAAGTCCAACAAAATTTCAACTCACCAACAAATCACAAAAAAAATTGGGGCTATTTTTGGTGGGGAATTTTCGGAATTAGGAGGAAAACAACAAAATCAAGCTAGAAAACACGGGGTAGGGGCTCCAAAAACATGATCAACGTGGCTCATGATACCAAGATGATGTAGGGCAGGACCCCATGGGGCCGATCTTTCACGTTTGGAGTGGATCCTACAGGGGAACACGAAGAACACACGGAAGAACACGAGGGAAATCACGGGGAGGACCGAGAGGAACACTCAACCGACAAGTGATTGATCACTCAAGGGCTAGATCACTGAAAGCATAAGGTAACACAAGATCCAAAGTCAACAAAGGGAAGATACAAAAGTAACCATTCTTCTCCGTGAGGAGGTCTTGATTGTCTTCTCCGGATGGAGGCCTTGAATCCGAATGGATCTTCTCCGAAGAGGCACGGTCCCTCACGTGGAGTAGATCCGGTACGTATGAGAAATGCTCTATCTCAAAACGAGCTATCACAATGATAACCCTAGCTATTAAAAAGTGTCGGAATATATATAGTATAGGGCCACAAAAGGGTAAGTGAAGGCTACATGGGACTCGGCCCAATACTCTGCGCACAGGCAGGCGTCGGACGTCCGGAGGCTCGGGAAGGTTCGGACGTCCGGAAGAGCTCGAACTTCCGTAGTTTCAGCTCTGTTGGGGACGAGTCGGACGTCCGGAGGGAGTCGATCGTCCGGAGCTTCGGGGCGGTCCAGACGTCCGTTGATCGTTGGAATTCCGTAGATTTGGCTCGGGTGGTGAAGTACCGGACGTCCGGAGGGGTTCGGTCGTCCAGGTCCTGGGAGTCGTCGGACGTCCGGGCTGGGCCGGTCGTCCGTGGCCTGTAGCTCTGTCCTGCCTTCCTTCTCTCGGCTATAGAATCTTCTAGGGCTCGGACGTCCGGGCCCGGCCGGTCGTCCTGTGCCTGCAGCTTCCCAAATGGCTCTTCTTCTTGATGTTCATGCTTGATGTCCTTGCCACCTTGGCCATTGGGTGTAGCTGTCCCGTGGCTCTCCTCCAAGTACATGATCACACACAGAGTGTCCATATGAGGTAGTAGCCAAGTCTCATGAGTAGAGAGAGGGTGTTCGAAGAGGAGCGAGTTCACCTTATACTCGATAGCCTTTGCTCTAGCTCTTGTCATGGGTCCAAGTGGTGTTGAGGGAGATGTAGGTACGTCCATGGGGATGAGTGAGGGATGCTCCACATCATGTAGTCTTGATCATGTTCTCAGCGTGTAGCTTCCGGAGTCCACCTTAATCGGAATGAGGGCCCACCGGCCCAACCACTACTAGGGAAAAGCCTACCAGTGGCGCGGGTGGCCGCGCGACTGCTATGACGGTACAGCTAACAGATAACCCACAAGTATAGGGGACCATTTATAGCCTTTTTCGATAAATATGAGTGTCAAACCCAACGAGGAGCTAAAGATAGAACAAATATTCCCTTTGAAAGTGCTAGTATTCCCTCAATTATTTATAGAATGCTCATTGCACCCCACTTAAATATTTTGAGTATGGCTTTATAGAATGCTTCATATGCTTCACTTATATCATTTGAAGTTTGGATTGCCTGTTTCTCTTCACATAGAAAACCGCCATTTGTAGAATGTTGTTTTGCTTCACTTATATTTGTTAGAGCGTGGGAATATCTTTTGTAGAAAGAATTAAACTCTCTTGCTTCCCTTATATCTATTTAGAGAGATGACATGAATTGGTCATTCACATGGTTAGTCATAAAATCCAACATAAAACTTGTAGGTCACTGAATATGATATGTTTGATTCCTTGCAATAGTTTTGCGATATAAAGGTGGTGATATTAGATTCGTGCTAGTGGAGTAATTGTGAAATTGAGAAATACTTGTGTTGAAGTTTGCAAGTCCCGTAGCATGCACGTATGGTAAAAGTTGTGTAACAAATTTGTTGCATGAAGTGTTTCTTTGATTGTCTTCCTTATGAGTGGAGGTCGGGGACGAGCGATGGTCTTTTCCTACCAATCTATCCCTCTAGGGGCATGCGTAGTAGTACTTTGCTTCGAGGGCTAATAAACTTTTGCAATAAGTATATGAGTTCTTTATGACTAATGTGAGTCCATGGATTATACGCACTCTCACCCTTCCATCATTGCTAGCCTCTTCGGTACCGTGCATTGCCCTTTCTCATCTCGAGAGTTGGTGCAAACTTCGCCAGTGCATCCAAATCCTGTGATATGATACGCTCTATCACACATAAGCCTCCTTATATCTTCCTCAAAACAGCCACCATACCTACCTATCATGGCATTTCTATAGCCATTCCGAGATATATTGCCATGCAACTTACATCATAATCATATACATGACTAGAGCATTCATTGTCATATTGCTTTGCATGATCGTAAGATAGCTGGCATGATGTTTTCAAGGATTGCCTGTTTGTTGATATCTTTGCTATGCTAGATCATTGCACATCCCGGTACACCGCCGGAGGCATTCAGATAGAGTCATATCTTTGTTCTAGATATCGAGTTGTAATATTGAGTTGTAAGTAAATAAAAGTGTGATGATCGTCATTATTAGAGCATTGCCCCAGTGAGGAAAGGATGATGGAGACTATGATTCCCCCACAAGTCGGGATGAGACTCCGAACTTTATGAAAAATAAAAGAGGCCAAAGAAGCCCAAATAAAAAAGGACGCCAAAGAAGCCCACCAAAAATAATTAAAAAAAGAGAAAATAAAAAAGTGAGAGAAAAAGAGAGAAGGGGCAATGTTACTATCCTTTTACCACACTTGTGCTTCAAAATAGCACCATGTTCTTCATAGAGAGAGTCTCTTGAGTTATCACTTTCATATACTAGTGGGAATTTTTCATTATAGAACTTGGCTTGTATATTTCGATGATGGGCTTCCTCAAATGCCCGAGGTCTTCATGAGCAAGCAAGTTGGATGCACACCCACTTAGTTTTCAATTTGAGCTTTCATACACTTATAGCTCTAGTGCATCCGTTGCATGGCAATCCCTACTCCTCGCATTGACATCAATTGATGGGCATCTCCATAGCCCGTTGATTAGCCGCGTCGATGTGAGACTTTCTCCCTTTTTGTCTTCTCCACATAAACCTCCACCATCATATGCTATTCCACCTATAGTGATATATCCATGGCTTACGCTCATGTATTGCGTGAGGGAAGAAAAGGCTGAAGCGCGTTAAAAAATATGAACCCATTGCTTGACTTTTCATCGGGGTTGTGCATGATGGGAGCATTTTGTGTGATGAAAATGAAGCATGGCCAAAATATATGATTTTGTAGGGATAAGCTTTCTTTGGCTATGTTATTTGATAAGACATAATTGCATGGTTGGCATGCTTGAAGTATTATTGTTTTTATGTCAAATGATAGACTATTGCTTTGAATTACTCGTGTCTTAATATTCATGCCATGATTAGATATATGATCAAGATTATGCTAGGTAGCATTCCACATAAAAAATTATCTTTTTATCATTACCTACTCGAGGACGAGCAGGAATTAAGCTTGGGGATGCTAATACGTCTCCGTCGTATCTATAATTTTTGATTGTTCCATGCCAATATTCTACAACTTTCATATACTTTTGGCAACTTTTTATATTATTTTGGGACTAACATATTGATCCAGTGCCCAGTGCCAGTTCGTGTTTGTTGCATGTTTTATGTTTCGCAGAAACCCCATATCAAACAGAACGGGATAAAAATGGACAAAGATTATTTTTGGAATATTTATGATTTTTGGGAAGAAAAATCAACGCGAGACGGTGCCCGAGGGGCCACGAGGCAGGGGGCGCGCCCCTGGCCCTCGTGGGCACCCCGTAAGGCGGTTGACGCTCTTGTTTTGCCGCAAGAAAGCTAATTTTTGGAGAAAAATCTGGGCGAAGGTTTCAATCCAATCGGAGTTACGGATCCCCGGATATATAGGAAATGGTGAAAGGGCAGAATCCAGAAAACGCAGAAACAGAGAGAGACAGAGAGACTGATCCAATCTCGTAGGGGCTCTCACCCCTCCCACGACATGGGAGACATGGACCAGAGGGGAAACCCTTCTCCCATCTAGGGAGAAGGTCAAGGAATAAGAAGAAGAAGGGGGGCTCTCTCCCCCTTGCTTCCGGTGGTGCCGGAGCGCTGCCGGGGGCCATCATCATCACCGCGATCTACACCAACACCTCTGTCATCTTCACCAACATCTCCATCACCTTCCCCCATCTATATTCAGCAGTCCACTCTCCCGTAACCCGCTGTACCCTCTACTTGAACATGGTGCTTTATGCTTCATATTAGTATCCAATGATGTGTTCCATCCTATGATGTCTGAGTAGATTTTCGTTGTCCTGTCGGTGATTGATGGATTGCTATGATTGGTTTAATTTGCTTGTGGTTATGTTGCTGTCCTATTGTGCCCTCCGTGTCGCGCAAGCATGAGGGATTCTCGTTGTAGGGTGTTGCAATACGTTCATGATTCGCTTATAGTGGGTTGCTTGAGTGACAGAAGCATAAACCCGAGTAAGGGGGTTGTGGCATATGGGATAAAGGGGACTTGATGCTTTAATGCTATGGTTGGGTTTTACCTTAATGATCTTTAGTAGTTGCGGATGCTTGCTAGAGTTCCAATCATAAGTTCATATGATCCAAGAAGAGAAATTATGTTAGCTTAAGCCTCTCCCACATAAAACTTGCTATCGGTCTAGTAAAGTAGTCAATTGCTTAGGGACAATTTCACAACTCCTACCACCACTTTTCCACACTCGCTATATTTACTTTATTACTTCTTTATATAAACAGCCCCTACTTTTTATTTACGTGCTCTTTATTATCTTGCAATTCTATCTAACAACACCTACAAAGTACTTCTAGTTTCATACTTGTTCTAGGTAAAGCGAACGTCAAGTGTGCGCAGAGTTGTATGGGTGGTCGATAGAACTTGAGGGAATATTTGTTCTACCTTTAGCTCCTCGTTGGGTTCGACACTCTTACATACCGAAAGAGGCTACAATTGATCCCCTATACTTGTGGGTTATCAAGACCTTTTTCTGGCGCCGTTGCCGAGGAGTCATAGCGTGGGGTGAATATTCTCGTGTGTGCGTGTTTGCTTTATCACTAAGTAATTTTTATTTGCTGTTCTAAGTTGTTCTCTATCTATAGTTATGGATATGGAACACAAAATACCAAAAAATAGGTGTACTTGCTATTCATGGAGATGGGGAACCTCCTAAAACCCTCGATGCTCATTATGTGAAAGAAATTATGTACTACTTTGATAATCCTGAGAAAACCCCATTCAATTATGTTATGGGAGACACGTTGGATCAACGTGAATACTTTAGGGATTATCGCTTGACACAAAAAGGGAAACTATTATGGGATCAAATTCATATGTTGCGTTGGTATGCTCGGAAACTATGCTTGAGATATGATTATACTTGTTGCTCTAGGATGAAGGCTCCACACCTTCCCTTTTCATGCAAATTTAATGATGATAAAACCTTGGCTTCTTATGCTAATGGTATATATGATTACTATGATGTGGAACAAATAGAAGAATTTGTTGCTTTTATGGGTGCTTATGAAATTGAATCTTTGTTTAAAGAGTTTGAAGATTTTGATGATTCAGTTTGTAGACCTGAAAATTTAGCTATCCTTAAATATTGTTGTGAGAATTATGAATACAATTCCGATACTGATGCATTTATTGAGAAAGTCTCCATTGTCCAAGAAGAGACTAATATTTTGCAGGAGTCTATGGAAGAAGGAATTGATGAAACTGTGAGCCCATTGGATGAAAAAGATGATGAGGAGAGCGAAGAACAAAAGGAGGAAGAGCGGATTAGCTACCCGTGCCCACTTTCTAATGAGAGTAACTCTTCAACCCATACATTGTTTCATTCCCCTTCGTGCTTACCGAAGGATGATTGCTATGATGATTGTTATGATCCCGTTGATTCTCTTGAAATATCCCTTTTTGATGATGCTTGCTATGCTTGTGGCCAATATGCCAATATGAATTATGCTTATGGAGATGAAATTGATATAGTTCCTTATGTTAAACATGAAATTGTTGCTATTGCACCCACGCATTATAGTCCTATTATCTTTTTGAATTCTCCCGACTACACTATATCGGAGAAGTTTGTGCTTATTAAGGATTATATTGATGGGTTGCATTTTACTACTACACATGATGATTTTGATAGATATAATATGCATGTGCTTGCTGCTCCTACTTGCAATTATTATGAGAGAGGATCTATATCTCCACCTCTCTATGTTTCCAATATGATAAAATTGCAAGAAACTGCTTATACTATGCATTGGCCTTTACTTGGTGTGCATGAATTGTTCTTTTATGACATGCTGATGCATAGGAAGAGAGTTAGACTTTGTTGTTGCATGATATATGTTACTTTGTGCTCACTACTAAATCACAAATCATTGTTAATTAAAATTGGCTTTGATATACCTTGGGATCCATTACTTGAGCACTATATGCCTAGCTTAATGGTTTAAAGAAAGCGCTGCCAGGGAGACAACCCGGAAGTTTTAGAGAGTCATTTATTTCTGTTTAGTGCTTTTATATAGTTTAAAAACAAAAAAATAAAGAGGGGAACCCAAAACTTTTCAAAAAGGAAAGTGAAAGTGAGAGAGAAAAGCATTGTTGAAGTGGGAGAGCTCCTTGAGCTTTGTTCATTCTCACGGAAACTTTGTGAATCTTAATTACAGAAACTTTTCATCAAAAATAATTATCCCCTTGTACAATTCCATTGTACTATAAAAATAATGTGCCAAGGTTTGCCTTTAGGATGTTTGCAATGCTTGTTGGTTTGTGCGGTGCAGGACAGAAACTTTTGCTATAGTGCGCAATTTTACATTTTTTACTGTAAAGTAAGATGGTTCTGATTCCTTTTGCACTATCTTTCTATAAAAATGGTTTATTTTTCCTAATTTTGGTAGAATTGTTGGGGTAACATAAGTATGGTGAATGTTCATATTTCTACAGACTGTACTGTTTTTGACAGATTCTGTTTTTGATGCATAGTTTACTTGTTTTGATGAAACTATCAATTTCTATCAGTGGATTAAGCCATGGAAAAGTTATATTACAGTAGACAGAATGCAAAAACAAAATATGAATTGGTTTGCAACAGTACTTAGAGTAGTGATTTGCTTTATTATACTAACGGATCTTACCGTGTTTTTTGTTGAAGGTTTGTGTGGATGAAGTGTTTGATCGAAGAGGTCTCAATATGAGGAAAAGGAAGAGAGGCAAGAGCTCAAGCTTTGGGATTCCCAAGGCACCCAAAGTAAATATTCAAGTATACTCAAGCGTCTAAGCTTGGGGATGCCCTGGAAGGCATCCCCTCTTTCTTCAACAAGTATCGGTATGTTTTCGGATTCGTTTCATTCATGCGATATGTGCAAATCTTGGAGCGTCTTTTGCATTTAGTTTTCACTTTCCTTTTATGCACCATGCTGGTATGAGATAGTTCACGGTTGATTTATAGAATGCTCATTGCACCTCACTTAAATCTTTTGAGTATGGCTTTATAGAATGCTTCATATGCTTCACTTATATCATTTGAAGTTTGGATTGCCTGTTTCTCCTCACATAGAAAACTGCCATTTGTAGAATGCTCTTTTGCTTCACTTATATTTGTTAGAGCATGGGCATATCATTTGTAGAAAGAATTAAACTCTCTTGCTTCACTTTTATCTATTTAGAGAGATGACAGGAATTGGTCATTCACATGGTTAGTCATAAAATCCTACATAAAACTTGTAGATCACTGAATATGATATGTTTGATTCCTTGCAATAGTTTTGTGATATAAAGGTGGTGATATTAGAGTCGTGCTAGTGGAGTAATTGTGAAATTGAGAAATACTTGTGTTGAGATTTTCAAGTCCCATAGCATGTACGTATGGTAAAAGTTGTGTAACAAATTTGTTGCATGGGGTGTTTCTTTGATTGTCTTCCTTATGAGTGGCGGTCGGGGACGAGCGATGGTCTTTTCCTACCAATCTATCCCGCTAGGGGCATGCGTAGTAGTACTTTGCTTCGAGGGCTAATAAACTTTTGCAATAAGTATATGAGTTCTTTATGACTAATGTGAGTCCATGGATTATACACACTCTCACCCTTCCATCATCGCTAGCCTCTTCGGTACCATGCATTGCCCTTTCTCACCTCGAGAGTTGGTGCAAACTTCGTCGGTGCATCCAAACCCCATGATATGATACGCTCTATCCCACATAAGCGTCCTTATATCTTCCTCAAAACAGCCACCATACCTACCTATCATGGCATTTCCATAGCCATTCCGAGATATATTGCCATGCAACTTCCATCATCATCATATACATGACTTGACCATTCATTATCATATTGCTTTGCATGATCGTAAGATAGCTAGCATGATGATTTCATGGCTTGTCCATTTTTTGATATCTTTGCTATGCTAGATCATTCCTCATCCTGGTACACTGCCGGAGGCATTCAGAGAGAGTCATATCTTTGTCCTAGATATCGAGTTGTAATATTGAGTTGTAAGTAAATAAAAGTGTGATGATCATCATTATTAGAGCATTGCCCCAGTGAGGAAAGGATGATGGAGACTATGATTCCCCCACAAGTTGGGATGAGACTCCGGACTTTATGAAAAATAAAAGAGGCCAAAGAAGCCCAAATAAAAAAGGAGGCCAAAGAAGCCCACCAAAAAAATAATAAAAAAGAGAAAATAAAAAAATGAGAGAAAAAGAGAGAAGGGGCAATGAAACTATCCTTTTACCACACTTGTGATTCAAAGTAGCACCATGTTCTTCATAGAGAAAGTCTCTTGAGTTATCACTTACATATACTAGTGGGAATTTTTCATTATAGAACTTGGCTTGTATATTTTGATGATGGGCTTCCTCAAATGCCCGAGGTCTTCATGAGCAAGCAAGTTGGATGCACACCCACTTAGTTTTCAGTTTGAGCTTTATACACTTATAGCTCTAGTGCATCCGTTGCATGGCAACCCCTACTCCTCGCATTGACATCAGTTGATGGGCATCTCCATAACTCGTTGATTAGCCGCGTTGATGTGAGACTTTCTCCATTTTTGTCTTCTCCACATAAACCTCCACCATCATATGCTATTCCACCTATAGTGCTATATCCATGGCTTACGCTCATGTATTGCATGAGGGTTGAAAAGGCTGAAACGCATTAAAAAGTATGAACCAATTGCTCGACTTGTCATCGGGGTTGTGCTTGATGGGAGCATTTTGTGTGACGAAAATGAAGCATGGCCAAACTATATGATTTTGTAGGGTTAAGCTTTCTTTGGCTATGTTACTGGATAATACATAATTGCTTGGTTGGCATGCTTGAAGTATTATTGTTTTTATGTCAAATGATAGGCTGTTGCTTTGAATCACTCGTGTCTTAATATTCATGCCATGATTAGATATATGATCAAGATTATGCTAGGTAGCATTCCACATCAAAAATTATCTTTTTATCATTTATCTACTCGAGGATGAGCAGGAATTAAGCTTGGGGATGCTGATACGTCTCCGTCGTATCTATAATTTTTGATTGTTCCATGCTAATATTCTACAACTTTCATATACTTTTGCAACTTTTAATATTATTTTTGGGACTAACATATTGATCCAGTGCCCAGTGCCAGTTCATGTTTGTTGCATGTTTTATGTTTCACAGAAACTGTTGGGGATATAACTACTGAGTGTAAACTGCCCAGGAGGGGCCGGTTCACCTTCAACTATATTGAAGCCCACAAAGACCCAGAAGATGGCGCGGAGCCCAAAGGCGGATTAGGGCCCATAGTGGTAAACCGCCATGGTTATGTAACTTGTATTGTAAGTTAGAAAAGGGGAGACCGAGCCTGACACTTGTATGAGCCGGCCTCGGGACTCTGTAGACCGGACGGGCGTCAACCTATGTATATAAAGGGATGACCTGGCGGCGGCTCAAGGGCAAGAAACAACAACTCGAGACCCAGGCAAAGCGTATTTGCTCCCTGGTCATCGAAACCCAATCAATTCCATCACAACTAGACGTAGGCTTTTACCTTCATCGAAGGGGCCGAACTAGTATAAAACTCTCGTGTCCCTTGTCCGGTTTAACCCCTTCATGCTAATCCGACGCGATGGCTCCACGACTAAGTCCTTTCATGAGGACATCTAACGTGTTAATTCCATGATAGTTGGCGCCCACCATGGGGCTATCACACGATGGTTTCGAGTTCCTGAAGGGCAGCTTTGAAGGACTCAAAGGGTACGCGGTTGGCCGGATGACCAAGAGTCGTCGCGGCAAGCTCTACATCGACGACGAAGGATGGGGCCCCGAGGCCGGCTCAATCGAAGCAGGTATTGGGTCCCCTTCGGCGGAATTCATGTCTTCATCGGCAAGATCGGCGAACCGGGCCCTGAGCCGGACATCTGCACCGACCTCGTCGAGACGGCTCAGCGTGCGAGTCCTACCCGGGTTAAGCCCGCCATGAAGCGTGCATTCGTAGGATGTGTCCATGGGATCGGATCTGAACCGGTGTCTGAAGGCGAGACGGCTGTTTATTCCGACGGCGAGTCATCCACTGGTTAAACCGAGTCCCTATACCAAATTCATGATGGTGTGTTCAAAGGATATTCCGATGGCAACAGTATTCCGGACCTCCTTGAACCGCCAAGTCAGGTTGCTGTTTTCATGGCCGGAACACAGCCCACTTTGCAGTCTTCATCTACAGCAGCAATGAATTCCGGATCAGCGGCCGCGGCAGGAGGCCCGGTGCGCCGACCGGCTCAAGTTCTCTCCGGTTTGATGGATGCCTGGGTGACCTTGTTAACCATGACAGTTACCCCAGAGATGCAGGATCAGCACAATGCGGATGTTGCGAAGCTAAAGGACCAGATAACGCATGCTAAGAAGGACTAGCAACTGAGGATGCTAGGAAGGTTGAAGAACGGGCCGCTTTGGATGCCCAGTCACAGCAGATATAGGCACAGAATTACCGGCTCATGTTGGATCAGAATGCATCAAACGACGTAATGTGAAGGAAGTACCGATCGTGTATGCAGCCGGTCTTCGAAGGATTGAATCTCTTTAATATGCCGGGGGCTGGGCCGGGTAATTTGGCAGCTGCAAACCGGACCAACGCGCCTAGGGCAGCGCCGGAGCAACCACGGATGGCGGAACCACCTCGACGAATGGATAACCCGCTGCAATACGTGTGAACACCACCGGGTCACTTTTTGAGCCCTTTGGATAACATGATTGCTGCAGCATCTCGCCTGGCAGCTATTTCGATGGAGGGCGATTCACTGGTGGCGATTGAGACACAGCGGGCCAGGGATCTTCTTCAAACCGTTGTGGTGCAGCAGCAGGCTTATTCCTATAGCCGAGATAGAATTCATTCGATCCCTCGCCTGAGCAAAAGCTATAGCAGGCACATGGATGAACCGGAAGTGTGTAGCAGTGCACGGCGCCGTAATGTCCCTCAAGGACCTAATCCGGCGTGCGGTGAGGTAAATGCTCAAGCCGTGGTGGATAATGGCAGAGCAAGAAGGGAGGCCGCTTTGGCAGCACAATAGGCGGGTCATTATCAACTCGCCCCGGTTCAGCCAGCAGCGTCAGTAGAGCGAGGCATCGGGCTTGCCTTCAGTTCCTGGGGAGTGTCGTGTCTCATTCCGGCTCTCCGTAATGTGCGACTGCCCAAGGATTTCAAGGGTCCACGTAAGGTGCCTAATTACACCGTTGATCAGCCACCTAAGGCGTGGGTCGAGAGTTATGAGATGGCAATGGAGATGCTGGATGTGGATGAAGTGGCCTGTGCAAAGTATTTCACAATGATGTTGGAAGGGACAGCCCGTACTTGGTTGAAAAACCTACCAGCCAACTCCATCGAGTCATGGGATCAGTTGAAGGCCCGGTTTATAGCCAATTTCAAATACACATGCAAACAACCTATGTCCATTGTGGATCTGGATGCCTGTGTTCAAGGGGAGAACGAGTCAACAACTCATTGGGTGCACCGGGTTTCAGAAGTTTTGCATTCGTCAGACCAGATCAATGTTGGCCAAGCAATCATAACGCTGGAGCGTAATTGCCGGTTTAAGTCACTAAAGATGAAGTTGGGACGGCTCAAGCGCCACTGCAATGACATGGGAACACTTATGGTAGCCTTGGTCAAATATGCCGATTCTGATAATACCAAGGATCTCGATTCTGATGAGGAGAAACCGGAGAAGGGAAAGAAGAATGGTGGTGCAAAAGGATAGCATCACAACCAAGGAGGCCATGGGAATAATGGTAAGCGCAAAGCAGATAGTCAGATCTTGTGGCTAACACCAATATGCAGCGTCGTAAAGGTAAACCGCCCCAGCGCGGTGGAGGGATGAATCTAGAGCGTCTGTTAAACCAGCCCTGCCCAAAGCATGGGACCAAGGAGGCCCCTGCCACACATCTTTGGAAAGATTGTTATATTATGAAGGAGTTCAAAAACTCTGATCTCTTCCGGTTCAGGTCCAGGTTTTCATGGTGGTGGCGGTTGAAACTCTGGATTTCAGAATAATCAGGGCAACTAGAACAACCAAGGTGGTAATAGCCAACAGAATAATCAAGGGAATCAACAGCAGTCAGGTTATCAAAGTCACCCCAAGCAGTTGAATGGTGGGCAGTATCATGTGTTCACTACTAGCCTGTGCAAGTGCGATCAGAAGCTTCACAAGAGGGCAGTTAATGCTGTTGAACCGGCAGTGCCACGTTATTTGCGGTGGTCCGAGCATCCCATTGTGTGGAGCAGAGAGGATCATCCGCCCCGGGTTGACAATCCGGGTCATTTAGCTTTGGTGGTTGCACCTCAGGTGGGAGGTTATAAGTTTACCAAAGTTCTGATGGATGGAGGGAGCAGTATCAACATCCTGAACTATGAGACTTTTTGTCGCATGGGGTTGACAGACAAGAGTCTTAAACCGTCAAAAACTGTTTTTCATGGTGTAGTACCAGGTAATTCGGCATATCCTGTTGGCAAGATCGCTTTGGAGGTTGTGTCTGGAGATGAACATGATTCCAGGTCTGAAACATTGACCTTTGAAGTGGTGAAAATCCAGAGCCCATATTACGCACTGTTTGGACGGCCGGCTTACGCAAAGTTCATGGCGAGACCCTGCTATATCTATTTACAGATCAAAATGCCGGGTCATAAGGGGACTATCATAGTATACGGAAGTCGAAAGATCGCTTTGGATTGTGAGGAAGGTGATGCGGCCTATGCTGAGTCAGTTTGTGCTACAGAGGAGCTGAAGTTTTATAAAGACAATGTTGATCCGGCAGACATGACCTCTCTGAAGAAGCCCACCACTGAGCATGACCCGACCCTAAAGTTCAAACCGGCTGATGAGACTAAACTTGTTGACTTTGTTCCTGGCGATTCATCCAAACAGTTTAGCATCAACACCAATCTAGATCCGAAATAGGAAAGCACGCTCATCCAGTTCATCCGTGAGAACCGGGACATTTTTGCATGGAAGCCTTCTGACATGCCAGGTGTACCGAGGGAACTCGCTAAGCACACTCTCAATATTGATCCCAAGTTTAAACCGGTCAAGCAATTTCTTCGCCGCTTTAACGAGGAAAGACGCAAGGCCATTGGTGAAGAGGTAGCCCGGCTGTTGGCTGCTGGGTTTATGGTTGAAGTATTTCACCCCGAGTGGTTGGCTAATCCGGTGCTCGTTCTTAAGAAAAACGGCACTTGGCGTATGTGTGTGGACTACACAGATTTGAACAAGGCTTGTCCAGCAGATCCTTTTGCTCTCCCGCGTATTGATCAGATTATTGATGCAACGGCGGGTTGTGAGCGCCTAAGTTTCTTGGATGCTTATTCAGGTTATCATCAGATTAAAATGGCAGTTAAGGACCAGGAGAAGACATCCTTCATCACTCCCTTTGGAGCCTTTTGCTATGTTTCTATGCCCTTTGGGCTCAAAAGTGCCCAGGCAACTTATCAACGTTGTGTGCAAAATTGTCTTCACACGCAGATTGGGCGTAATGTTCATGCCTATGTTGATGACAATGTGGTAAAATCCAGGAAGACGGAAACCTTGATAGATGACCTCAAGGAGACGTTTGACAATCTTCGGGTTTACAAAATGATGCTCAATCCGGACAAATGCGTTTTTGGTGTTCCGATAGGCAAGCTCTTGGGCTTTCTTGTGTCCAACAAAGGTATTGAGGCCAATCCGAAAAAGATCAAAGCGATCACATCCTTGGCTAAACCGAAATGCATCAATTATGTTCAGCGTCTGGCGGGTTGAATTGTAGCCCTCAGCCGGTTTATCAGCCATTTGGGAGAGAAGGCGATTCCTTTATATCAGATGTTGAAGAAGACAGATGATTTGGTTTGGAGTGACCCAACTAATGCGGCATTTGAGGATTTGAAGCGGCATCTGGCTGAACCGCCGGTCCTTGCTGCTCTGGTTGATAAAGAGCCCTTGTTATTGTACGTGGTTGCCAATGCCCGTGCGGTCAGTGTGGCAATTGTGGTTGAGCGTAAGGAGGCTAGGAAGGAATATCCGGTTCAACGGCCAGTTTACTATATCAGCGAAGTGCTGATCGAGTCAAAACAACAATGTCCGCATTGGCAGAAGCTGGTGTATGGAGTTTTTATGGCAAGTCGGAAGCTCAAGCAATACTTTCAAGGCCATCCCATCACAGTGGTTAGTTTTGCTCCTTTGGGCGATATAATTCAGAACAGGGAAGCCACTGGCCGGGTTGCAATGTGGGCAATTGAGCTTGATCCACATGGATTGAAGTATATGCCTCGAACGGCCATCAAATCTCAGGCGCTTGTTGACTTCATCAATGATTGGACCGAGTTACAGGCACCAGAGGACAAACCGGACAATACATACTGGACTATTCACTTTGATGGGTCCAGGCAATTGGAAGGCTCGGGGGCTGGAGTTGTCCTTACTTCCCCTCGAGGTGATAAAATTTGTTATGTTCTCCGCTTAATGTTTTCTTGTACTAACAATGCAGCTGAGTACGAGGCCTTACTCCATGATCTCTGCGTGGCTAAGGAAATGAACTTAAGCCGGGTTCGCTGTTTTGGTGATTCTGATCTGGTGGCTCAGCAAGTTTCTGGTACTTGGGATTCTATGGATCCACTCATGGTGGCTTATAGACGTGAGGTGGATACTGTGGCAGGTCACTTTAAGGGTTATCAGGTTGAGCACATTGACCGGCGCAAAAACGAAGCAACAGATGCTTTAAGCCGGCTGGGATCTCAGCGTAAACCGGTACCACCCAATACCTTTTTAGATATCTTGCATAACCTGTCTGTTAAGTTGCCTACAGAGGAGGATTTAGCCATTCCTGATCCAGAGGCCCAATTGGTAGCCGCTTTACATATTACTCCAGATTGGATGGTTCCATATTTGGCGTATATGAAACGGGGCGAGTTACGAGATGATGAGGTCTTTGCCAGACAGATAATCCGACGGTCCAAGTCCATGGTTATTCACAATGGCGAGTTACACCGTTGCAGTGTTTCAGGCGTATTCCAACGTTGTGTTTCTCCTAAAGAAGGACAAGAGATTCTACGTGAAATCCATGAAGGGGATTGTGGTCACCATGCCGGTTCAAAATCCCTGGTGGCTAAAGCTTTTCGTCATGGGTTCTATTGGTTGACAGCTCATGCTGATGCTGAGGATCTAGTAAAGCGGTGTGACGCTTGTCAGAAGTTTTCGTCAAGCTCATGTTCCGGCTCAAGAGCTACGGATGATTCCTATCACTTGGTCGTTTGCCACTTGGGGGCTTGATATGGTGGGACCTTTTAAGCGCTCCAAGGATAAGAAGATCCACGCGTTGGTGGCGGTTGACAAGTTCACTAAATGGGTTGAAGTGGAGCCCGTCAGCAAGTGTGATCCAGCCACGGCGGTTCAATTTCTCACAAAGATCATTTTCCGTTTTGGCTTTCCACACAGCATCATCACAGATAATGGCACGAACCTTTCTAAAGGCGAGATGGAGGAGTTTTGTCAATGAGAGCGCATCCGACTTGATGTAGCGTCCGTGGCTCATCCCCAGTCCAATGGTCAAGCTGAGAGGGCGAATCAAGAAATCTTGAAGGGTATCAAGCCCCGGCTTATGGTTCCTTTGAAGCGGACGCCGGGTTGTTGGGTGGAAGAATTACCATCTGTGTTATGGAGTATAAACACCACCCCGAACCGTTCTATGGGTTATACACCTTTCTTCATGGTTTACGCGGCTGAGGCCGTCCTCCCAAGTGATATTCGTCATGACTCGCCCCGGGTTGCCAATTATGTTGAAGTGGACAATGAGCAAGCACGCCAAGAGGCGCTGGACCTGTTAGATGAGAAACGGGACATGGCTTTTGCTCGATCGGCGGTTTATCAACAAGACCTGCGGTGTTATCACAGCCGCCGGGTTAAGACAAGAACCTTTCAAGAAGGCGACTTAGTGATCCGGCTCATCCAGGATCAGACTGATATGCACAAGTTATCCCCACCTTGGGAAGGACCCTTTGTGGTCAGCAAAAATCTGCACAACGGATCATACTACCTCATTGACGTTTGAGAAGACTCACGCAGTTCCGAGGAGGAGACCCGGCGGTTGTGGAACATAGCTCTCCTTCAGCCTTACTACACTTGAAGCCATAGGCTTTTCTTATGTACATATTTCAACAATGTATATATTATGATCAATATAATAAACCGGCATCCTTGCTATAAGCAGGGTCTCTGCCATTTTTCTTCAAATATCTTTGTTTACATGGGGGCTTCAGCTGACAAAGCAAAGTACTACCAGTTAAACTGGCTATCATGCCACAAAACAGCTTGGGAGCTTCACACCCAAGGGGCCAAAGAGAGTCTGGATGCTGTGCACAGCTCAAACATAGGCACCCATTGAGCACAGCTCACAAAGTTACTTGGGGGCTCTTTGTGCACTGCAACAAAGAGTTTGAAAGGACCCTTGTAATATGCTATCAAGCACGGCTTGGAAGCCTGGTGTATGCACCTAAAACCCTGGGTTAACCTGCCTTCATCAAGTAAGACACTCCTATCCAGGTAATCCTGGCATGACCCGCCGAATGTTTGACAAGTCAATCTTTTACAGACCCTGAACTTGTCAAAGTTAAAATGACGATTGGTTAGTTGGAGGCCCATCTTAAAAGGATTTGCAAAATGGTTTAACTCAGCGGCCTGGCAGCCCATGAAAAGCCTCGAATTTGGGCCTGGCAGCCCTTGAAAAGCCTCGACTACATGGTTTTTGTTTGCTTTTTGCCAAGTTTTTGCTCTTTGGTAATATCATATTAGCCCGGTGTTTGTTAACCCGGCTTGGCTTTCAACTACAAGTTGTCAGATCATATTCATGTTAACCTGGTGTTTGTTAACCCGGCTTGACTTTCAACTATAAATTGTCAGACCATTTCTTATCAAACCGGTGTTTTTATAACCCGGAATGGCTTTGATTACATATTATTACCAGCATAATCATATGGTGTTATTCACAACACGATATGGTTTAATTGTATACACCAGCACTGCATGGTGGGAGTTGTCAATGCTTCAGATTTGGGTTTTTCACCCTTACTACAAATACAAGTTGGTAAACCAACTAAGTGATTTAATATCATAGGTATGATTTATTTCATATTTTTGATTCAGCTTTGGTCATTAACCAGGCTTTGTATGGGGCATTGTGACCCGTCCGGCGGTAAACCGCTCGGACAATTTTTTTATGCAGACAACAGGATTGCATGAAAATATATAATCAAGCATAGCACATATCATGGCAGATCAAACAATGTTATGTATCAGTGCTGCAGATCAAAGTACTTGCACTAGCCTATTACAAGGCGCTTTGAGGCCCAAAATGCTGATTGTTCTTACACAAAACAAAGTTTGTCGAAGTAACCCGATTGCCGGATTAAGACTCATTGCCAGGACGACGTGAAGTTGATGGATCTTCAGGCGCCGTTTCAACCTCACACCAGTGGCTGGAAGTCAATGGTGGTCCAGTCAATCCGGGTTAGAGCCTGAAATACAGCTTCTTCACCTATCAGATTGGACAGTTCAACATCAGGGGCGTAAGTGTGCTTACGGATTGGCGGGATAAGGTTTTGCGCTTCTGTCACAGTTGTGTCAACCCACTGGTTCGTTTAATCGTAAAAGGACCCATTAACAGTAAAGTTAGCCTCTTCAGCCAGTTGACTCGACAGTGGACGCATCTCCTTTGTCAGGGCTTTGAGGGTTTCGTTGTCAAATCCTGACCCGTCTGCTTGTTCATCCAGAAATCCCTTGGCGATATCAACTGGATCCAAGTCAGATATCCATGCTTTGGCCCGAGTCAGTGCCAGTAAAGCGCCAGCCCTGGCAGCAGATCGCTTCACCTCTTCTATCTGCACCGGCGTCATGGATAATCTTACTAGTGTGTCCTTGATTAATGTTGGTGCCGATTTGTTGTATGAGACTGCACAGTTAACCCATTGGGCACCGGTGTATAATTGCTCAATCAAAGTGTACGCTGCCTTCAACTTCATCCGCATATCTGTGCCCAGCTGAGCAATGCGATTACCTGCAATGGTTTAAGAATTCAATGTTAAACCGGCAGAGTTCAAGATATTGTCGAAAGGGCTATGACAAAGTACTTACCAAATATTGCAGAAGTCATAGCATCCACTTGATGTTTTAGCCCTATCAGCTCTTCCACCACCGGCTTAAGAGTTGCTTCAGCATCTTCAGCCCGCTTCAACAAAGCCGCCTTCTTAGTTTCCCAGTTGGTGTGTTCATTTTTGAAACCATCCTTCAATTGCTCCATGGTTGTCAAAACACCCTTTAGCTCCTCTTTGGCTTTAGAGGTATCTTCTTGCTGGGACTTGATGTTTTCTTGAAGATCGGCGATTTGAGATTCTTTGATATTTTTATCGGTCTACAAAAGTCAGAAGATGAAGTTGTTAAAGTCCCAAGCACATAACAAGTTATGCACTCGGCACTTGGGGGCTAATGTGGATTGCTTTTTAAAGTGAGTATTTTCAAGTCCCAAGGCTCAATCCAGGTATTAAGCTTGGCACTTGGGGGATAATGCACAATTGATCAGTTATAAGTAAAGGCAATTAACAAGGACAGACAGTCCTGGTTTGTCTTCAAGAGACAAACCGGCCCATGGGGGCTACTTAGTTGAAGTGTTCTTTATATTGAAGTCCCGGGTTATCTTCAAGAGATAACCCGGCCCTTGGGGGCTACAATGGAAGAGATATGCAGAGTAAAGTAAATTTCAAAGCGTTCTTGAAGATTACCTCATAACGTTCCTTCATCAGGTTCACCAAACCGACTTCAAAGTCATGGCTGGTGTAAAGGCGGTTAATTCGGAATGAAGTTCCTCGGCACTAAGGTTGATGAAGTTGGATAAATCAGTCTTCCCTTTCCCCTTGCCCATAGCAGTGAATTCCTCCTTGGCAGTATGTTTTGACAAGACAACCGGATTACCAGTGCTAGTGTGACCCGTACCAGTAATAATGACATCATCATCATCACCCTTTGGTGGACTTGGCAGATTGACAGTATCCCTGGCTGGACTTGGCGGATTAGCAGCTGGGCTCGGCGGATCAGCAGCCGGGCTCGAAGGAGTAGCATGAGGGCTTGATGGATCAATATGAGTGGCCGGGTCAGCTTCCAGTGGATTAGCTTCAGTGTTCTCACCTTGTGGGGTGGAATCATCCATAACATCAGTATTTCTACCGGTACCTTCAGGGGCCCTCTCCGGTTCAACTTCACCAATAGGGGCACTGGTTTTAGCCTTCTTGCTCAGACGGGCTTTGACACTGCGATATCAAAACAAAAATTAGCATGGTAAACCGAACTATGAAGGAAAAAGATGAAGGGAAGTATACTTACCCAGGGATGGTTTTAAGGGGACCAGCTGAGTGGTTGATGAACTGCCAGACGAATTGGAAGACACCTGGTAATTCGGATCAGACGGATTGAGTGGGTATCGGAAGAAACCCTTCAAAGGATAAAGTTTTTCAGGAGAACAAGTAACCTCTGGACGACGCTTCCGGGTTGGTGTATCCGGTAAATCGGAAGAGGTGACTTGCTGGCCATTGTGCCGGGTTGTGCGACGTCCTTCAGGTTGCTGTGTCTTCAAATAAAATTTTGGATCCAAATAAGCAAGAGGGTGAGAGTATTTTACTTTCCGAACTGCACGGCAAAATCTTTGAACCGACACAAGATCTGAATCGGAGGAAAGAGAGGTTACCTCTACATGGTCCGCACGGCTGGCCTCCGCATCATCCTAGGAATAATCATTGTCAATAAGGTGTGTGAAAAAGGAACCAAGGGAGTCAAGTTCTACCTCTTGATCCAATTCGTCAATATCTTCTGGCGGATCAGAAGACTCGGCAGTTTTCTTCTTGGCTGCTCTCTTTGTGACCTTGCTTTTCACACGAGAGCCCTAACCAGTTTATCTTAAGTTTTCCGCTTCCAGAAGGAACTATTAGCCTATGAAATTAAAACAAAGGAGTATTAGCACATTGTTAAAGCGGAGGCGGATCAGTAAGCATCAAGTTAAACTTTACCGCTGGCAGTTTGTTGGAGGCGTAAAAAGTTGGCAACCCGGTTTGGCTGCATGCGGCGATCGATTCGTCAAGCATCTTCTTCACAAATTCAGTAACTTCATCGTCCGTCATTACCATTTCATGATATCGTTGAGGATCCTTGACGTTGCCAGTATATTCATGCATTAATCTGGGGCGGCGACTTAAAGGCAGAATACCCCAAGAAACCCAGCATCGGACGAGATCAATACCGGTCAAACCATTGGCTAGGAGAGCCCGGAGCTTGGCGAGTTGAGGTGCATAAGTTTGCC
Organism: Triticum dicoccoides; assembly: GCF_002162155.2. Lineage (NCBI taxonomy): Eukaryota > Viridiplantae > Streptophyta > Magnoliopsida > Poales > Poaceae > Triticum > Triticum dicoccoides. The sequence continues at coordinate 603,405,618 of NC_041389.1, forward strand.
ATACTTTGGCAGTTAATCGTTGAGGTAACGGGTGGCCATTGCTAAGCCGGTGAGGGCGGTAACCCGACAAAGGATTTTCTCCAGCAGGGGCAGTATTTTGACAATAAAACCATGTTTGGTTCCAATCTTTGGGATGGCTATGGTGTTTTGCATGAGGGAAATCAACTTCTTTTCTCTTCTGGATTGATACCCCACCAAGTTCCGTGTTGGGACCGTCAGAGAACTCAGTGCAGTGGTTTAAATGAAAAAAATCCCGAAAAAGCTCCACAGATGGTTCTTCTTGAAGGTAAACTTCACAGAACACTTGAAAATTGCATATGTTGGACAGAGAGTTCGGCCCAATATCCTGTGGATGGAGTTGAAAGCTTGCAAGGACATCCTGGAATTTTTTTGATCCGGGAGGGTTGAATCCCCGGTCTAAGTGTTGCATAAATATAATCACCTCTCCATCTTGAGGCTCAGGAGGGCACTCAGGGCCAGGGACTCGCCAATGAAGGACCCTTTTTGGGCTAAAGCGCCAGTGGTAACATATCCATTGATTTGCGTTTCCGTGATCCGGGATGGAACCCAGTTGAAAGCGGAGAATTGTTTGGTCATCTTGGAAAGCAAACTGTAAAGGTAAAACGAAGGCTGGTTTATGATTGGCGGTTCATGTGCACTAATCGGTATTAAACCGGGGAATTTGGCCAAGGCATATATGTGAGTTAAACCGGAAATTACTATTCAAGTCAAGATGGTGGTTTAAGTGAGGGCTAATGGTATATGGCGGATTATCAACTATTTAAGGTTAAACCGCCCTTAACTAGAAGAGGCAGAGCTGAAAATTTGCTAAGTGTTGCAGAAACAGGTTCACAAAATAACAGTGTAGTCTTGGATCTACCGTGCTTCAGTAAAGAAAAATTTCTGCGACCTACAATGGCGTTAAGCAGAACAGAGAAAGTCTAGAGTGGATTTTTTCAGAAAGAACAAGATGCTACAGTATGGCAGAGTAAAACTATGGATCTAGCCGCAAAAGGAAGCTATCAAACTTAGCTAAGTTCAGTAAAAAGGCCAAGAGAAAGGCAGAGAAGTACTGACAAACATAGATGAACACAGTTGAACGCAGATGAACAGGACGCCCTAATGGAGATCTAGGGTTAAGGGAAGAAAACTCACCAGGTTCTCAGGAGCAATGGAGGAGAGTGCGGATCTCTGGAGCGTTTCAGGTTGATGCAGCGGCCTGGTCGATGCAGAGTTGCAGGTCGACGGCGGCGGCGGCGCTTGAGTTCGTCGGGTCACGAGGAGGAAGACAAGGCGAAGAGGAAAGGGGAGAGAATGGAAATACCCTCGGCTTTATTTATAAGGAGAAAGGGATAAGTGGCAGGCGTGAGAATCGAGGAGCCTGAAGCGGCAAAAGTGGGCGCGGCTGTCGCCTCGATCTTCGGGATACCATTAGTGAAGGGAATCTTTTTAATCTTTTTATACGGAGATGACGTCATGATGATCCATTGATGTGTCCAGAGGATGACATCACGTCGGTTTAACAAAGTCTACAGGAGAAGACATCATGGCGGTTTACGAGAATATAAGGAGATGTTCACATAATTTCTTTAAGTATTGAAGATTGACATGAACAGGTTCAAATCAATCTGGGGCCTAATGTTGGGGATATAACTACTGAGTGTAAACCGCCCACGAGGGGTCGGTTCACCTTCAACTATATTGAAGCCCACGAAGACCCAGAATATGGCGCTTTACTAATGAAGCTTAGAGGCCCGGAGCCCAAAGGCGGATTAGGGCCCATAGTGGTAAACCGCCATGGTTATGTAACTTGTATTGTAAGTTAGGGAAGGGGAGACCGAGCCGGACACTTGTATGATCCGGCCTCGGGACTCTGTAGACCGGTCGGGCGTCAACCCATGTATATAAAGGGACGACCCGGCGGCGGTTCAAGGGCAAGAAACAACAACTCGAGACCCAGGCAAAGCATATTTGCTCCCTGGTCATCGAAACCCAATCAATTCCATCACAACTAGACGTAGGCTTTTACCTTCATCGAAGGGGCTGAACTAGTATAAAACTTTCGTGTCCCTTGTCCGGTTGAACCCCTTCAAGCTAACCCGACGCGATGGCTCCACGACTAAGTCCTTTCATGAGGACATCTGACGTGTTAATTCCACGACAGAAACCCCATATCTAACGGAGTCCAAATGGGATAAAAACGAATGGAAATTATTTTTGGAATATTTATGTTTTTTGGGAAGAAAAATCAACGCGAGACGGTACCCGAGGGGGCCACGAGGCAGGGGGCGCTCCGCAGGGGGGCAGGCGCGCCCTTACCCTTGTGGGCACCCCATAAGGTGGTTGATGCTCTTCTTTTGCCGCAAGAAAGCTAATTTTCGGAGAAAAATCTAGGCAAAGGTTTCAATCCAATCGGAGTTACGGATCTCCGGATATATAAGAAACGGTGAAAGGTCAGAATCCAGAAGACGCAGAAACAGAGAGAGACAGAGAGACAAATCCAATCTCGGAGGGGCTCTCTCCCCTTCCATGCCATGGGAGCCATGGACCAGAGAGGAAACCCTTCTCCCATCTAGGGAGAAGGTCAAGGAATAATAAGAAGAAGGAGGGCTCTCTCCCCCTTGCTTCTGGTGGCGCCGGAGCGCTGCCGGGGGCCATCATCATCACCGCGATCTACACCAACACCTCCATCATGTTCACCAACATCTCCATCACCTTCCCCCATCTATATTCAGCGGTCCACTCTCCCGCAACCCGCTGTACCCTCTACTTGAACATGGTGCTTTATGCTTCATATTATTATCCAATGATGTGTTGCCATCCTATGATGTCTGAGTAGATTTTCGTTGTCCTATCGGTGATTGATGAATTGCTATGATTGGTTTAATTTGCTTGTGGTTATGTTGCTGTCCTATTGGGCCCTCTGTGTTACGCAAGCGTGAGGGATTCCCGCTGTAGGGTGTTGCAATACGTTCATGATACACTTATAGTGGGTTGCCTGAGTGACAGAAGCATAAACCCGAGTAAGGTTGTTGTGGCGTATGGGATAAAGGGGACTTGATGGTTTAATGCTATGGTTGAGTTTTACCTTAATGACCTTTAGTAGTTGCTGATGCTTTCTAGAGTTCCAATCATAAGTGCATATGATCCAAGAAGAGAAAGTATGTTAGCTTATGCCTCTCCCACATAAAACTTGCTATCGGTCTAGTAAAGTAGTCAATTGCTTAGGGACAATTTCACAACTCCTACCACCACTTTTCCACACTCGCTATATTTACTTTATTACTTCTTTATCTAAACAGCCCCTACTTTTTATTTACGTGCTCTTTATTAATTATCTTGCAATTCTATCCAACAACACCTACAAAGTACTTCTAGTTTCATACTTGTTCTAGGTAAAGCGAACGTCAAGCATGCGTAGAGTTGTATCAGTGGTCGATAGAACTTAAGGGAATATTTGTTCTACCTTTAGCTCCTCGTTGGGTTCGACACTCTTACTTATCGAAAGAGGCTACAATTGATCCCCTATACTTGTGGGTTATCACCTTTGATCATGTAGAGTACGGTGCACGGGGTTTTGTCAGCCTTCGAAGGCATGTCTGCCGCGTGAAACATCCAAAAGGCAACAAAAATGGAATATTTTAGATAAATGTTGGTGCGGCGTGTAATTATCGTGAGGGCGTCGAGCTCAGCCAAAGACAAAGGCCCACCTAGCACGCTAGGGACAGGGAATGGGTTACTATGAGCGGGTGTGGGACCAGGCGCGGTTACGAGAGCAGGTGATGATGCGTTTGTGATGTTCACCGAGTTGCTCCCGACGAAGCTGGGCATGGGAAAATCATGTGCCATCTTGTGTGGACTTTCCTTCGTCCAGTTGATGACAGTCGGGATCAAGTTAGTAGCGAAATCATTTCTGTAGGCAGCTAAAGCTGCTGCGACTGTGTGCTGGACCTACTCCTTTTTCTCCTGAGCTGCTTTTTTCTCGTCTTCAGCTACTTTTTTCTCGAATGCACGCTTCACCTTCTCGTTGATGTCCGCCTGACTGAACTTATTTTTTCTGCTTCTTGGCCTTCGGACCCTCGTTGTAATAGAAGTTCCATGTGGCGCCGTCTCCTACGTCATGCACATGTCCATATTGCAGCCACTAGTCCAAAGGGAGTCCTTCAGTTCGTTCAAGGCCCTGTTGAGAGGGGTGTTCGACTTGGGCCTCATCGATGAAGAATTGCTTTCGGTTGCAAGCCTGTGTTTCTTCTCCTGCAAAAGGAATATGAACCGTTTATGAATGTGTAGTCGACTTGATCAGAAGTTAAATGTAAGGTGGTAAAAGAATAATTACCAGTATTCTAATTAATTTCCTCGTGATCGGGTCTGCATAAAAACCTTCTTTTCTTTGTCCCACTTGTACCAAGCACTGATGAAGTCATCCTCCAACGGGGCGGTGAACTATGCGAAGGGGTTTGGGATCCCCACAACTTCACATTTCGCATCCTCTTTATCTCATATGGGCCTTTTGCAAAGGTAGCCACGACTTCCAAGGCATTGGTTCGCTGTGTTCCTTTACTAAAGCTCCTTGTATTTCTTAGACTTAGCCTTGGCTTCGTCGGTAGTGCAAGTGTCCTTGAATTTTTTGAACTCATCTTCTGTAAGTATCGGATTATCCTCGAAAATCTTGGACAGGGGTTCATTAGCCTGAATAGCTCGTTTCACCCTCCCTTTACAGGAGGCCAAATCATTGTTGAACATGCCCATGGCATGGTTGTTAATCTTTTTCATGGCAGGATCATCCCACGACTCTTTTATCTCTTCATCCCGCCCGGGGAACAAGAATCTCTTGTGCAGCTTCGTAAGGAGCAAGTGCTCCATACTTGGCTTACTCCTTAAGTCATTGTAATTGATGCTCGCACAGTCCCGTAGGATGCATCCTAGTTGGTTCCCATAGCACTTGCGAGCTTCAATCGGCTCTAATGGCTCAAATTTTCCAGGGTGTATCTCTGTGACCAGCATTTTTTCGATGCCGAGTTTGTTAGGTTTTTGTGTCCTCTTCTGCTTCTGTTTCTTCTTTTCATTAGCGGCTTCGGTGCCAGTACCTTCCGTGCCAATCTTTGTGCCACCATTGGTGTCGATGTCGGCATCCACAAGTGGGACACGTCAAGACAATGAGAACGAGGATGTACCACAAGATGAATCTCGATGACCTCCTGCACCTCCATGGAGAACATCAACGCCAACGACAATGAATAGAGATAAGAGGAAGAACAAGAAAATGAAGAGGATATTCCACGCCGAGCCAAACAAAAGCTATCACGAGTTCGAGCAAGAGTTTCAAGAGATCATCCCGTTGAACAAATCTTTGATGACATTCATGCCGAGAGAATTACTCGCTCAAAATCTCGTTTAGCTAACTTTTGTGAACATTACTCATTCATTTCTAGCATTGAACCTATGAAGGTCAAAGAAGCATTAGAAGATCCGGATTGGATAAATGCCATGCATGAAGAGCTACTCAACTTCGAGAGGAACCAAGTGTGGACATTGGTTGAGAAGCCAGATGAGAAGCACAATGTCATTGGAACCAAATGGGTGTTTCAGAACAAGCAAGATGAAGATGGACAAGTTGTACGCAAAGGCTCGTCTCGTCGCTCAAGGCTACACTCAAGTCGAAGGTATGGACTATGGTGAGACTTATGCCCCTGTTGCTAGACTTGGGTCCATTCGCATCTTACTTGCTTATGCCAATCATCATGACATTACCTTATATCAAATGGACATAAAAAGTGCTTTTCTTAATGGAGAAATTGAGGAGGAAGTTTATGTTAAACAACCTCCCGGCTTTGTTTATCCTACTCCCTCCGTCTAGGTGAGTAAGTCATCTTATGTTGTGCACCATGCCAAGGAGGAGGATAAAATGAGAGAACTTAATGTTTATTTGCTAACTAATAGCATTGCATGCAATGAACTAACCACTGCATGTTGTGTTTGGTAGTCTCAAGTCATTAAAAGCATGCGCACTCCACATCTCCTATTGGTTGATATGTCAAGAAACAAGAAACGAGGTAAAAGTTAATGCACCGTGCCTAAGTGTTTTGGGATTATGTGGTTTTCGTAAGATGACTTACACACCTAGACAGAGGGAGTAAGAAACCCGACCATGTTTACAAACTTCACAAAGCTCTTTATGGTCTTAAGAAGGCTCCTAGAGCTTGGTATAAATGCTTGACCAAGTTTCTTCTTGATAAAGGGTTTGGAATAGGTAAAATTGATTCTACCCTCTTTACTAAAAGGGTTAATGGAGAATTATTTGTGTGCCAAATTTATGTTGATAATATCATATTTGGATCAACTAACCCTTATTTTAGTGAGAAGTTTGGGAAGCTTATGCGGAGAAGTTTGAGATGTCTATGATGAGTGAACTCAAGTTCTTTCTTGGTTTGCAAATCAAGCAAACTAAGGAGGGAACCTTTATCTCTCAAACAAAGTATACCAATGACTTATTCAAGAAGTTCAACATGCAAGAATGCAAAGGTATGAATACCCCCATGCCTACTAGTGGACATCTTAACTTGACAAAGGATGGCGAACCGGTTGACCAAAAGATTTACCGCTCTATGATTGGCTCCTTGTTATACCTATGTGCCTCCCGTCCCAATATCATGCTAAGTGTGTGCATGTGTGCACGATATCAAGTGGCCCCCAAAGAGTGTCATCTTAAGGTTGTGAAAAAGATAGTGAGATACTTAATTCATACACCAAATTTTGGCATTTGGTATCCTAAGAGGTCTTCTTTTAATCTTGTTGGCTACTCCGATTCGGACTATGCCGGTGACAAGGTTGATAGAAAGTCCACTTCGGGTACTTGCCAATTTCTTGGTAGATCTCTTGTGTATTGGTCCTCAAAGAAACAAAACTCGGTATCCGGATCCACCGCCGAAGTGGAATATATTGCCGCTGGTTCATGTTGTGCTCAATTACTTTGGATGACCCAAACTCTTAAAGATTATGGGAGATATGTGAAACATGTTCCATTGCTTTGCGACAATGAGAGTGCTATTAAGTTTGCTCATAATCCCGTGCAACTTTCTCAAACTAAACATATTGAAGTTCGCCATCATTTCATTCGAGATCATGTTGCTAAGGGAGATATCAAACTTAAGCATGTTCGCACCGATAAGCAATTGGCGGATATATTCACCAAACCACTTGATTAGAAAGTGTTTTGCAGGTTGAGAGGTGAATTGAACATCATTGATGCCTCAAATTTGGAGTAGAGACTCCTTGTGGATGCATACAAGGCATGAGCCTTACTATAACTAATCCTTGACCTTTCTCTTATGATGATGATCATATGTCTTGGATATTCTTGTACTCTTGCATGCTATCTAACCCTTGTAGGTACTTGGATAAACCCAACTCTAAGAGATAGCAACTCAATCACATTTGATACGTCCATTTTGCATCATGCTTTTATATTGATATTTATTGCATTATGGGCTGTTCTTACACATTATGTCACGAAACTTATGCCTATTCTCTCTTATTTTACAAGGTTTACATTAAGAGGGAGAATGCCGACAACTGGGATTCTGGGCTGGAAAAGGAGCAAATATTAGAGACCTATTCTGCACAACTCCAAAAGTCCTGAAACTCCACGAAAACCATTTTTGGAATTAATAAAAAATATTGGCAAAAGAACCAACATCACGGGGCCCACACCCTGTCCACGAGGGTAGGGGGCGCCCCCCTAGGGCACGTCCCCTGCCTCATGGGCCCCTTGGCAGCCTTCCAGTGACCATCTTCTGCTATATGAAGTCTTTTACCCTGAAAAAAATCATAAGCAAGCTTTCGAGACGAAACACCGCCGCCACGAGGCGGAACCTTGGCGGAACCAATCTAGGGCTCCGGCGGAGCTGTTCTGCCGGGGAAACATCCCTCCGGGAGGGGGAAATCATCATCATCGTCATCACCAACGATCCTCTCATTAGGAGGGGGGCAATCTCCATCAACATCTTCACCAGCACCATCTCCTCTCAAACCCTAGTTCATCTCTTGTATTCAATCTTTGTCCCAAAACCTCAGATTGGTACCTGTGGGTCACTAGTAGTGTTGATTACTCCTTGTAGTTGATGCTAATTGGTTTATTTGGTGGAAGATCATATGTTCATATCCTTAATGCATATTAATACTCCTTTGATTATGAACATGAATATGCTTTGTGAGTAGTTATGTTTGTTCCTGAGGACATGGGAGAAGTCTTGCTATTAGTAGTCATGTGAATTTGGTATTTGTTCGATATTTTGATGAGATGTATGTTGTCTCTCCTCTAGTGGCGTTATGTGAACATCGACTACATGACACTTCTACATTTTTTGGGCCGAGAGGAAGGCATTGGGAATTAATAAGTAGACGATGGGTTGCTAGAGTGACAGAAGCTTAAACCCTAGTTTATGCGTTGCTTCGTAAGGGGCTGATTTGGATCCACATGTTTCATGCTATGGTTAGGTTTACCTTAATACTTCTTTTGTAGTTGCGGATGCTTGCAATAGGGGTTAATCATAAGTGGGATGCTTGTCCAATAAAGGGCAGTACCCAAGCACCGGTCCACCCACATATCAAATTATCAAAGTAACAAACGCGAATCATATGAGAGTGATGAAAACTAGCTTGACGATAATTCCCATGTGTCCTCAGGAGCGCTTTCCTCTATATAAGAACTTGTCCAGGCTTGTCCTTTGCTACAAAAAGTATTGGGCCATCTTGCTACACTTTATTTACTCTTGTTACATGTTACCCATTACAAATTACCTGATCACAAAACTATCTGTTACTGATAATTCCAGTGCTTGCACAGAAAACCTTACTGAAAATCGCTTGTCATTTCCTTCTGCTCCTCGTTGGGTTCGACACTCTTACTTATCAAAAGGACTAAGATAGATCCCCTAAACTTGTGGATCATCAAGACTCATTTCTGGCGCTGTTGCCAGGGAGTGATGCACCTTTGGTAAGTGGAACTTGGTAAGGAAAGATTTATATAGTGTGCTGAAATTTACTGTCACTTGTTACTATGGAACATAATCCTTTGAGGGGCTTGTTCGGGGTATCTTCACCCCGACCAGTAGAGCAACGAGTTTCTCCTCAACCTACTGAACCTACTGAAAATGTTTACTTTGAAATTCCTTCGGATATGATAGAGAAACTGCTAGCTAATCCTTTTACAGGAGATGGAACATTGCATCCCGATTTGCACTTAATCTATGTGGATGAAGTTTGTGGATTATTTAAGCTTGCAGGTATGCCTGATGATGTTGTCAAGAAGAAGGTCTTCCCTTTATCTTTGAAGGGAGATGCATTGACATGGTTTAGGCTATGTGATGATATGGGATCATGGAATTACAAATGATCAAAATTGGAATTTCATCAGAAGTTTTATCTTATGCATCTTGTTCATCGTGATCGTAATTATATATATAATTTTTGGCCTCACGAAGGAGAAAGCATCGCTCAAGCTTGGGGGAGGCTTAAGTCAATGTTATATTCATGCCCCAATCATGAGCTTTCAAGAGAAATGATTATTCAAAAATTTTATGCTCGGCTTTCTCTCAACAATCGCTCCATGCTCGATACTTCTTGTACTAGGTCTTTTATGATAAAGACTATTGAATTCAAATGGGATTTATTAGAAAGAATTAAACGCAACTCTGAAGATTGGGATCCCGACGAAGGTAAGGAGTCAGGTATGACACCTAAGTTTGATTGTGTTAAATCTTGTATGGATACCTATGTCTTTCGTGAATTTAGGACTAAATATGGACTTGACTCTGAGATAGTAGCTTCCTTCTGTGAATCATTTGCTACTCATGTTGACCTCCCTAAGGAGAAGTGGTTTAAATATAATCCTCCCACTGAAGTAAAAGTAGTTGCACCTATTAAAGTTGAAGAAAAGACTATCACTTATAATGATCCAATTGTTCCTACTACTTATATTGAGAAGCCACCTTTCCCTGTTAGGATAAAAGATCATGCTAAAGCTTCAACTGTGGTTCGTAAGAGTAATACTAAAACACCTACACCACCCGATCAAATTAAAGTTGAACCTAGTATTGCTATGGTTAAAGATCTCTTGGCTGATAATATTGATGTGCATGTCATTTACTTCTATGATGAAGCTGCTAGAATTGCTAGACCTGATGCTAAAAATAAACAGAACTGTCGTAGGCATGCCTTTTATTTCTGTTAAAATAGGAGATCATTGTTATCATGGCTTATGTGATATGGGTGCTAGTGCTAGTGCAATACCTCATTCCTTATACAAAGAAATTATGCATGATATTGCACCTGTTGAGATAGAAGAAATAGATGATACAATTAAACTTGCCAATAGAGATACTATTTCACCAGTTGGGATTGTTAGAGATGTTGAAGTATTGTGTGGGAAAGTTAAATATCCTGCTAATTTTCTTGTTCTTAGCTCCCCACAAGATAGCTTTTGTCCCATTATATTTGGTAGACCCTTCTTGAATACTGTTAATGCTAAGATAGATTTCAAAAAAGATTTTGTTACTATTGGTTTGGTAGATATGTCTCGTGAGTTTAATTTTGCTAAGTTTTGTAGACAACCCCATGATAAAGAATTGCCTAGTAAGGATGAAATTATTGGTCTTGCTTCTATTGCCGTGCCTCCTAATGATCCCTTAGAACAATATCTGCTAGACGATTAAAATGATATGTTCATGAATGAAAGAAGGGAAATAGATGAAGTATTCATTAAATAGGGACCCATTTTGAAACACAACTTGCCTGTTGAAATCCTAGGGGATCCTCCTCCACCTAAGGGTGATCCCGTGTTTGAGCTTAAACCATTACCTGGTACTCTTAAATATGCTTATCTTGATGAAAAGAAGATATATCCTGTTATTATTAGTGCTAACCTTTCAGAGCAAGAAGAGGAGAGATTATTGAAAACTCTGAAGAAGCACCGTGCTGCTATTGGATATACTCTTGATGATCTTAAGGGCATTAGTCCCACTCTATGTCAACACAAAACAAAATTGGAAGATGACGCCAAACCAGTTATTGATCACCAACGACGGTTAAATCCTAAGATGAAAGAAGTGGTAAGAAAGAAAATACTAAAGCTCCTAGAGGCATGTATAATTTATCCCATTGCAGATAGTAAGTGGGTAAGTCATGTCCATTGTGTCCCTAAGAAGGGAGGTATGACTGTCGTTCCTAATGATAAAGATGAATTGATCCCACAAAGAATTGTTACGGGTTATAGGATGGTAATTTATTTCCACAAATTAAATAAAGCTACTAAAAAGGATCATTACCCTTTACCTTTTATTGATCAAATGCTAGAAATTATCCAAACATACACATTTTTTCTTCCTAGACGGTTACTCTGGTTTCTCTCAAATACCTGTATTAGCAAAGGATCAAGAAAAGACCACTTTTAGTTTCCCTTTCGGTACTTTTTCTTATAGACGTATGCCTTTTGGTTGATGTGATGCACCTGCTACCTTTCAAAGATGTATGATGGCTATATTCTCTGACTTTTGTGAAAAGATTCGTGAGGTTTTTATGGATGATTTCTCCATTTATGGATCTTCTTTTGATGATTGCTTGAGCAACCTTGATCGAGTGTTGCAGAGATGTGAAGGTACCAGTCTTGTCTTGAATTGGGAGAAGTGCCACTTTATGGTTAATGAAGGCATTGTCTTGGGGCATAAATTTTTTGAAAGAGGTATTGAAGTTGATAAAGCTAAAGTTGATGCTATTGAAAAGATGCCATGTCCCAAGGACATTAAAGGTATAAGAAGTTTCCTTGGTCATGTTGGTTTTTATAGGAGGTTCATTAAGGACTTATCTAAAATCTCTAGGCCTCTGACTAATCTATTACAAAAAGATATTCCTTTTGTCTTCGATGATGATTGTGTAGAAGCATTTGAAATACTTAAGAAAGCTTTGATTTCTACACCTGTTGTTTAGCCACCGGATTGGAATTTACCCTTTGAAATTATGCGTGATGCTAGTGATTATGCTGTAGGTGCTGTTCTAGGACAAAGAGTTGATAAGAAACTAAATGTTATTCAAGATGCTAGTAAAACTCTCGACAGTGCCCAGAGAAATTATGCTACTACTGAAAAAGAATTTTTAGCAGTTGTATTTGCTTATGATAAGTTCAGACCTTATATTGTTGATTCTAAAGTAACCATTCACACTGATCATGCTGCTATTAAATATCTTATGGAAAAGAAAGATGCTAAACCTAGACTTATTAGATGGGTTCTCTTGCTACAAGAATTTGATTTGCATATTATTGATAGAAAGGGAGCTGAGAACCCCATTGCAGACAACTTGTCTAGGTTAGAGAATGTTCTTGATAACCCACTACCTATTGATGATAGCTTTCCTGATGAACAATTAGCTATCATAAATGCTTCTTGCACTGCTCCATGGTATGCTGATTATGCTAATTACATTGTTGCTAAATTTGAACCACCTAGTTTCACATACCAGCAAAAGAAAAAGTTTTTCTATGATTTAAGACATTACTTCTGGGATGACCCACACCTTTATAAAGAAGGAGTAGATGGTGTTATTAGACGTTGTGTACCTGAGCATGAACAGGAACAGATCCTACGCAAGTGTCACTCCGAGGCATATGGAGGACACCACGCTAGAGATAGAACTGCACAGAAGGTATTGCAATCTGGTTTTATTGGCCTACTCTCTTCAAGGATGCCCATAAGTTTGTCTTGTCTTGTGATGAATGTCAAAGAATTGGTAATATTAGTAGACGTCAAGAAATGCCTATGAATTATTATCTTGTTACTTAACCATTTGATGTTTGGTGCTTTGATTATATGGGACCGTTTCCTTCCTCTAATGGGTATACACATATTTTAGTTGCTATTGATTACATTACTAAGTGGGTAGAAGCTATTCCAACTAGTAGTGCTGATCATAACACCTCTATTAAGATGCTTAAAGAAGTTATTTTTCCGAGGTTTGGAGTCCCTAGATACATAATGACTGATGGTGGTTCACATTTTATTCATGGTGCTTTCCGCAAAATGCTTGCTAAATATGATGTTAATCATAGAATTGCATCTCCATATCATCCACAGTCTAGTGGTCAAGTAGAATTGAGTAATAGAGAGCTTAAATTAATTCTGCAAAAGACTGTTAATAGATCTAGAAAGAATTGGTCCAAGAAACTTGATGATGCATTATGGGCTTATAGAACTGCATATAAAAATCCTATGGGTATGTCTCCATATAAAATGGTTTATGGAAAAGCATGTCACTTACCTCTGGAACTAGAACATAAGGCATATTGGGCTATTAAAGAGCTCAATTATGATTTCAAACTTGCCGGTGAGAAGAGGTTATTTGACATTAGCTCACTTGATGAATGGAGAACCCAAGCCTACGAAAATGCCAAGCTGTTCAAAGAAAAAGTTAAAAGATGGCATGACAAAAGGATACAAAAGCATAGTTCAATGTGGGTGATTATGTGTTGCTCTTCAACTCTCGTTTAAGATTTTTTGCAGGAAAACTTCTCTCTATATGGGAAGGCCCTTACGTTATCGAGGAGGTCTATCGTTCTGGTGCCATAAAAATCAACAACTTCAAAGGCACAAATCCGAAGGTGGTGAACGGTCAAAGGTTCAAACATTATATCTCAGGTAACCCCATAAATATTGAAACTAATGTTATTGAAACCGTAACCCCGGAGGAATACATAAGCGACACTTTCTAGAACGTTTAAGACTCCGAAAAGGAATAGGTATGTGGTACGGTAAGTAAACCAACTCCAAAATAGTTCCAATAGCAATTTTTCTCCGTTTTGGAATATTTAAGAAAATAGGAAAATAAGTAGTCCGGGAACACGAGGCGTCCACGAGGGTGGAGGGCGCGCCCCCTGCCTCGTGGCCACCTCGTGTGCTCTCCGGACTCCATTTTCTTTCACGATACTTCTTTTGGTCGGTTAAAATTCATTATATAATCTCCCGAAGGTTTTGACCACCGTATCATGCAAATATCCTCTGTCTTTGTTTCGAGCTGTTTTCTGTCAGATTTGTCAAGGCCAGGCATCATGTCGTCAGCCTCCTCCAACAATGAAGGTGGAGCTGAAGAGACAAGAACCAGGCGAGATCAACAAGGAGGATAGGATCAAGAAGATTATGCAGGATCAAGCTCCGACTGGAGAAGAAGAAGACATCTGACCTCTTCCCGACCTCTTTACCCCAACTGAGATTGAAGCTTTCAAGATGATTGAGTTAGTTTGCATACAAAACAAGTATATCACTCATGAAAATATTTTTCTAAAGGATCATATCGTCGCACTCAAGGGCATTATCCGCAAATTGGAAGAGCTCCTATGGTCGATGTGCGGCTATCCATCATCATCACCACCTTCTTAACCAGCAAAGGGGACATAATCACTTGGGTATGGGCACTCCCCTTGGCAACTGCCAAGCTTGGGGGAGGTGCCCCGGTATCGTATCACCATCACACTCCTAACTTTACCGTTTTTCTTAGTTCGATCCTTTTGGTAATATCTTGATCTAGTAGAATAAAGTTTTGGTATGATTTAGTTTTGAGTTTTGCCTTATGATCCTTCTATGTAATCGAGTCCGTGAGCTATATATAATAAAGATTAGTGTTGAGCCAAGGGCTTTGCTATCTTGCCATGATCTTGAGGGAATAAAAGATAAAATAAAAAGAAATAAAGAGATCATATTGATCTTATGGAGAGTAATGACTTCACATATAAAGAGTATGATGAATAAAAGTTGTTGAGAATTGGCAAACATAGTTTTGGTCATCGTTGCAATTAATAGGAAGTAATAAATAAAGGGAGGTTCTGACATGTAAATATACTATCTTGCACATCTTTTATGGTTGTGAGCACTCATTAAAATACGACATGCTAAAGAGTTGATGTTGGACAAGGAAGACACCGTAATGGGTTATGTTTTCTTATATCCGAAATAAAGTATATTGTCATGGATCATCCAACATGTTGAGCTTGCCTTTCCCTCTCATTATAGAAAAATTACTTGCACCAAGTAGAGATACTACTTGTGCTTCCAAATATCCTTAAACCTAGTGTGCCATGAGAGTCCACCATAGCTACCTATGGATTGAGTAAGATCCTTCAAGTAAGTTGTCATGTTGTATGCAATTAAAATTGCTCTCTAAATATGTATGACTTATTAGTGTGGAGAAAATAAGCTTTATATGATCTTGTGATATGGAAGCAATAAAAGCGACGGACTGCATAATAAAGGTCCATATCACAATTGGCAATATAAAGTGACATTCTTTTGCATTAAGATTTCGTGCATCCAACCATAAAAGCACATGACAACCTCTGCTTCCCTCTGCGAAGGGCCTATCTTTTACTTTTTGTCTTATACCTTATGCAAGAGTCATGGTGATCTTCACCTTTCCTTTTTACATTTTATCCTTTGGCAAGAACCTCGTGTTGGAAAGATCCTGATATATATACCCAATTGGATGTAAGTTAGCATGAACTATTATTGTTGACATTACCCTTGAGGTAAAAGGTTGGGAGGCAACACTATAAGCCCCTATCTTTCTCTGTGTCAGATTAAAACTCTATACCAATAAGTATTGCGTGAAAGTTAGCAATTGTGAAAGACTAAATGATAGTCGATTTTGTGGACTTGTTGAAAAGCTCTTATATTGACTCTTTTTGATGTTATGATAAATTGCAGTTGCTTCAATGACCAAGATTGTAGTTTGTTAGTTTTCAATGAAGTTTCTGATTCATACTTGACATTGTGAATAGATTGTTACTTTAGCATAAGAAATCATAAGACAATATATATATATATATATATATATATATATATATATATATATATATATATATATATATATATATATCTGGGCTATTCTGTTACGCGTAATAGAATATTATTCTATTACCCTTGTTGAACTGACGGATTCAGGTGGTTGTAGTGATGTTTTCGAAGCGGTTGAACTGATGCTTTCAGTTGTGTTTAACAGATCGTCTTCTTTAGTTCAAAAACTTTTTGTAATTTTTTGGTCGGAACGGGGCGTGTAATATATCATTGAAAAGCTCTTGACAACCATATTTCAAGTATATTGAACGTTTTTGCAAAATCATTATGGTTTAAGAGCAGAATTGAAAAAATCATTTTTTTCAAAACCGAAAACGTGGATCGTATTTTGGACTCAATTTTCAAACGGTTTGTCGGAATTGAGCAAATAAGATGGCGTTGGAAAGCTGGTGAAAATCCGCATCTTCCATATATGTGTTGTTTTTTCTAATTCTATATGATTTAAAAGTAATTTGAAAAACGGTAAAATTTTGGGCGAAACGTATTTTCGCGATTTTTTGTAAACAGTTTATCGGATTGACGCAAATGATACGGCGTTGGAAAGCTATGGAAAATGCGCAACTTTTGCGTATAGAAAGTTTTTTCTAAGTCCTTACAGTTTAAATAGAAATTCAAATACGGTTAAAATTGGTTTTGAACACAGATTTTTAAAAAGTTTGTCGAAATGGGGCAAATAATATACCGTTGGATAGCTATCAAAAATGCAAAACTTAGTCATGTTGGACTTTTTCTTTACTTCACAACCGTTTAAGAGTAATTTCAAATACGGTATGATGGATCCTGCTGTTTTCTCGTCTGAAAAACAGAATAGTCGTACTGATATACATGTATGTTTGTTCTGAGCTATTTTTTGTACAGTAGTTTTGAATGGTTCCAAAAAAGTATACTTGTACTGAAATTTGCACGGGTTTGTACTAAGCGTGTTTTCACTAACTAGATTTTGCTCTATTTTTTGGGTAATTTTTTTCTCGTAAGTTTTCAACAGTGTATTATATCCTAGCCCCGAACTTGCATGGTTTTTATTGTTGAACTGAATGTTATTTTTTTGCCAATTTTTTTTGCATGTTTCTTTTTTTAAGTCAATTTTTTTGCAACGAATGTTCTAGATTTCTCTTGTTTTCCAACTTGAACTTTTTACCATTTTAAACTTTTACCAACTTGAATTATCATGTGTGGATGAGCACTTGAACTTGTAGAATTTAAAATTTTCTGTTTTAGTTCTTATTTGTTTTCTTGTCCGAACTTATGGTACCATTATCATTGAACCTGCGTAGTTTCTTACCTGAACTAAAATCCATGTTGTCTGTGAAAACCAGGAAAATTGCATCTACTCAATGGGCCATGATGCAAGCATCACCGCCGGCAATACTTGGTGCACCAGAGAACCCGCACTGCTGGATTTGTCGAGAGAGAACTGAGGGCAGCACATCCCATGCCTTTTTTCTGCAGGAGCTACACTTGGTTTACCAACTCACACACACACAAAATTGATAACAAGTTGGCACACGACCTGATAACAAGAGCACACATGAACTGATAAACAAGAGCACACCGGTGATTAACATAATATAAATTCATTGTCGTTTTTCCATTTGTTAAGTTGCTTTTTTCCTTCGAACTTTTACTGCTATGATTTTTTTGCAAATTTGTCTCCTTGAGTCAGAACTTAGGCAATTCTTAATTTTTAATTTATGGTACTTATGGTACTAGAGAGTTTGTACTTCTTAAAAAATAATCACTCGATGTTCTTTTAGTTTTAGTTTTTAATTTTCTTTCTCATCGTTATCCTTACTGTCAATGTCATCACCATCGTACTTTTATGGTTTATATAGTTGAACGGACTTACATTTTTACCATTCCTTCTTTAAAAAAAGAAGATTTTTGGATCGAGTCGGGTGAACCGGCTACCTGTACTTCGGTGGACTGACGGCTCCGTCGAGGTGGAGCTAATGGAAGCAGGGATGCGGTCGGCCGGCGTGAGTGGGAGGGAGCGGCCAGAGCATCGGGAGGAAGGCGGCCAGAGCGCGGGGAGGAAGGTGGACGGAGCGCCACAAGGAAGGCAACGGGAGAGTGCGGGGAAGGAAGGTGGCTGGCGAGCAGCCTAGCTCCGGCGAGCAAGACTCATAGGTCCTCCTCAGCCTTGGATCTCGGCGGCCGGCCATGGCGGTGTAGGGGTAGTGGTGCACTGGTGTGCAGGTCGTTGGGTGAGGCGGCGCACGGGAGATAGACATTGAGGGATGCGCGCCGCGGACGGCGAGGGAAGCACGCTGGCGGATGGAGGCGGGTCGTCGGCAGGAGGCAAGTTGGGGGCGGGGGTCGGCGACGGAAGGCACGCTGGGAGGAGGGGGATTGGCGGAGGCGCTCTGGGAGGAGGGGGATAGAGCCAGCGGCGCGCAGGGTGGCGGTGGATCCGAGCAGCGGTGCGATGGGTGGAGGTGGGATCGGGGCGGCGCGCTGGGCGGAGGTGGGTTCGGGCGGCGGCAGGAGGAAGAAAACGGACACGCCTCTATATAGGGCGTGAGGGTAACAGAATAATATTCTGTTACCGGTAACAAAATAGTCCAGCCCATATATATATATATATGTTGCTGTTATAAGAATGATCATGATGCCCTCATGTCCGTATTTTATTTTATCGACATCTCTATCTCTAAACATGTGGACATATTCTTCGATATCGGCTTCCGCTTGAGGACAAGCGAGGTCTAAGCTTGAGGGAGTTGATGCGTCCATTTTGCATCATGCTTTTATATTGATATTTATTGCATTATGGGCTATTATTGCACGTTAAGTCACGATACTTATGCCTATTCTCTCTTATTTTACAAGGCTTACATGAAGAGGGAGAATGCCGACAACTGGGATTCTAGGCTGGAAAAGGAGCAAATATTAGAGACATATTCTGCACAGCTCCAAAAGTCCTGAAACTCCATGAAAGTCATTTTTGGAATTAATAAAAAATATTGGCGAAAGAATCAATGTCAGGGGGCCCACACCCTGTCCACGAGGGTGGGGGGCGCGCCCCTGCCTCGTGGGCCCCCTGGCAGCCTTCCGGTGACCAGCCTCTGCTATATGAAGTCTTTTACCCTGAAAAAAATCATAAGCAAGCTTTCGGGACGAAACACCGCTGCCACGAGGCAGAACCTTGGCGGAACCAATCTAGGGCTCCGCGGAGCTGTTCTGCCGGGGAGACATCCCTTTGGGAGGGGGAAATCATCATCATCGTCATCACCAACGATCCTCTCATTGGGAGGGGGTCAATCTCCATCAACATCTTCACCAGCACCATCTCCTCTCAAACCCTAGTTCATCTCTTGTATTCAATCTTTGTCCCAAAACCTCAGATTGGTACCTATGGGTCACTAGTAGTGTTGATTACTCCTTGTAGTTGATGCTAGTTGGTTTATTTGGTGGAAGATCGTATGTTCAGATCCTTAATGCATATTAATACTCCTCTGATTATGAACATGAATATGCTTTGTGAGTAGTTACGTTTGTTCCTGAGGACATGGGAGAAGTCTTGCTATTAGTAGTCATGTGAATTTAGTATTCATTCGATATTTTGATGAGATGTATGTTGTCTCTCCTCTAGTGGTGTTATGTGAATGCCGACTACATGACACTTCACCATTGTTTGGGCCTAGAGGAAGGCATTGGGAAGTAATAAGTAGATGATGGGTTGCTAGAGTGACATAAGCTTAAACCCTAGTTTATGCGTTGCTTCGTAATGGGCTGATTTGGATCCTCATGTTTCATGCTATGGTTAGGTTTACCTTAATACTTCTTTTGTAGTTGAGGATGCTTGCAATAGGGGTTAATCATAAGTGAGATGCTTGTCCAAGAAAGGGCAGTAACCAAGCACCGGTCCACCCACATATCAAATTATCAAAGTAACGAAAGCGAATCATATGAGCGTGATGAAAACTAGCTTGGCGATAATTCCCATGTGTCCTTGGGACCGCTTTTCTCTATATAAGAACTTGTCCAGGCTTGTCCTTTGCTACAAAAAGGATTGGGCCATCTTGTTGCACTTTATTTACTCTTGATACTTGTTACCCATTACAAATTACCTTATCACAAAACTATCTATTCCTGATAGTTTAAGTGCTTGCAGAGAAAACCTTACTAAAAACCGCTTGTCATTTCCTTTTGCTCCTCGTTGGGTTCGACACTCTTACTTATCGAAAGGACTACGATAGATCCCCTACACTTGTGGGTCATCAACATTCTACGCAATCTCTACATCTCCAAGTCTTTACGAAATTGTGGTTAAAAATAAGGAAGCAGCACTACAAAAAAAGACACATTCGTGACATTTTGGGCCGAACGAATTTTTTCTGTCATACTTATGACACTTCTATGACAAAAATTGTGACAAAACCCGGTATCATCATAGATGTGGTGGGATCCTACTTCTATGACAAAAAATCATGAGATAAAATGGGCTTTTCATCCTGGGCGAGCCGGAGACGCAGCTGCATGACATTCTTTTGGGCGTCCATGATGGAAAAAACCGTGGTAGAAGCGAGGGCGAGGAAAATATCGGGGTGTTCCCGGTTACGGTGGTTGGTCGGGGCCGAGCGATGCATGGAGGTTTGGGCGTTTCTCTCATACACGCACGCGCATGGGTGCGAGGCATTGGGCTCTAACTGAACCCGAGCAAGGCGTTCACCTACTGAACCCAAGCGATTGCACTGCAGGCTACATGTTACTGAACCCGAGCGATTGCAATGCAGGCTACGCGTTACTGAACCTGATCGATCGATTCCTTCGCTACTGCTGCTAACTGAAGTCGATCGATGCTGCCTCTGGATGAACAGTGAGCGTTGCTAGGGAGTTTGGATGAACAGTTCCCGATGGGGGTGGATGAACAGGACCCCGATTGATCTAGCCGGTTGGGGCTGGATGAATAGGACCCCGTGGAGAGCTGGATGAATAGGATGACCCTGTGGAGGGCTGAATGAACAGTAGATAGTGGATGGGTGGATGAACAGTAGCCCGTGGAGGGGTGGTTGAACACGATCCCGTGGAGAGGGCTGGTTGAACAGCGGCTGGTGGAGTAGCGCATGGTGGAGGCTGGATGAACAGGAGCTCGTGGATGAATAGTTGCAGGTGGAGGCTGGAGGAGGTTGACGGTGGATGAACAGTAGCCCGTGGAGGTTGGAGGAGGTCAACAGTGGAGATGAACAGTATCTTGTGGAGTCCCGTTTTGCGGTACGCCACACCCCTCCGATGAAAAAGGACCCCCGTTTCGACCGTAGCGCTCCAACACAAGTCCGTTTCCTCCGTTTTGCGGTATGCCACACCCCTCCCGATTAATAGGACCCCATTTCGACTGTAGGAGGTCCAACACAAGTCTGTTTCCTCTGTTTTGCGGTACGCTAGACCCCTCCGGATGAACAGGATCCCGTTTCGAATGTGGCCGGTCGAACACAAAGCCGTTTCTCCCGTTGTGCGGTACGCCGGGCCTCGTTTCCATTGGCTGTTCCATCCAAGCCCTCCTGATGAACATGACGACGAATTTTGTTTTGACCCAACCGGTTGGCTCCCCATGAACACGACGACGATGATGTTTCTCCGTTCCGACCCAGCCATGTACACGAGCCCTGGCTGTACGAATGCGCGAGTAGGCATTCGAGATGCCGCCCGTATGTACGTACATGGCCGTATTTTCTTTCCTGCTACATGCGCGCCTCTACTACGACATGTGCGCGCCTCTACATCGACCAGTATGTACGTACACATTCACGACCAAAATGACAACGCTACGTACGCTTCGACCAGGTGGGTCCTGACCGCCAGGCACTTCCTTGCGTGCGAAGATGTAGATGGTGGGTCCCCGTAGTCAAGATGGTGAATCGTTTTTTTTGCCCGGACGCACTTCCATGCGTGCGAAGATGTAGCTGGTGGGTCCCAACAGTCAGGGGGGAAACATTTTTTTCGCGAAATATGGTGGCCCTTCCGGTGGGTTGATACGTCTCCAACGTATCTACTTTTCCAAACACTTTTGCCCTTGTTTTGGACTCTAACTTGCATGATTTGAATGAAACTAACCCGGACTGACGCTGTTTTCAGCAGAACTGCTACGATGTTGTTTCATGTGTAGAAAACAAAAGTTCTCGTAATGTCCTGAAAATCCTCGGAGGCACTTTTTGGAAAATATAAAAAATACTGGAGAAAGAATCAAGACCAGGGGCCCACACCCTTTCCACGAGGGTGGGGGGCGCGTCCTCCTCTCCTGGGCGCGCCCCCTGTCTCGTGGGCCCCCTGAGGCTCCGTCGACCTCAACTACAACTCCATATATTCTGTCTCACGGAGAAAAAATTAGAGAGAAAGTTTCATCGCGTTTTACCATATGGAGCCGCCGCCAAGCCCTAATCTCTCTCAGGAGGGCTGATCTGGAGTCCGTTCGAGGCTCCGGAGAGGGGGATTCGTCGCCGTCATCATCATCAACCATCCTCCATCACCAATTTCATGATGCTCACCGCCGTGCGTGAGTAATTCCTTCGTAGGCTTGCTGGACCGTGATGGGTTGGATGAGATTTACCATGTAATCAAGTTAGTTTTGTTAGGGTTTGATCCCTAGTATCCACTATGTTCTGAGATTGATGTTGCTATGACTTTGCTATGCTTAATGCTTGTCACTAGGGCCCAAGTGCCATGATTTCAGATCTGAACCTATTATGTTTTCATGAATATATGTGTGTTCTTGATCCTACCTTGCAAGTCTATAGTCACCTATTATGTGTTATGATCCGACAACCCCGAAGTGACAATAATCAGGATACTTCTCGGTGATGACCGTAGTTTGAGGAGTTCATGTATTCACTATGTGTTAATGCTTTGGTCCGATTCTCTATTAAAAGGAGGCCTTAATATCCCTTAGTTTCCACTAGGACTCCGCTGCCACGGGAGGGTAGGACAAAAGATGTCATGCAAGTTCTTTTCCATAAGCACGTATGGCTATATTCGGAATACATGCCTACATTACATTGATGAATTGGAGGTAGTTCTATGTCACCCTGTGTTATAGCTATTACACGAGGAATCACATCCGCCATAATTATCCATCACTGATCCATTGCCTACGAGCTTTTCACATCTTGTGCTTCTCTTATTTACTTTCCCATTGCTATTGTTACAATTACTACAAAACCCAAAAACATTAGTTTTGCTACCGTTACCTTTATTATCATATTACTTTGCTACTAAATACTCTACTGCAGATACTAAGTTATCCAGGTGTGGTTGAATTGACAACTCAACTGCTAATACTCAAGAATATTCTTTGGCTCCCCTTGTGTCGAATCTATAAATTTGGGTTGAATAATTCACCATCGAAAGCTATTGCGATCCCCTACACTTGTGGGTTATCAAGACTAATTTCTGGCGCCGTTGCCGGGGAGCATAGCTCTATTCTTTGAGTCACTTGCGATTTATATCTGTTGATCACTATGAAGAACTTGAAAGACGCTAAAACCAAGATCTATCCCTCAACTACGAGGGGAGGTAAGGAACTGCCATCTAGCTCTGCACTAGATTCTCCTTCTGTTATGAGTAATGTTGCGACACCTAAACCTGCTACTGCTATGAATTCTGATATGTCACATGTTATTGATGATGCCACTTCTGCTTTGCATGATACTTATGATGAAACTACTTATGTGCGTGATACTACTTTGCCATTAGGTGAATTTCTTGATGAACAACTTGCTAGGGCTAGAGAGAACGAAATTATTGAAGATGCTATTATTGATGATAGTGATGATGAAGGTTCTCCGAATGATTATGAATTGCCTATTGTTCTCGAGGGTTATGTTATGAATGAAGAAGTTGCTAGAGCTATCTTTGCTTGCAATGATAGATATGATCTTAAGAAATTATTAGCTAAATGGAAGCAGCATTCTCTTAATGCTAGAATGAAACCTGACCCTGCTTTTGCTACTTCACCTATCTGTGTTACTGATAAGGATTATGAATTCTCTGTTGATCCCGAAATTATTAATTTGGTAGAATCTGATCCTTTTTATGGCCTTGAATCTGAAGCTGTTGTGGCACATCTTACCAAGTTGAATGATATAGCTACCTTGTTTACTCATGATGATAAATCTCGCTACTTTTATATCCTTAAGATATTCCTGTTCTCTTTAAAGGGTGATGCTAAGACTTGGTATAATTCTCTTGCTCCTGGTTGTGTGCGTAGTCCCCATGATATGATTTATTACTTCTCTGCTAAATATTTCCCTGCTAATAAGAAACAAGCTGCCTTGCGGGAAATATATAATTTTGTGCAAATCAAAGAAGAGAGTCTCCCACAAGCTTGGGGGAGGCTTCTCCAATTACTTAATGCTTTGCCTGATCATCCTCTCAAGAAAAATGAAATACTTGATATCTTTTATAATGGACTAAATGATACTTCCAAGGACTACTTGGATAGTTGTGCTGGTTGTGTTTTCAGGGAAAGAACAGTCGACGAAGCTGAATTACTATCGAATAATATGTTAACCAATGAAAATAATTGGACTCTCCCTGAGCCAATTCCTGAGGCAATTCCTGAACCAATTGAGCCAACTCCTGAGCCTATTCCTAAACCCACTCCGAAGAAGAGAGGTGTTTTATTTCTCAATCCTGAAGACATGCAAGAGGCAAAGAAATCAATGAAAGAAAAAGGTATTAAAGCTGAAGATATTAAGAATTTACCACCTATTGAAGAAATACATGGTCTTAATATACCGCCTGTTGAAGAACCACATTGTCTTGATAACCCGACACAGGTAGTAAAGGTAAATTCTCTCTATAGATATGATAAAGTTGAAATCCCCTCTACTAAATTTCATAGCCCATGCTTAGATGAATTTGATGACTTCATGGATAGACAAGAAAGTTTTAATGCTTATGTCGGTAGAGAGTTAAAGAATAATGCTTTCGAGATAGGACGCGTGAGCGATAACATGGCTAGAGTTAAAGGTGAACTTAAACTCATTAGCAAATATGCTTCTATGGTCGCTACTCAAGCTGAGCAAGTACTTAAAGCTCAAAATGATTTGCTTGATGAATTAAATAATAAAAATGACTTTGCTATTAGAGTGGCTACTATAACTGGTAGAATGACTCAGGAACCTTTGTTTCCTGAAGGCCACCCTAAGAGAATCGAGCAAGATTCTCAGAGAAGTAATTTAGAAGCACCTAGTTCTTCTAAAAAGAAGAAAAAGAAAGACGATAGGACTTTGCATGCTTCTAGTGAACCTGTCATAGACACACCTGAGAATCCCAATGATATTTCTATTTTTGATGCTGAAACACAATCATGTGATGAACATGAACCTAGTGATAATGTTAATGATAATGTTCATATTGATGCTCAAGCTAGCAAAAATAATGAAGTAGAGATTGAACCTGCAGTTGATCTTGATAACCCACAATCAAGGAATCAACGTTATGATAAGAGAGATTTTGTTGCTAGGAAGCACGGTAGAGAAAGAGAACCATGGGTTCAGAAACCCATGCCCTTTCCTCCTAAACCATCCAAGACAAAGGATAATGAGGATTTTGAGCGCTCTGCTGAAATGATTAGACCTATCTTCTTACGTATGCGCTTAACTGATATGCTTAAAGTAAATCCTTATGCTAAGTATATGGAAGATATCATTACAAAAAAGAAAGAAAGATACCGGAATCTGAAATTTCTACCATGCTTGCTAATTACACTTTTAAGGGTGGAATACTAAAGAAACTTGGAGACCCCGGGGTACCAACTATACCATGCTCCATTAAAAGAAACTATGTTAGAACTGCTTTATGTGATCTTGGAGCCAGTGTTAGTGTTATGCCTCTCTCTTTATATCGTAGACTTGAATTGAATAAGTTGACACCTACTGAAATATCTTTGCAAATGGCTGATAAATCAACTGCCATACCTGTCAGTATTTGTGAGGATGTGCCTGTTGTAGTTGCAAATGTCACTATCTTAATGGACTTTGTTATTCTTGATATTCCTGAGTGAAAGTGCAACTATCCCTAGGTGGTTTTGGTAATTCATAACAACATATAGCTCATTGATCTAATGCTATTCCAAGAAAAATATTTCAGGAAAGCTCAATGAATGGCATGGCATGGATGATGAAAGTGGATCCCTCAAAATATTAAGGACAAAGGATTGGCTCAAGCTCAAAAGCTCAAGACTCTACATTTTACATTTTAGTGATCCAAGATCACATTGAGTCTATAGGAAAAGCCAATACTATCAAGGAGGGATGAGGTGTTGCTTAATGAGCCTCTTGCTTCAAGTGCTTAGTGATATGCTCCAAAAACCCTCAACTACTTTCTCACATCCACATTTGACCTAAACCCAAAGTCAAATCGGTCCTACCGATTCTTTCTATCCGGCGCCACCGAGTTCAAATGTCATAGCCACTGCCACAAACCCTAGGCAATAGGTCTCACCGAAGGGATCTCGGTCTCAGCGAGATGGGATTGTAATCTCTCCGTTTTCTTTCGTAACGGTTCAGTCTAACCGAAGTGAGCGATCGGTCCCACCGAGATTGCGATGTAAACTCTCTGTTTCCCTTTCGTAACATTTCGGTCTCACCGAAAAGAGCGAATCGGTCCCACCGAGTTTACCTGACCAACTCTCTGGTTAGCTAATTACCAAAATCGGTCTCACCGAGTTTGTGTAATCGGTCTCACCGAGATTACGTTATGCCCTAACCCTAACCATATCGGTCCTACCGAGTTGCATGTCGGTCCCACCGAAATCACTAACGGTCACTAGGTTTACTAAATCGGTCAGACCGAGTTTGTTGATTCGGTCCCACCGAGTTTGGTCAATTGTGTGTAACGGTTAGATTTTGTGTGGAGGCTATATATACCCCTCCACGTCCTCTTCATTTCTGGAGAGAGCCATCAGAACAAACCTACACTTCCAACTTACCAGTTCTGAGAGAGAACCACCTACTCATGTGTTGAGGCCAAGATATTCCATTCCTACCATATGAATCTTGATCTCTAACCTTCCCCAAGTTTCTTTCCACTCAAATCTTCTTTCACCAGATCCAAATCCTATGGGAGAGAGTTGAGTGTTGGGGAGACTATCATTTGAAGCACAAGAGCAAGGAGTTCATCATCAACACATCATTTGTTACTTCTTGGAGAGTGGTGTCTCCTAGATTGGCTAGGTGTCACTTGGGAGCCTCCGACAAGATTGTGGAGTTGAACCAAGGAGTTTGTAAGGGCAAGGAGATCGCCTACTTCGTGAAAATCTACCGCTAGTGAGGCAAGTCCTTCATGGGCGACGGCTATGGTGGGATAGACAAGGTTGCTTCTTCGTGGATCATTTGTGGCTGGAGCCCTCCGTGGACTCGCGCAACCGTTACCCTTCATGGGTTGAAGTCTCCATCAACGTGGATGTACGATAGCACCACCTATCGGAACCACGACAAAAACATCCGTGTCTCCAATTGCGTTTGAATCCTCCAAACCCTTCCCTTTACATTCTTACAAGTTGCATGCTTTAATTTCCGCTGCTCATATACTCTTTGCATGCTTGCTTGAATTGTGTGAAGATTGCTTGACTTGTGCAAAGATAGCTAAAATCTGCCAAAGTCTAAAATTGGGAAAAGGTTAAGTTTTTAATTGGTCAAGTAGTCTAATCACCCCCCCTCTAGACATACTTCAAGGTCCTACAAGTGGTATCAGAGCTTTGGTCTCCATTTGCTTTGATTTCCATAGCTTTTGGTGGTCATAGCCTTGGTTTCACAACCTAGGAGAGTATGACGTCTAGCGAGGGAAATTATCACCGCAGAGGTCCTTACTTTGATGGCACTAATTTTGCTAGTTGGAAGCATAAGATGAAAATGCATATTCTCGGACATAACTCCGCCGTTTGGGCTATTGTGTGTATTGGCTTGCAAGGTGAATTCTTTGATGGGAGAGAGCAGAACCGTGAAGCTAGTGCGGATGAATTGAAGATGCTCAATACAACGCTCAAGCTTGTGATATCCTCTTCAATGGCTTGTGCCCCAAAGAATTCAACAAAGTCAGCCGTCTTGAGAATGCAAAGGAAATTTGGGATACTTTGATTGATATGCATGAAGGTACCGACTCCGTCAAGGAATCCAAGTTGGATGTGCTCCAAAGTCAGCTTGACAAGTTCAAAATGAAGGATGGTGAAGGTGTCGCTGAAATGTACTCTAGGCTTGCTCTTATCACAAATGAGATTGCCGGCTTAGGAAGTGAAGAGATGACCGACAGATTCATCATCAAGAAGATCCTAAGAGCATTGGATGGAAAATATGATACCGTGTGCACATTGATCCAAATGATGCCAAATTACAAAGATCTCAAGCCAACGGAAGTCATTGGAAGAATTGTTGCTCATGAGATGTCACTCAAGGATAAGGAGGAACTTCACAACAAGTCAAGTAGTGCTTACAAAGCCTCATGTGAAGCCCCCACATCATCAAGTGAGAAACAAACCTTCAATGAAGAATTGAGCTTAATGGTGAAGAACTTCAACAAATTCTACAAGAGTAGAAGCAAAGAAAGAAGCTCTAAGTCAAGGTCCTACAATGACAAATGATCTTCTAGTCGAGAGCGCAATTGCTACAATTGTGGGAGACCCGGACACTATTCCAATGAGTGTACGGCACCCTACAAAATAAGAGAAGATTCTCCAAAAAGAAGAAGTAGAAGAGAAGAATCACCACCAAGAGAGAGAAGGAGTAGAGATGATCATTATGAACGAAGACCCTCACGGAGAAGCAAGGATTCGGAAAGGAAGGACAAGTCATCAAAGAGCTACACAAAACGAAGACATCAAGCTCAGGTTGGTGAATGGGTATCCGGCTCCGACTCCGACAATCACTCCGAGAGAAGCTATCACTCCGACTCCGAATATACTCAAGATGAAGGTGTTGCCAGTCTAGCACTTGTGTCAACCAACTCCTACGACATATTTGATGCACCAAATGAAGGAATTGGAAGATGCTTCATGGCCAAAGGTCCTAAGGTAACACACCCCGAGTATGTTGACTTTAATAGTGATGAAGATGATTTACTTATTGACAACTCTAGTAATGAATACTATGATGAAACGTCAATTAATCATGCTAATCAAGATAAAACGAATGACAATGATAAGGAGAAGATCGAGCTTCTAACTAAAGAACTAAACACTCTTAAGTTAGCTCATGAAAGTATCTTCGAAGATCATCGAGAACTTTTAAGGGCTCATGAGAAGTTACGCTTTGAAAAGCTCAATCTTGAGCAAGAGCATGAGTTCTTAAAGGCAATCAATGATGATCTCCATAAGAAAAGTTCTTCTTACATTGCCAAGCGTTTACTCTTATCTACTTACATGCCTCAAGTCAAGTCTAGTAACAAGAACAAGAAAGATTCTTCCTCTAGTAGTAACAATAATAATGCTAAATCCAATATTGTTGCTTCTAGTAGTTCTCTTGATTCCACTAATGATTCTCTTAGCCAAGTTACACTTGAGCAAGAAAATAGCTTATTGAAGGGAATTATAGAGAAAGGTGTATACAAGAGCCTTGCCGGGAGTAAGCAATTCGAGGAAATTGTACGCAAGCAAGGAAGGCACCGGAAGAATCAAGGTGTTGGTTTTGAACGAAAGTTCAATGCCAATGGAGTTGAGTGGGAAGAAGATCAATACCCCAAGACAAAGTTTGTTCCTCAACAAGAGAAGTATGATCCTACTTCCTTCAAGGGAACACAAGCACAAGATGATCTTCCACCACAAGACCACAAGAACAAAGGCAAGGACAAGCTTCAAGAGGAGATTGACGCATTTGAAGAAGCACCTAAGGCCTTGGTCAAGTGGGTTCCCAAGACTACATCAAGTTCTACTTCATCAAGTACAACTACAACTCCAAGGATTCCCATGAAGATGATGTGGATCCTGAAGAAGAAGAACTAGAGTGTTCTTGAGGGTGACTTCGCCAACATTCTTCACACATATCATTATGGCAAGGACAAGTGCAATCAACTTCCATATCTTGCACTAGTTCAAGGAGTCACAAACCCTCATGTTGGTAAGGCAAGGGACAAGGTAACCTAATGTTTTCATGGACATCATCTTGTGTGTGCATCACTCTATGTCTATGGATATTCTTGTTTGTTCCTTGTGGGACGAACCCATGTAGGTATTGAAAGTGCAACTCACTCCAAATGATTGCTCTAAATGATCTACATCAACATTGAGCATCCACATCTTCAACACCTACATGAAGTCATCATCGACAAAACCCAAGGTTAGTTCATCCCTCTAAGGGGGGATCTCACATCTAGGGGGAGCTTAATTCTAAGAATTGAGTCAAAACAACTCTAATGATGTGAACACATCAATGCATTATGTAAAACTGGTAACCCCACTTGAGCTTAAACGATGAGTATGACCTGTGATCAAATGTTCTCATTTGACTCCTAAGTCAATATACTCATATATAGACGACCTAGTCATCGCCAATTGTTTGATAGATGATAGAATTGGTTGTGCATGCTTTGCCACATATTTCATTTGCCATTTTATTGTGTGAGCATGTTGGTTGCATATTTTACTCATTCGAGGACATCCACTTGTTGATTTGATTGATTGGTTTCTTTTTCTTTGGCCAAGTGGATGGACAAGAATGCCTAAGAACATTCTCTAGCTATCTATGCTTTTCTCATCTCAAACTCTATTTGAATACTGCAGGGGCTGTTATTGATTGCAACAAAGGCAATGTCACTTTTCATGTTAATGGTAATGAGCGTATGGTACACTTTCCGAGGAAACAATCTCAAATTCATAGTATCAATTCTATTGGAAAAGTTCCAACTATTATTATTGGAGGTTTTGAATTTCCTCTCCCTACTGTCAAGAAAAAGTATGATATTCTTATTGTTGGGGATTTTCATATCCCCGTTGAGGTAACTTAGTGTTATTCGAAATTTCTCCGGTTCCGTGTTATTCGGAATGAGTTTGTTAACAAGACTTGATCAACCTTGTTAGTGGATTCATTTTGATGATCATGAGATGGATGAAACTAGAAGGCACAACCTTTTGTACCCTCTTTTTAGTTTCTGTTATTTAGAATAAATAAATCAAAAATATTGTTATCCATCTGTTTTCTGAATTACCCGTGCAATGAAAAAATATCCCGAAAATAAAAGTGCTCCAAATGCCCTGCAAATTTAGTATGATTTTTTTATGGGATATTTGAGGATTTTAGGCACTGAAACCACTGCAGAGGGGCAAGCACTAGGCCACGAGAGTGGAGGGCGCGCCACCCCACCTGGGCGCGCCCCCCTGTCTCGTGGGCCCCCGATGGGACCCCTCCACTTATGCCAGCACCCACACACTGCATCTTCTACCCAAAAAATCCCCATCCAGCTCAAGCATGAGTTCTAGCTCATTTTGCTGCGATTTCCGATCTCCTTGCTCAAAGCTCCATTCACAAAAGTGCTTTGGGTGATTGTTGCTTGGTATGTGACTCCTCCATTGGTCCAAATAGTTTTTGTTCTAGTGCTTTATTCATTGCAAAGTTTTGCTGCATAGGTGACCATGTTCTTGAGCTTGCATGTTAAATTTATGAGGTCCCAAGCATTTCTAATGCATGATATAGGCTCTAGGCACTTGTAGGAGTAGTTGCTACCATTCTTGTTAAGTTTTATTCACTTTTATTTTGAAGTTACTAAATTTTCAGAAATTTTCAAAAAATGTTAAGGAAATTTTTGAGGGGCTCTTCTAGCCAAGGCTCTCAGGAAAAACAAGCTAAAGAGAAGGAAAAAGCCAAGTATAATCTTCCTCGCTTAGCGGAAGTACGGTCGTGTGAATGGCCATGTGATAATTTCTTAAGAAGCTGGAATTTATGAAGATTTTTATTCTTTGATCGAGAATGCGGACCTCACCGATTTCCTCCACGACCGGATGGATCAGTATCTCTTACTTACCAATACTTTCATGCAAATTTTTTATTATTATCCTAAGAAGTCACCGCCTTCAGTGTCATTTCATTTATATGATGAAGTCAGAGAAATTTCTTTACGTAACTTTTGCACGGTATGTAGGATACCCTATGAGGGAGAATTAGAGGAACCACATCGTAAAGATGTGGATGGATTTGTTAAGACTATAGCTGTAGAGGATCCAAAGAAAGGTTCCGAGGCAAAAATCTCTAGCATACACTTTCCTGTTTTACGCTACTTTGCCATATTTGCTAGTAGATGCTTGATTGGTCGTGGAAATAGTGGAAACTTTAATGTTCCTGATATTATCATTTTTCAGCATGCCTTGTTTGGTGACAATAGTTTTAGTATGGGTGCCGTCATTGCTAAACGGCTAAGCCTGAATCGTACAAAAGGCCCCATATTTGGAGGTATATATGCTTCACGTCTTGCTAGACATTTTGAGATACCTATTAGGCACCATGAGAAAGAGGATAAAAAATTGCCTCCTTACATTTTAGATTACAAGAGCATGGTAGCACACGCGTTTATTATTGACAACAAAGAGAAGATGCTCTTATATAACCTTAGATTTAATAAGAAACACAATGAGAGTATTATTTTGCCTGCGCCTCTGTTGTTTGATTTGATTGCAGATAATTTTCTTGTTACATTGGAGGCGGTGTACGCTCATCGAGGCCAATCATCCACTCCAGAACTTGAACCTGAGCCAGAACCTGCACTGGACCCTTATCGTGCATCATCTTTCTAGTGGGATCCGGAGATGGCTGGCCAGTGGTATCCTGATTACACTTCCCAGTACACCAGGGAGAGTAGCAGCGGTCCTTGGTAATAGACCAACTTAGGCCAAAGGCCTAAGCTTGGGGGAGCACATATTTCTCACCGACTTTACATTCATGTTCACACACTAGTCGCCGGTGCTCATACTCTTTCATTCTATTATCCATGTTAGTTTAAATTTCTTTTTCTAGTTTTCTTCTTGTGTGTTTGATAAACCTTAAGAAAAACCAAAAAAATAGTTAGTTTAATTTCCATGCTTGCAGTAGAATTAAAATGAAAACCCAAAAAGATTTCTTGTTCTTCTTCTTACTTGTTGGGAGCTTTCCCGTGTAAATAGTTTTCTTTTCTTTTCTTTCCTTTGGGGGTCGAGAGTAGAAGACCTTATTGAAAATGCTTAGTAGCTCTCGTATGCATGATTGTTTATTTAACTTAGAGCCCTTATTATCTTGTCTTCTCTTTTGTGAGTTGAATTCTTGAAGAGTCCAGCTTAGTCCAATGCACGTGCACTATTATTATTATACACATCGTTCAGTCGTGCAAGTGAAAGGCAATAATGACGATATATGATGGACTTATTGAGATGAGAAAAGCTGGTATGAACTCGACCTCTCTTGTTTCTGTAAATATGATGAGCTCATCGTTTCTGATTCAGCTTATTATGAAGTAAACATATTTGCAATAAAATTTAGAGATTATAGTTGCTTGTGCCATGCTTGATTAGCTATGAGTTATAATGGTTTACCTTGCGTGCCAACATGCTATTAGAATGATTATGATGTGTTATGATGGGATGGTATCCTCCTTTGAATGAATTGAGTGACTCGACTTGGCACATGCTCATGCATGTAGTTGAAACAAATCAACATAGCCTTCACGATATTTATGTTCATGGTATATTATATCCTACTCATGCTTGTACTCGGTGTGAACTAATTTTAATGCATGTTTATGACTGTTGTCGCTCTCTCAGTTGGTCGCTTCCCAGTCTTTTGCTAGCCTTCACCTGTACTAAGCGGGAATACTGCTTGTGCATCGAAACTCCTTAAACCCCAAAGTTGTTCCATATGAGTCCACCATACCTTCCTATATGCAGTATTTACCTGCCGTTCCAAGTAAATTTGTATGTGCCAAACTCCAAACCTTCAAATGAAATTCTATTTTGTATGCTCGAGCAGCTCATGTTACAACTAGGGCTTCCTATATCTTCCATGCTAGGTGAGTTATTCTCAAGAGGAGTGGACTCCACTCCTCATTCACGAGAAAGGGTCGGTAATCGAGATGCCCAGTCCCATGATCCAAAAGGATCAAAGCAAATCAAAATAATTAAACAAAACTCCCCCAGGGTTATTGTTAGTTGGAGGCACTCATTGTTTCGAGCAAGCCATGGATTGATGCTTGTTGGTGGTTGGGGGAGTATAAACCCTTACCATTCTGTTTGGGAACAGCCTATAATGCATGTAGTATGGAAGATACAGCCATCTCATAGTTGTTGCGTTGATAGCGAAAGTATGCCGCTCAAAATGTTATTCAATCTCTATTTTAAAATCGAGCTCTGGCACCTCTACAAATCCCTGCTTCCCTCTGCGAAGGGCTTATCTATTTACTTTTATGTTGAGTCAACTCCCTCTTATTAAAAAGCACCCGCTGGAGAGCACACTGTCATTTGCATTCATTATTGTTGGTTTATATTGGGTATGACTTGACTAGATCTATTTTACCATGAATTACAATGTTTAGTCAGCCTTGATCTTTAAAGGTGCTCTGCATTTATGTTTTGCAGTCTCAGAAAGGGCTAGCGAGATACCATTTTGTTATATCATGTTATGATTGTTTTGAGAAAGTGTTGTCATCCGAGTTTTATTATTATCGCTCGCTAGCTGATTATGCCATTGATATGAGTAATTGTGAGACCTAAGTGTTATTGTGAGTATGGTTAGTTCATAATAATTCTGAAACCTGAATGCTGGCTTTGCATGTTTACAACAACAAGAGCAAACAGAATTTGTAAAAGTTTTTCTTTATCACTTTCAGTTTATCAACTGAATTGCTTGGGGACAAGCAAAGGTTTCAGCTTGGGGGAGTTGATACGTCTCCAACGTATCTACTTTTCCAAACACTTTTGCCCTTGTTTTGGACTCTAACTTGCATGATTTGAATGAAACTAACCCAGACTGACGCTGTTTTCAGCAGAACTGCTATGATGTTGTTTCCTGTGTAGAAAACAAAAGTTCTCGAATGTCCTGAAAATCCTAGGAGGCACTTTTTGGAAAATGTAAAAAATACTGGAGAAAGAATCAAGACCAGGGGGGACACTCCCTGTCCACGAGGGTGGGGAGCGTGTCCTCCCCCCTGGGCGCGCCCCCTGTCTCGTGGGCCCCCTGAGGCTCCGCCGACCTCAACTCCAACTCCATATATTTTGTCTCGCGGAGAGAAAATTAGAGAGAAAGTTTCATTGCGTTTTACGATACGGAGCCGCCGCGAAGCCCTAATCTCTCTCGGGAGGGCTGGTCTGGAGTCCGTTCGGGGCTCCGAAGAGGGGGATTCGTCGCCGTCGTCATCATCAACCATCCTCCATCACCAATTTCATGATGCTCATCGTCGTGCGTGAATAATTCCATCGTAGGCTTGCTAGACGGTGATGGGTTGGATGAGATTTACCATGTAATCAAGTTAGTTTTGTTAGGGTTTGGTCCCTAGTATCCACTGTGTTCTGAGATTGATGTTGCTATGACTTTGATATGCTTAATGCTTGCCACTAGGGCCCGAGTGCCATGATTTCAGATCTGAACCTATTACATTTTCATGAATATATGTGTGTTCTTGATCCTATCTTGCAAGTCTATAGTCACCTATTATGTGTTATGATCCGACAACCCCAAAGTGACAATAATCGGGATACTTCTCGGTGATAACTGTAGTTTGAGGAGTTCATGTATTCACTATGTGTTAATGCTTTGGTCCGGTTGTCTATTAAAAGGAGGCCTTAATATCCCTTAGTTTCCACTAGGACCCCGCTACCACGGGAGGGTAGGACAAAAGATGTCATGTAAGTTCTTTTCCAGAAGCACGTATGACTATATTCGGGATACATGCCTACATTACATTGATGAATTGGAGCTAGTTCTGTGTCACCCTATGTTATAGCTATTACATGAGGAATCGCATCCGACATAATTATCCATCACCGATCCATTGCCTACGAGCTTTTCACATCTTGTGCTTCGCTTATTTACTTTCCCGTTGCTATGGTTACAATTGCTACAAAACCCAAAAACATTACTTTTGCTATCGTTACCTTTATTATCATACTACTTTGCTACTAAATACTCTGCTGCAGATACTAAATTATCCAGGTGTGGTTGAATTGACAACTCAACTGCTAATACTCAAGAATATTCTTTGGCTCCCCTTGTGTCGAATTAATAAATTTGGGTTGAATACTTTACCCTCGAAAGCTATTGCGATCCCCTACACTTGTGGGTTATCATGGGTCCCTGTTGTAAGGTGGAGGAATAATTATTTTGCGCGTAATAAGGAGGCACTTCCTTGTGGTCATCGTGGACCCAGATGTCAGTCTCTCCATGTACAGTACTCTTCCGATGGAAGTTGTTCCTTGACCACGTTGACCACGCCGCGCCGAGAGCACCAGGGCGGTGGACGAGGCGAGGCCTAGGAAGGGGATGACACGGAGCCGAGGAAGACGCGATAGTGAAGCCCGCGCGGAGAGGAGTATGAGGGGTCACTGGTTTGGCTGCGGTGTGAGGCTGCCGTCGCCGTAGGGCTTGGCCAGTGGTGGGAATAGTAGGGGACAGTGAGGCCTCCGCGGCAGCATAGCCGGCCACGGGAGGCAGGAGCATGCGGCACGACCGGCGCTGCTTTGGGCGGCTGGAGCAAGAAGACCAGAGGTTGAAGAAGCACTACGACCGTTAGATGGACATCGTACAGTCACTGGAGCAAGAATCGTTCATATTGACTAAGTTGACAAAGCCCTCCGTCCCCGTCAACTTAGTGGGCCCACAAGTCAGCCTCCCACCAAGGTGGGTCCCAGCTAGGAGGGGGAGTATTCATTTTTTTTCTGGGTAATAAGGAGGCATTTCTGGTGGGTTCAAGC